>NC_031998.1:46087935-46102852 GCF_001879085.1 Nicotiana attenuata
CCCCCCCCAAAAAAAACCCCCCCAAGACACCCTCGCCCTCTCCTTTTTTGTTTTTTCCCTCTTCTTCTTCCCCACGGCCACCCCCTCCCTCAAAAAAGAAAAACAATCCCTGAAGATCCCTTAAAAGTGGCCATTTCTGCTAACAATACTTGTATTCTTTTGTTTTCATTTAATTTTGACCTTCGGCCCTAATTTGAGAGAAAGGAGATGAGATGTTTTATACCCAATTTTTTCCTTATATTTTTACAAAATATATATATACTTTCAAAATATAACTTTTGCACCATTATTTAGTTTTCAAATCTATACAAGCAATTTCTATAATTTTTCATAATTTTTAGAGTTTTTAAATTAATTTTCTTGCATTTAAATTATATAAATATTTATTAATTGTCCCTTTAAATTATTTTATGATGGCTTAGTTACCTAAAATTATTATTTTGCACCTATAATATATGTTTCAAATAATTTTACTTCATTTCATATAATTACATTAGCATTTTTAAGCTATTTATCTAATTTTGCAATAATAGCCTATGTTCACACATAAATACTTTTTATTTATATTATTTGTGTCAAAATAATATTTTTATATTTTTATAATGCAAAGTTATTATTTTAAGCATTTCAATGTATAAATAATATTTTATTTATTTATCAAGCATTTTTATAAATCATTTTCGTGTATTTAAATAATAACCTAGCTTTAAAATAGTTTTGGATCAAATTGACCCAATATTCTTAGCCCAACCCCTGGCCCAAGACCAAAAGACCCCTTTTCTTTATAACCCGGTCGGTAACCCATTTTAAACGACCCGCCCAGCTCCCCTTTTTCATCTTGGCTGTTGATCTCAAAAGATCAACGGCCCCTAATAAACTAACCCCTTCTAAATTACACCTTCCCCTAACCCTAATCTCATTCCCTCTAAAATGCCACCCTTAAACACTCTTCACTCTCTTCTCCTACGAACCCTAGCCATTGCATCTCAATCTCTCCAAATCCGACCCTAAGATGGAATCAATCACTGATTCACTTACCTTATTGGTCTCCTCTCGTTAGTGATTGTCCGTTTATGGTGTTACTTGAGTACTTGCTTGTTTTTGGCAAGCGCGACTTTCTGAGATCGAACTAAAATGGCTCTAGTCTTTGATTTTGATCATTATTTCATCTATATACACTCATACCAGGCCATACGAGTCCGATTCAGTGAGATCTTCGACTATTTGTGTTCCCCCTCTAGAACTAAGGTTTCCCTGATTTCTCTCCTAAATCGATTCTGAACTGATTTTTCATGTTTTCTTTCCTTATTCTATGATTGATTTATTTGTTTCCTTATTTGATCATTCAATTTTATTGCTATATAAACCCCTCGCCATTCCCCTTTGAGACAAGACCTAATCGATAAAATCTCACTAAAAATTTGAGGCTTTGCTCTGTTAATTCCTTCATTATCTTGTTTTGTGTTTTGCGTTGGCCGGCTAAAAGCCAAGGCCACTGAGAGTCTACTGTTCGAACATTCTCTTGGTGCGAGCATTGCCCGGGATTCTTTTGAAGCTCTTGGGAACTTTGACGCATCGAGGTTTCTGGGTTCTTGTGGATCTTTTGTTCTTTATTGTTTTCCGTTTAACTGTTAAGCCACTTGACTTTTGCAATTTCATCCCTATGTGTCTTTGATTTACATGTGTTCTCACCTCTGAAATCCATGGCTTAATATGTTTTCTGAATTACTTTTGTGCACAATTCTATTAATTCTACTTTGTTCTATGTCTCTTTAGCATTTAACTTCCTCCTGATGCTACTAGTTCTGAGATTGTCTAAGTGTAACTTGGATAATCTAACCCTCTTAAGTTCATTTAACTAGTGTATTGGTGCCTAAATTCCTAAACATGCCTACTTGCTTTGTCCTTAATCTCTATAATGAATGCTTCGCACGTTAATTATGACGTGTTCCCATGCTATTGTGTCACTCAACATGCTCTCATACCTCTTTAGTGATTGTTTGAGATTTTAGAACAATCTTCTCAATTTGTTGAACTACTTAAATGATTTTCTGACATAATTTGGACCTTCTCTAGTTAATTAGTTTACTGTGTCAATTCCTGAATACCTGCATTTGCTATTTGACATGAGTTTACTTTCCCATTCTATTCTGAATCCATGTAATGATAGTCCTGTATAGGTAGTGTGTTCTAATTTGTATTAAGACCACTTTCTATCGACTATGATCTTACTTCTATGTTAATATGTTCCCCAGTATATCTTTGGTTCATTTGATACCCTGCTCTTTCAGTGATTATTTGGTTATCACAGTGAGTGTCCCCCAACATATCCAAATATTGATTAACATGACACTAGGATGTATGCTTGGCATAATATGAATCTCTTAGGTTTCAGCTTGTTTCGTATCTGTGCATGACAGCCTTGGCCTGCAAATTTGTTTCTCCCCTGACCTTTCCCATATGTGGATTTTCATAATGTGTGCTCCTTATAGATGCAGTCTTGCTTCCTGATAAGAGTTAACATGTCTATTTTATGACACCAGGATGTACATTTAGCTTAATTTGGACCTTTTAGGTTTCGACTGGTTTTGTAACGACCCGACTGGTCGTTTTGAGCAATTATATCCGGTTTGGAATTTTAAGGTCACGAGTAGCTTCATATTATGTGTATCGACTTGTGTGCATGGTTGGAATCTGTTTCCAGATGAATCGGAGTCGAATTGGAAGAAGGAATCTAGTTTTGGAAGCTTAAGAAGTAAGAATTTGACCGGAATTTGACTTTTGAGTAAACGGCTCCGGAATGAGTTTTGGATGACCTCAGTAGCTTCGTATGGTGATTTTGCACTTAGGCGTGCGTTCGGATTTGGATTTGGAGGCCCGTATGGTAGTTTGAGGCATTTCGGCGAAAGTTGGAAAAGTTGAATTTTGGAAAATGGAGAGGTTTGACCCATAGTTGACTTTTGTGTTATCGAGGTCGGAATGCGATTCCGAAAGTTGGAACAACTCCGTTATGTCATGTGGGACTTGGCTGCAAAATTTGGTGTCGTTTGGAGGTGATTTGATATGGTTCAGACGCTTGATTGCAATTCTAGAAGTTCTTGAAGTTCATAGTGATTTTCATGCATTTTGGCATCTGATTCGTGGTTCTAAGGGTTATTGATGTCCCGATCGCGCGAGCGAGTTCGTGTTATGTGTTCAGACCTGTGGGAGTGTTTGGTTTGGAGCCCCGAGGGCTTGGGAGAGTTTCAGATTAACTTCGGAGTGTTTTGTTAATCTTTGTGTGTTCTGGTTCTGGTATCATCACGTTTGCGATGTTTATGTCGCAAATGCGACTGTCGCAACTGCAAAACAGCCTCGCATTTGCGAAGCTGGGCTGCCGAGGAAAGGACTCGCATTTGCGAGGATTTTGACGCTTTTGCGAAGCCTGTCGAGCTTGCATTTGTGAACTCCCTGTCGCAATTGCGATGAAGACAGTGTTGTTCCAGGCTCGCATTTGCGAAGCCTTATTCGCTTTTGCGAGTTCGCATTTGCGAACCCAGTGTCGCAAATGCGACATCTGCAGCCTGCTAAAAGCTTTGCTTATTTTTTCATACTTTTGAACCCTAACTTCGAGGTGGGGCGATTTTGAGAGAAGATTTTCATACCAAATCATTGGGTAAGTGCATCAAGTTCCAACTATATTTTGTGATTATATCTTAGATTTAACATCAAATTCATGAGAATCTAAAGGAAAATTTGGGGAAAATTGTGAAATTTTTCAAAAATGTAAAATGATGATTTGAAGGACCAAATGGTATCGGAATTTGATAAATTTTGTATGGGTGAACTCATAGCGGAAGGGGTGTTCGGTTTTTGTAAAGTTTGTTGGGTTCCGAGGTGCGGGCCCGTGGAGTTGACTTTTGTTGACTTTTTGCAAATTGTGTAAGAATCATAGTTTTGTTAATTGAAATTGTTTTCTCTTGCATTGTTTGATGTATTCAAGTCGTTTTTGGCTAGATTGAGCCGAGCATTAGTGAATTGGTAAACGAAAATCTAAATTGAGTATTGAATTGGCCAGATTGAGGTAAGTATCTTGCCTAACCTTGTGTGGGGGACTCCCCCTTAGGAATTGACTCTTCTATGCTATTTGTAGTCCGTGCACGCGAGGTGACAAGTTTGTGCTCGGACTTATTTGTGGAAAAATTTGTCTTTAGGATCCTTAGGTCCTTATGTTCATTAAGTGGGATCCGATATGATTGTGTTTCCTAATTGCTTGTTATACCTCAAAATGCTCCATACATTGTTGTTAACTTTCTTCTAATTCTTACTTGTTACTTGGCCCTTAATTACTTTAATTGGAGTAATTGTCCTCCTTATTGTTTTGTTATTCTTAATTGTGAAATTCCTCTATGACCCCGTGCCTATATGCTATATGTCCAAATTATTGTGGTTGCCGGTGTAGTTATCACGTGCCTTATATGTCTTGTTGTTTTTGTAAAGTTTGTTGTGCTTCTTGGTTGTTCTGTGATTCTCTTGTTGCCTTGTATTCATACTCTTAGTGGTAGAAATCCTTGTGATCTGGGTTGTTGAATTGTTGTTGTTGTTGATTTTAAATTATGCCTGGTTGTTGATATGTTGAGGAGGAATAAGGGAGAATTGATATTGTCTAGTGGGATCGGGTTGCACGCCACAACAAGGAGTAATAAGAGTGGACAGGTGGGATCGGGTTGCACGCCGCAACAGGAGGAATAAGGAAGATATATATATTGAGGAGTAATAAGGGTGGACTGGTGGGAACGGGTTGCACGCCACAACAAGGAGTAATAAGGGTGAATGATCATGTTGTTACTGATATGGTGATATATATATATATNTATATTATTTGCTCTTATTGTAATTGTTAAGGAGGAATAAGGAAGGATTGGTGGGATCGGGTTGCACGCCGCAACAAATATATATTATTTACTTTCATTGCAATTGTTACGGAGGAATAAGGGAGGATTGGTGGCATCGGGATGCGCGCCGCATCAAATGATATATGTGCTTATGTATTCCTCTTGACTGTACAAGTTATTCAGTGATTTTACATTTCATGTAGTTCTTGGCTATAGCTGAATACTGAGAAGACCCTTGTCCATTTGTTTAAAACTTTGACGATTTGTATTTCAGGTTTCACTGAGTTTTGAGGGTCGGGTTATTGGCATTGAATTGTTAACTTGCCATTGTTCCTTGAATTCTTTCTCTGAAACTATTATCATGGTGAATTAGTTTTTAAAGTAAATTTACTATGTTGAGTCATTTCCTCCGGTCTTATTAGGTTGTTAGTAATATCGTGATTTGAAATAAAGTAATTAGTACTACATTGCTATAAATTACTTTTAAATTTGAACTCACCGTGTATATGTATACACCTTTCAATAACTCGAATTTCTATAAATGTTATGGTCTATTTCAATTAGTTTCTCAATTAAATTTTCCTTAACCCGATGATGTTGAATCTTACTTAAAGGGGAATTTCTACTAAATTTTAATTTCATTTAAAATCCTATATTAAATGTAATAGAATGTATTTTATTTAAAAGGGTATTTTCTTTATTCAGATGATTTCTAAAAATAACTTCCTCTTTTCTTGTTGATTTCCTAATTGGTTTAGAAGTCGTAATGTTGATTTCCTAATTGGTTTAGAAGTCGTAATCTACTTTATGTTATGTAAAAGAGACTCCTTGAACATCTTTATTGCATTGGTTATGGACCCTATGTGCTGAGTGGCATGAGGATGATGTTGCGTAAAGCGAGATAGAAATATGTGAGCACAAGGTACCGTGTGTACTAAAGGTGTGGAACTTGATATTATTGTTACATCTCGTGTTTTCGTACGTTAAATGTTTCTTCTTCAATTAATTAACATAGACTCGGGTATGAGATTATCTTGAGGTTAACGTATTTACGCTATTTATAACAAGCGAGAAATAAGTGTCATGAAGGATAAAGGGTACACGAATTAAAGAAAATGAGTTTCTTTGAAAGTGGTCAATTTGGGATGAAATACGGGTCGAGCGATAATACCCGATAATTATGAACTAGTACCATGCAAGATACCATATGACCACGGTAGTATAATGTATACAAAGTATATTAAAAATAAGTAGAATTTTAAGTAATTTGGGGCAATTTTTAAATTATGCGGGTAATTGGTTAATTACCGAATAACGGGACCTTACCCAGTTAACTAATAAGTGGGTAAAGATTAATAATCTCCACCCGACTCCCCACGTGGCAGCAGGCCACAATTCAAACATATGACTAATTAGTCATATATGCTTAGTGGCTAAAACGTGTAATTCAGTGAAGACTTATAAGAAAAGCTTGGTCTTATAAGTCTTGGTCTCTTTAAAAGCTTGATCTTTTAAAAGCTTAGTTCATTTAGTCAGAATGAAATTTAGGTCTTTCTTCCTAAATTCAACTCTCCAAGCACAGACGCCAAGTTTCAAAATCTCCAACGAAATTCTTGCAAACAGTTATAACGAGAATTGATTAGAACCGTAGCAACGTAAAATTTTGCAGTTCTAAAGGAGTACGGTGCAATCTTCTCCAAGAATATTATATGGAGTTTTCCCTACTCTAGGTATGCTAAGGCCATCCTTTCTTTCTTTTTGGCAGGGTCCAGATTATATAGAAGAAACGAGCAAATGCACAGTTTTCATAAACGACTCTATTCACAAAAATACTAGGGGTCCCTGTGTTCTTGATTCCCCATGTAACATATTATTATATCTCCTGTTCATGGGTCTCAGAATAATACGAAGTTGAAAAAGTTTATCCGGAAGGAATATTGAGATTATTACATATTTTTTATGCATTTCATTCATTTATAAATGTACATTGACCCATGACCAGATGGCGTTATATGTATGTGTATATATATATATATATATATATATATATATATATATATATATATATATATATATATATATATATATATATATATATATATATATATGGCATATATATATATGGGGGATATGGAAAAAAGGTTACGGCGTTATATACGCACCACCATCTGATCAGTTGGTATATGTTGATGTTGTTGCCCACAGTGGCCGAGATGATATGATGGGACACCCTCAGTGTCTTGATGATGTTATGTACACATATACCCATGGATGACACGACATTTATGTACACATGCATAACACTATAAATGTTTCAGAACTTACAAAGTTATTCAGATTCACAGATGGATTTCTTTATTCCATATTTCATCTATGCCTTTACGTACAGATTATCATGCCTTACATACTCAGTACATTTTTTGTACTGACGCCCTATTTCACGGGGCCTGCATTTCATGCCGCAGGTGCAGGTAGGCAAGCTGACGGTCCCTCTTCTTAGGATTCTTGATCAACGAGAGTTGGCGTGCTCCACTTGATCTGGAGCTGCTTTTGATTTTGGTACGATATGCTTGTACATGTATATATGGGTATGACGTGGCTCAGTCCCGTCTTTGTACAGTTGTATTTCTATTAGAGGTCTGTAGACAGTATGTCTAGTTGGGTTGTATGTGGCCTTGTCGACTTTCAGTTTTGGATGTATAGTTGTCTATAGCAGCCTTGCCGGCTCGCCCACTGTATTCTGCATGTATACGTACATATGCCTTTTTGGCAGGTTTCCCTCATGTATAATATTCTCGTAATTCAGCAGATGTTATTCAGGTTTATGTCTTATACGCACGCTTAGGGGTATTTGATAGGTAGGACTCGGGCACCCGTCGTAGCCCATCGGTTTGGGTCGTGACAAAAGTGGTATCAGAGCAGTTCTGTCCTAGGGTTGTCTACAGACCGTGTCTAGTAGAGTCTTGATTATGGGTGTGTAGTGCACCACACTTATAAACAGGAGGCTACAGGACATATAGGATGTTATCCTCTCTTCTTATCTTAGATCGTGCAATATAAGGATTCATGTTCCTAACGACATGTTATATTTTCAACGATGCCTCCAAAGACTACAACCGCCCAGAAGGGAAAGTCCGTGGCTGGTGCGACTACTAGTCGAGTGCCATGAGTTACCAGGGCTCGGGGAGAGTCTCATAGTGAGATTCCATCTCAGACTTCACATACCCCACCCTTTCCAGAAGAGCTCCGAGGGGAACCAGCTCCAGTGCCTGCCTCTGTACATTCAGCACCTCAGCGGATGCACCGGGTCAGGAGATGAGAGATGTTATTCAGCTATTAATCTGATTAGTAGCCGCGCAGGCTCGGCGTTAGGAAATAGGTATTGGTCATGCAGATAGGTCTGTCAGTGCAAGGGTTCGTGACTTCATTAATTTAGACCCTCCGGTATTCACTGGTGCAGATCCAAACGAAGACCCTCAGGTATTTATTGATAGAGTGCAGATGACGTTAAGGGTAATGAAGGCCACTGCGACTGAGTCAGTTGAGCTAGCTTCCTATAGACTCCGAGATGTTGCAGTTAATTGGTACGAGTCTTGGGAATTGTCCAGAGGTGAGGATGCCCCTCCAGCAGTATAGCAAGAGTTTACAGAAGCTTTTCTTCGTCATTATCTGCCACCAGAGCTTAGGCGGGCCAGAGTTGATAGGTTCTTGACCCTTCGACAGGGTAACATGAGTATTCGGGAGTACAGTCTTCAGTTTGATTCGTTGTCTAGGTATGCTCCCACTATTGCATCTAAGATGGAGGATCGGGTTCACCGGTTCGTGATGGGATTAGAGCCTCACTTGCTTAACAATTGTATGTCAGTCTCACTTCAGCTAGACATGGATATTTCTCATATTCAGGCATACGCTCAGGGTGTAGAGGAGCGTATATAGAAACAGAGGGCCGATCGTGAGCATGATAGGGCCCAGAATAAGAGAGCGAGGTCTTCAGGTCCTTCTGGTGAGTTTCGAGGTGGTCAGAGGCAGCAGTACTCGAGGTATCTAGCCCAGCCATTGGCTAGCGCACCCCCTCGGTTTAATGGTAGGAGATTTGATCATTCCACAAATTCAGGGTCTGGTCAGAATTTCAGGGCCTCACGTTCTCAGTATAGGGGTGAGTCAAATCAGATGAGGCCGCCCTTGCCACTAGGGGTGTCAATGAATATTTGAAAACTGACTAAACCGACCGAACCGATTTTTAGGTTTCTTTTAAAGAAATTGTAGGTTTTGATATAAATCTATAACCGTACCGATAATTAGGGTAGGTTTTTATTTTATAAAAATAAATCGAAAAAATACCGAACCGTACCATATAAATTTATATGTGGAAAATATATTTATATAGTAAGTTTAAAACGAATAAATCATTAAATTTTTCATTGGGTCCTGAAATTTTGAAAACTGTTACAAGCAAACAAGTAATTAAACTCAAAATACTAATTTCTAAAATTTATTATGTTACTGATACTTAAACTAAGTTATTTCAAGTATCTTTATTAGCAAGACACAAAGAGTTCTAGCGATTATAAGTAGAAAACTACATTGTATTGAATATATTTCCTTTCATACAATTTAGATTTATCTTTTTGAATATTTAGTATAAACTTTATTCTTGAGTCCCGGCTTAATATCTTTCCACTCATGTGATGTATATTTTTTTGGCTTTTACTTGGTTTCTTTTACGTTGTTGTCGAATAGTTGATGGATCTATACTCTAGCCATCTTTCATGTTTTTTTTTAATTCATCACCCTTTAAACAGTAAAAATGTCTAGAAAGTTTTGGTAAGTCCTGTAAAAGAACATATGTTATTGCATTCTACTTCTACTGGTGCATTTTACATGATATTTAAAAATATACCAAAAATAACCGAACTGTACCGATACCGAAGTGAAACCGACATGATTGGGACGGTTACAAAAAGTCTAATTTTGGTTATACATAATAGAATAACCAAAAAATTTGTATGGTACAAATTTTATAAAATAACCGTCCGAACCGAACCATTGACACCCCTACTTGCCACGATGTGCTCAATGTGGTAAGCAGCATACCGGGCAGTGCCGTATGGGATTAGGTGTTTGTTATACTTGTGGTTATCTGGGCCACGTTATGAGGGATTGTCCGATGAGAGGTGATGCAAGCATAGCTCAGCCAGCGGGATCTGTAGCTGGTTCGTCATCATCAGTACGCCCCCCTGGGCAAGGTCCACAAGCACCAATGAGTCGTGGTAGAGGCAGAGGCGGAGCATCTAGCTCGAGCAATCCTCAGAACTGCATTTATGCGTTGGCAGGACGACAGGACCAGGAGTCATCGCCTGATGTTATTACAGGTATATTATCAGTCTCCTCATATGATGTATATGCACTGATTGACCCAGGTTCCACCTTATCATACGTTACTCCATTGGTCGCTAGTAAGTTTTAAATAAAACCTGAATTGGTTAAACCTTTTGAGGTGTCTACACCTGTTGGGGACTCAGTGATAGCTAAGCAAGTATATAGGGGTTGAATAATAATATTTCATGGTCGATCTACCGTAGCAGACTTAATCGAGTTAGATATGGTAGAATTTGATGTTACAATGGGCATGGATTGGTTGGCTTCTTGTCATGCCAACGTTGATTGTAGATCAAAGATAGTCCAATTTCAATTTCCAGGGGAGCCTGTTTTGGAACGGAAAGGTAATACGGCATCGCCGAGAGGAAGATTCATTTCCTATCTCAAGACAAGGAAGATGATCAGAAAGGGCTATATTTATCACTTAGTTCGGGTTCAAGATGTGGAAGTGGAGTCACCAACTATTCAGTCCATCCCAGTGGTTAAAGAGTTTCCCGATGAACTTCCGGGTCTTCCGCCAGAGCGAGAAATTGAGTTTGCCATTGACCTACTACCAGATACTCATCCAATATCTATTCCTCCCTACAGAATGGCCCCCACGGAGCTGAAAGGAGTTAAAGGAACAGCTTAAGGACTTGCTTGAAAAAGGCTTTATCAGACCTAGTACATCACCGTGGGGAGCACCTGTGTTATTTGTGAGGAAGAAAGATGGTTCCTTACGGATGTGTATTGATTATAGACAGTTGAATAAGGTGACGATCAAGAATAAGTACCCGCTCCCGAGGATTGACGATTTATTTGATCAGTTCCAAGGTGCCAAGTGTTTTTCAAAGATAGACTTGAGGTCCGGGTACCATCAGGTAAGGGTTAAGGATGAAGATATTCCAAAGACAACATTCAGGACTAGATACGGGCACTTTGAGTTTCGTGTTATGTCGTTCGGTCTGACCAATGCCCCAACAATGTTCATGGATTTGATGAACCGTGTATTCAGTCCCTTTTTAGATCTATTCGTAATTGTGTTTATCGACAATATATTACTGTATTCTCGTCCGGAGGCTGAGCATGCTGATCATCTGCGTACTGTGCTCAGAGTTCTACAAGAAGGGAAGTTGTATGCAAAATTTTCTAAACGTGAATTCTGGTTGAACTCTGTAGCTTTCCTCGGGCATGTCATTTCGGGTGAAGGCATCCGGGTGGATACACAAAAGATTGAGGCAGTAAGGATTTGGCCTAGACCCACAACACCGACGGAGGTTCGTAGCTTTCTTGGTTTGGCAGGTTATTACAGGAGATTTGTAGAGGGATTTTCTTCCCTTTCAGCACCTTTGACAAAGTTGACTCAGAAGGGACTAAAGTTTCAATGGACTGATGCTTGCGAACGGAGTTTCTAGGCATTAAATGATAGATTAACGTCAGCACCAGTTCTAACACTCCCAGAAGGGACTGATGGTTATGTTATCTATTGTGACGCTTCAGGGGTTGGGTTGGGTTGTGTGCTGATCAGCATGGTAAGGTTGTGGCTTATGCTTCTAGACAACTAAGAAAGCACGAGAAGAACTACCCGACCCACGATTTAGAGTTAGCCGTGGTGATTCATGCACTAAAGATGTGGAGGCACTACTTGTATGGCATTCATGTTGATATCTACTCGGATCATAAGAGCCTCCAGTACATCTTCAAGCAAAAGGAATTGAATCTACGTCAAAGGAGATGGTTGGAGCCACTTAAAGACTATGACGTTGATATTTTATACCATCCGGGGAAGGCGAACGTGATAGCCAGCGCACTCAGCCGTAGATCTACGGGTAGCCTATCATATTTAGAGCCAGAAAAGAGGGGAATAGCCCATGAGGTTCATCAGCTAGCTAGTCTTGGAGTTCGGTTACTGGACTCAGGTGATATTGGAATTACTATTCAGGATACGGCAACATCTTCTTTAGTAATTGAAGTAAAGGAACGCCAGTACGAGGATCCTGTGTTAGTTCATTATAGGGATACCACCCCTCAAAAGGAGAAGACACCGTTTGAAATTACAGAAGATGGGGTCCTCAGATATCAAGGACGATTATGTATCCCTAATGTTGCAGGGCTGCGCCGGCAGGTTATTGGAGAAACTCACTATTCTTGTTATTCTGTCCATCCAGGAGCGACAAAGATGTATCATGATATCAGGGAAGAGTATTGGTGGGACGGAATGAAAAAGGATATAGCGGAGTTTGTTGCTCAGTGGCCTAAGTGTCAGCAGGTTAAGATTGAGCATCAAAAACCCGGTGGGTTATTGTAGGCTATGGAGATTTCAACTTGGAAATGGGAAGTAATCAATATGGATTTCATCGTAGGCTTACCTCGTACCAAGCGTAAGTTCGATTCGATATGAGTGATTGTTGATAGGCTTACAAAGTCAGCCCATTTTTTGCTCGTTGGAACTATATATTCCTCAGAGGATTATGCATGGCTTTATATTAAGGAGATAGTACGAATTCATGGTGTCCCTGTATCTATTATCTCGGATAGAGGAGCTCAATTTACAGCTAACTTCTGGAGGTCCTTCCAAAAGGGATTGGGGACTCAAGTAAGTCTTAGTACAGCATTTCATCCCCTGACAGACGGACAGGCTGAACGTACTATTCAGACACTTGAGGATAGGTTACGAGCTTGTGTGATAGACTTCAAAGGTAGCTGGGATGATCATCTGCCGCTTATTGATTTCGCATATAATAATAGCTACCATTCCAGTATTTAGATGGCTCCATACGAAGCTCTATACGGACGGAAGTGTAGGTCACCTATAGGGTGGTTTGATATTGGAGAATCTGGGTTACATTGGCCAGACCTGGTTCAGCAAGCCATAGAAAAAGTGAAGCTTATCCGGGATCGACTATTGACAACTCAGAGTCGTCAGAAGTCAAATTCTGACGTGCGGCGTCGAGATTTAGAGTTCGGGGTTGATGACTGGGTATTCTTAAAGGTGTCACCTATGAAGGGTGTGATGAGGTTTGGCAAGAAAGGCAAACTTAGCCCACGGTATACTGGGCCTTATAGGATCATTCGGAGAGTGGGTCAAGTAGCTTATGAGTTAGAATTGCCCTCGGAGTTGGAGTCTGTCCATCCGGTTTTTTACGTATCTATGTTACGGAAGTTTATTGGCGATCCTACCCGAGTGGTGCCCATGGATGACGTACAGATTACAGAGGACTTGTCATACGAGGAAATTCCGGTTGCCATCCTAGACCGACAAATCCGCAAGCTACGGAATAAGGAGGTAGCCTCCGTGAAAGTACTTTGGAGGAACAACAATGTGGAAGAAATGACTTGGGAGGCCGAGGAAGACATGATGTCTAGATATCCATACTTATTTTCTCCTCCAGAGAAGGGTCCGACTGAGACGTCATAACCATAAGGTACGTGTATAAATTCTTGTGTTGGTTATTATCGTTGGTCGTGTGAGGCCATTGTCGTTATTCATAATTGTGGTCCTATGTGACGTTGGGTTATTAGGCTTCTACGGGGAGAGTTGGTAGTAGTGTTGTTACAGAGGCGACCCTGCCAAAGTTATATAGATCACGGGGAGTTGAACATTCAAGGATGAATGTTTCTAAGGGGGGAAGGATGTTACATCTCGTGTTTTCGTACGTTAAAATTTTCTTCTTCAGTTAATTGACATAGACTCGGGGATGAGATTATCTTGAGGTTAACGTATTTACTCTATTTATAACAAGCGAGAAATAAGTGTCATGAAGGATAAAGGGTACACGAATTAAAGAAAACGAGTTTCGTTGAATGTGGCCAATTTGGGATAAAATGCGGGTCGAGTGATAATACCCGATAATTATGAACCAGTACCATGCAAGATACCATATGACCACGGTAGTATAATGTATAAAAAGTATATTAAAAATAAGTAGAATTTTAAGTAATTCGTGGCAATTTTTAAATTATGCGAGTAATTGGTTAATTACCGGGTAACAATACATTAACCAGTTACCTAATAAGTGGATAAAGATTAATAATCTCCGCCCCACCCCCATGTGGCAGTAGGCCACTATTCAAACATATGACTAATTAGACATATATGCTTAGTGGCTAAAACGTGTAATTCACTGAAGACTTATAAGAAAAGCTTGGTCTTATAAGTCTTGGTCTCTTTAAACGCTAGATCTATTAAAAGCTTAGTTCATTTAGTCAGAATGAAATTTAGGTCTTTCTTCCTAAATTCAACTCTCCAAGCACAGACGCCAAGTTTCAAAATCTCCAACGAAATTCTTGCAAACAGTTATAACGAGAATTGATTACAACCGTAGCAACGTAAAATTTTGCGGTTCTAAAGGAGTACGGTATAATCTTCTCCAAGAATATTATACGGAGTTTTTTCTACTCCAGGTATGTTAAGGCCTTCCCTTCTTTCTTTTTGGCATGGTCCAAATATTACAGAAGAAACGAGCAAATGCACAGTTTTCATAAATGACTCTGTTCATAGAAATACTAGGGGTCTCTGTGTTCTTGATTCCCCATGTAACATATTATTATGTCTCCTGTTCATGGGTCTCAGAATAATACGGATTTGAAAAAGTTTATCCGGAAGGAATATTGAGATTATTACATATTTTTCATGCATTTCATTCATTTATATATGTACATTGACCCATGACCAGATAACGTTA
>NC_031998.1:46102877-46239476 GCF_001879085.1 Nicotiana attenuata
ATATATATATATATATATATATATTATTTGCTCTTATTGTAATTGCTAAGGAGGAATAAGGGAGGATTGGCGGGATCCGATTGCACGCCGCAATAAATATATATTATTTACTTTCATTGCAATTGTTACGGAGGAATAAGGGAGGATTGGCGGGATCGGGATGCGTGCCGCATCAAATGATATATGTGCTTATGTATTCCTCTTGACTGTACAAGTTATTCAGTGATTTTACATTTCATGTAGTTCTTGGCTATAGCTGAATACTGAGAAGACCCTGGTCCATTTGTTTAAAACTTTGACGATTTGTATTTCGGGTTTCACTGAGTTTTGAGGGTCGGGTTATTGGCACTGAGTTATTGACTTGCCGTTGCTCCTTGAATTCTTTCTCTGAAACTATTATCATGGTGAATTAGTTTTTAAAGTAAATTTACTACGTTGAGTCATTTCCTCCGGTCCTCTTAGGTTGTTAGTAATATCGAGATTTGAAATAAAGTAATTAGTACTACGTTGCTATAAATTACTTTTAAATTTGAACCCACCGTGTATATGTATACACCTTTCAATAACTCAAATTTCTATAAATGTTATGGTCTGATTCAATTAGTTTCTCAATTAAATTTTTCTTAACCCGATGATGTTGAATCTTACTTAAAAGGGAATTTCTACTAAGTTTTAATTTCATTTAAAATCCTATATTAAATATAATAGTTCATTCAATGTTGTATTTTATTTCAAAAGGGTATTTTCTTTATTCAGATGATTTCTAAAAATAACTTCCTCTTTTCTTGTTGATTTCCTAATTGGTTTAGAAGTCGTAATCTACTTTATGTTATGTAAAAGAGACTCCTTGAACATCTTTATTGCATTGGTTATGGACCCTATGTACTGAGTGGCATGAGGATGATGTTGCGTAAAGCGAGATAGAGATATGTGGGCACAACGTACCATGTGTACTAATGGTGTGGAACTTGATATTATGACATGAGATACCGAGGATTGAGATGGTCGAAATTGTGTATTAGAAATGATGTGATTGGTTGAGTTGGAATCGCTTTCTTTGTTCGAACATATTCTTGCTTGTCTGTGTTCTAGTTATGTTGGTGTTAAATTACTTGATTATCGTTCATTACTATCCGTGTTTTCCCTTTTATTGTCTCTACTATTTGTAGTTGGATTTCTCCCTGCTATTGATATTACTTTGTTAATTTTATTTTGGTAGTTCATTATCATACCCTGTTCAATCTATTTGACTAGTAGGTGTCTTCACTGTTCCTCGTCACTACCCCACCGAGGTTAGTCTTGATACTTACTGGGCACCGCCGTGGTGTGCTCATACTACGCTTCTGTACATTTTTTTGTACAGGTCTAGGTATTTGATCGGTAGTAGCTGTGTGGATCGTCGAGATGGAGACTCAAGGTAGACCTGCTACTGCGTTCGCAGGCCTCGGAGTCACCTTCGTTTGTATTTTCTTTCATTTGTTCCTTCTTGTTCTGGAACAGTGTCGTATTTAATTTGTGTAACCACTCTTAGAAAGGCTTATGACTTGTACTACCGGTTTTGGGAATTGTGATTGTTCAGAGTTATTTAATTTAAAGTTAGAGAATGTCAAAGTTATTTCTGTTAATGTTAGGCTTACCTAGTTTAGAGACTAGGTGCCATCACGACTCCTTTGGAGGGATTTTGGGTCGTGACAGGGTTAGTATCATGCATCTATACATGATAATCTATGTATATCCTGCAAACCTGTTTCTTCCTCCAACTCTTTCAGTATATGGCTGTCTATGTGGTACTTTGCTCTGTGTTGAAATCCTGTTGAACCTGCTGGCCTGTTTGATTATTTGCTCCGTATGTTCAATTTGACTATGTCTACTTTAGGTTATAAGTGTGTTCACCCCACTTCTGTCCCTCAACCATTGTCCATTCTCCCTCATTTGCTACTTATGCTATTTTGAACATCTTATTCTTAGCCGGCTGAAAGCCAAGGCTACCAAGGCTTTTACTACTGACCTCCATAGTGTGAGCACTGCTCGGGGTCCTTTTGAGGCCCTTGTGAACTCTGACACACTAGAATTTGGGTCCTTAATCATTTACCCTAATACTGGAACCTGTATTATCCTAGTTCTTTCTTCTTACTGTCCCATGAACATGTAAGCTGGTTGGTTTAAGTAATTGAATACTTGGCAATATGATTGTGTGATTTGGCTCCGAGGTCTTTTATGGATTCTAGGTTGTGTTTATGAATATGGCTTTTTGTTAAAAGTCTGGGTATGCTGCATAAGAAGTGCTGAAGGCCCAAACAGTGCTAGATATTTCTTTGGGCCTGCTGTGGGCTCACTGTCATTATTTGTACCACGTTTGTAACTACTTTATTATTGAGCCTGTAATAATTTTGTAACGAACAATGGGGTGTTAGTAAAACTAGGGAAAGAGTAGATTCTTGATGTTTGTATAAAGGGGTAGACAACATCATATGGACTCATTGATTCACTTGCTATATGTGTCATTCAATTTATATGTGCGTTGTAGAAACCATGTCATTAGGGTAAGCACATACACACACACTATTTACTAGCAAACATGAATCCAAATTCTACAATCATTCTTATTGCTACTAGAAAATCTGCCTATAGGAATAAAATGTCATTGTACTTTCCTTTAATTCACTTCAGCATGTTTGTTAAAAATTATGTCTATAGGATCTTGATTATTTCATCTGCTATTATATCACGCTATTCACTAGAAATCATGCTTATAGGATTAAGTATAACAATGAAAATGAATGCCAAGCATCAACTGTTAGAGATCCTGCCTATAGGGTATAATTGCTCGTTCTAATGGACCTCTAGAATACCGCTTACTACTTGTTCATGCTGCTGTCAGTAAGCATAAGTAATTCTGAGCTTCTCCCCAATGGTTTTTCATTACTCCTTATTGCACGAGTCACCTAGACACAACAGGCTTAATGACCGGAAATCTGCAATTTCATTAATCAGCATGCAAATCGTATAATCCTGTCCATGAGCAACGCTTGGCCTCTGAAACTGCTTGCAGGCCTTGATGCCTTGTCATATAGAAATCATGTTTATAGGGATTTAAGTTTCTTAATTCTGAATTTCTTAACATGAAATTTGTCTTGCGTGCATTTGTTGTTTAAGTGTGGAGGCAAACTTGAGCCTTAACTGCCTATACGTGAAATCCAATGTGTTTTTGTGAGGTCTAGAACAACCCAAATAGAGATCCAATACCTCCTGGACCATAGGTATGGGATGGGTAGTGCACGCATAGGGTACGACTTAAAATTGAATTAGAACGCTTTTAGGTAACAACTTTAATGTAGTAATCGGGTAGCAGGAGATGATAGTCTGTTCCCACTAAATAATACGAGTAACTCCCTATTCTAAGAGAGTTGCGAAGTATTATTTATGTTGCACAGGATGATCCTTTAGGCTAAAAAACTTAGGACCCCCCCCCCTACTTTTCTCTTTATGTGTGGTTATTTGATCTAAATAATTGTATCCCTATATTCGTACTAAGACTTGTACTAATCATGTTGTAATCTGAATTCCCTTTGTTTATTTGATCACCTAGTTTAATTGTAATCCACATAATCTTAAGTTCGGCCGGGACCCACAGTTGTGGACCTCGAAGAGTGCCTAACACCTTCTCTTTGAGGTAATTTGAGCCCTTACCCAATCTTTGGTGACATAGACAAGTCAAACAGAGTTATTTGCAAATAGATGCCCTAACACATCTCGAAAATTATTAGGTGGCGACTCTTCTCCTTTAGCACTTGATCGGGTCCAAGCCTGCACTACTATTGAGTAGCGAGGTGGTCGATGCAGTTTTACCCAACTAGGTCGGGATCGAATCCACAGGGAGTTAATTTGTTTGGAATTAGGTTTATATCTAAGTCTAGATGTGGGTTTTTCTCTTAATTACACTTCCACACATTTTTGGGCTGATTCTACTTCTAACTCTATTCTATTGTATGCGATATTTGAAACTAAGTATAATATTTTTGTTGTTGATTTTCAAAGGTTTAAAGAGACTAGGGTCGTGACTTCTACCTAGGTGGATATCTAACGGGTAGAGAGAATCTAGGGCAAACTCGTGACTAGAATGGGGTCGTAATTGTTACACCCCAAGTTTTCATACGTGAGAGTACGTCGTAAGTCATTGATGTAAGCTCGAAAATGAGATTATATTTGGAAACAAATAAAGTAAGTTAATCATGTTACCTTGGAGGTTACAAATATTTAAGATCATGAATAACAAGTACCAAAAGGGTTGGAAAGCTTAGTCGCTAAACGAATTGACAAAATAAGTTTCCTCGAAAATCGACAAGTTTGGAATGTTATAACATATTCTTTTGGGGTGAGACTAGGGTGATTAACATGATGAGGAGGTTAATTTAAGAGTTATTGTAGTCGTATGATAGTCGTGTGTTATGTTTTTAAGTCAAACGAGTTATGGAACAAAAGTTAGCTAAGGTCATCACAAGTTGCATTTATAATATGATGAAATTTAGGTCAAATGTAGATGCACTGTTCTCCCAATATACTTGGAATCAATGGATGATCTACATATCAAATTAAAGATCTATGAGTCTAGTTTCCAACGCATTAAACTGTTTGTCAATACGACATCGGAGTAGAGAGATATTTGTGTTTTCGCGAGACCGCGCAAGAAGCTCCCAATGGGACCCACTTAGGCGGTGGTTGACCTACTTCAATTTATAAACGATTTGGACGCCTATTTTTGCTCATTTTTCAACTAAACTTCGTCTCCAAACTTCTCCTAACCCTCCTAAAAATATACCACAAGGGTTTGAAGTGATTCCAAAGTTATTACACCATATTTCAACATCAAAACTTAGTTCTAGTGAAGAACAACACCTCTTTGAGGTTATGTTGTCATTGAGGATTGTTGTGGGCTGTATTTGGATGAAATTCCAAGTTGTTGCTGCTGTCTAAGGTGAGTATAACAGCCTACTAATTGTGCTTAAGCTTTCTTGTATGTTGGTTAAGTTGTCAGGATGATAAACTACAAGATAGTACTTGGATTAGCTTAAGTCACTTCTATGGTGTTGTATTGCTATTGAGGGTTGTTGTGAGCTGAATATAACTTGGATTTTGACTTGAAGTTACTATAGGAGTTGTGTAAGGTTATCTTGATGTTGATTATGTTAAATGGATGGAGTAGACATGAACTAGTGAATAAAGCTACTAATTGAAGATAGTTGGAGTTGAGGATTGTTTCCTTTGTTATAAATATATGGTATAAGGATGGAATCATTGATGAATGACTTCATTATCATGTTAATGATACTGTTAAATTAATGTAAGAAGTCTATAAGGGGTGATATGGGTTATACGGATTCCAACCGGAGCTTGCCGCTCGTCGTGAAGTAGTTGTGACTTGTTATTGTTATATGGTGTCTTGTTATTGATATTTATAGGTTGCTGGACTTCCCTGGCTGTTGTTGTTGGTATATGGTATTGGAGGAGGCCTTTGTTACAAGGGAGATGCTGCCCGAATTTACGTAGACGAGCTACTAGCTTAAGTTACAGACTTAGCCTTTGTTCAACACTGATTTTGAATCTCCTTATGCTATGATAGATCGAGTTGACTTGTTTGAAGAGTTGCTTGGAAGGTATTAAGGACTCAACATGTTTAAGGTATGTTAAGGCTCTTCCTTCATTCTTTTGGCATGATCTATAGTGAAACGAACGTAAACGATACGCTATTTCATAATGAATCTACTCCTAGCAACTAAGGTTGTCCATGTTGTTCATTCCTTACAAAGTTATTCTAAGAAAGTATATATGATCCTTGAGTCCTAGTGAAGTTCAAATTGATGGTATGATGTCCATAATGTTAATCGATGGTGCAATGACCTTATGTCACTCCAAAAGGTTTAGAACGTGACTCCATGAGTCCAGCATGCATTATATATGTATCTATTTTACTCTACCGAGCCGCGCTATAGTCGGCCGGGTATGGCACCTATTGTGCAACCACTGATCAGTTGGGTTTACCGAGCTCCACGTGGCGGGGTACGATTCTACCGAGCCTTATGATGGCCGAGTACGTTTTTACCGAGTCCTCTTTGAGGCCGGGTACGATATGATGATGATGATGCCCGCAGAGGCGTATGTTTTTAAAAGTTTATGTATATATATGTATTATGCATTTCATGTCAGTAGCCCCCAGAGGCACTCAGATGTTACAGGTTGTATCTCCTCTATCTCTCTTTACGTTACTGTTCTTGTTTATGCTTTCCTGCCTTACATACTCGGTACTTTATTCGTACTGACGTCCCTTTTGCCTGGGGACGCTGCGTTTCATGCCCGCAGGTCCCGATTGATAGGTTGACAGTCCTCTTATTAGGATATCAGCTCAGCGAAGGTGTTGGCGCACTCCACTTGCTTCGGAGTTGCCTATTTGGTCAGTATGCTTTGGATATGTATTGATTGGTATAGCGGGGCCCTGTCCCGACCTTTATGATATTAGGTACTCTTAGAGGCTTGTAGACAGATGTCAGGTGTATGGATACTTGTATGGCCTTGTCGGCCTATGTTTTGAGTTTACAAATGGTCATGTCGGCCTTATAGGCCCGTATGTCATATGTATAAGTTTGTATATCATGTTGGGTCATCATATGTTGAGTATTCCCTTATGTTTTATTCTTGTTATCTCATGACGGGTTTTCTGGCTCATTTACTCATGATAGTATGATAAGAAAGATATGTTACGTTGGTACTCGGTTGAGTAAGGCACTGGGTGCCCATCGCGGCCCTTCGGTTTGGGTCGTGACAAAAGTGGTGTCAGAGCAGTTCTGTCCTAGGGAGTCTACAAGTCGTGTCTCGTAGAGTCTTGTTTATGGGTGTGTTGTGCACCACACTTATAAGCATGAGGCTACAGGGCATTTAGGACTGTCACTCTTTCTTCTTACTCTAGATCGTGTTGTAGAGTCAATTGTAAGAATTCAAACTTCTAATTTCTATTGTATTCGTAATACAACGGTACCTCATCCAAACAGGCAGTTGGTATGAGATTGAATGTGGTTGTGGAAAAGTTGAGTCAAAGGAACTTGATTTTGCATTAAGCTTATGATGAGTAAATGTGAGGTCTTCAATAGATCACGTGTGTACTAAGACGCGTAAGTTTCTTGATAAGGAGCCCTAAAGCATGAATATCTATCCACCCATATGGTAAAAAGCAATAAGAGAATCAGAGGGTAGATACAAATTTCAACAAGCAAAAGAAGCAAGGTGAAGAAGGGTACGAGGTATCCAGTTATTGAAGATTATCAGTTTTTCCAATTCAGGCAGAGAGACATAAGTATTATGAGTTACTTTCAACAATAACAGAGATCTATTCAATTGGCCACACCTATCTCAGTTATGCCCTATGGGAGCTAACATATATTATTTAAGAGAAATATGGGATATCAGGATCCGATTGGAGTTAGAGTGACCCAAAATAGTGGATGGATTGTTAGCATTAGCTGATATTTCTGAAGGATATTGCAAATGTGATAGTTCTCCTTGTGAGACAACTCGACGGTGCACTCTAGAATAGTACATTTAGATATGAAATACTAGAATGTCTGGAAAAATTTAGGGGATTGGCACTGGAATCCTACAAGGGATAAATATTTAACTTTGTATGGCTCCCATTCCTAGTAAAAAGAGAATGCTAGGTGACCTAAAGAGCCAGTGAGATGAAGCAAGGGGAGCTGAAAGTGAAAGAATGTTTTGTTGAAGTTATCAGAATAAAGTGATAGACAGATATTAGCTGGAGAATAAGAAGAGAGTAATTGAAGCATTATGAGTAAGATGTGATAAATGGATGATAACGGTAAATCAAAAAATGACAGAATGATAGAGTCTATAGTCAAGGAAAAAACAAAAGGTGACAGGCCTTGAGACAATAATAGAGTATAGGCCAAAGGTCATATCCTCATTTCAAGAAAGGAGTTGCTGAGTCCAACGCGATTACCAGAAGGCTAAGTTAGACCCCCTATAGTATCAGAAATTAGTATGGTCTAGTAAACAAGATAAAACCGAACATGAATTAGGGACCGGAGGATTTGATAATGGTCGACATCGTGAAAATTTTCAGAGATCGTGCTCCAACAATAATATAATAGACAACACACGAATAACCTTTAAAGGTCATTTAGGAAGTCGCTTACCTAAAGCAAGCGCTCTGAGCAGAGTTAATCTTAAGGGACTAAGTGTGCCAGTTACACTAGGTGTCACCTTTGTGCGTAAGAAATTTAGTTATCCCTGGTACAGAAGGTTACCATAAGGAGATTAAGGTTCATTGATAATGTGAAAAGGTGCCAAAGATGAAGAGGTAAAACATCTATAGGTAGATCGTTGTAGTACTAAATCTCACTACAACATTGGATGCACTCCGTAAGAAAGTGGCGCCTATAGTGGCTAATAAATGGAAAAAAAATCAAAGGTGATGTTTGAGATCATATGAGGTACAGGAAATTACAGTATTCGTGGGCAATAAGACAAGCCAATTATTCATGCAACAAGTGATAGAACGACAACGAAAAGTAATTGCTTACATTTAACGACAACTGAGAAGGCACGAAAGGAAATTTATGGTTCTAGCAAGTTAAAGGAAGGTTGCGAGTAGTATAAATAGATAAGTGTAGGTCGTAAGGTAAAGTATCGTAGAGCAACAAGGTCTTAGGTAGATAGGAGTAAGGATATGAAAAGGTGAGTGAGAAGGTGACGAGAATATGTAAGTCCTCGGGATTAAACCCATCAAAACAAGGGAATGATGATTTTCATATGTAATAAAAAGCTCGGTACAGCCTGAATGAACACAGAGGAGTCTAAGACTAGGAGCAATTAGAAGAGAGGAAATGCTGCCCCGTTAGTAGAATAAGGGTGTAATTGTGAGATAAAAGGATGACATTTAGGCCTTTGATTGAGGAATAATTTAAAGAAAAGGGATTTTATGAATTGCACGGGATTGGAATACCCCCATAAGATGAATCATGTTAGGATGCTACGAAATACGGTTATTGAGGTATAGTATCGTCCCAAGGTGGATCGGGCAAATCACTTCAGATGTTCCCCGATGAGACGTGAGCCCTAGTGACAATGTATTACGTAAGAGGTTTCAAGTTATCAGTGGTAGATTATGGATTAACATTAAGGTGAATCACCAATGGATGGATAAAAGTTGCAAAGTATGAGATGAGATTAGACCGTCATTATTAAGATTAACAGTAATGAGGAAGCATTAAAGGACTTAGATTTATACATATAGGACAAGCAGTGAAAGAATAACCCGGAGCTGGGTGGCAGACCTCGGTAATAATAAACCGAAGTAAGAGCTAGGATATAGTATGACCTACCTAGATATAGTAAAACCATAAGCATAAAAACCCGAGGCTATGAAGCAAGGTATAACAATAGTCGTAAGTTCGACAAAGTACCAAGCGAAGAACTTTAGTACAGCTATAGATGCCTAGAGTGACATCTTGTCATAGTTCTGTATATGTTCACAAAGTGAGGTCTAGAGATTGGCTAAAACCAGGAGGAAAAAGGAGAGAAGAGTCGCATAGACACATATACAAATACACGGTTGTACATGATGCATGACAGAAGGTAACAACAGTTACGAGATTAAAAGAATTCCGACCACAGGTCGTGGTG
This sequence comes from Nicotiana attenuata, assembly GCF_001879085.1. Taxonomy (NCBI): domain Eukaryota; kingdom Viridiplantae; phylum Streptophyta; class Magnoliopsida; order Solanales; family Solanaceae; genus Nicotiana; species Nicotiana attenuata. Next base: position 46,112,568 of record NC_031998.1, read on the forward strand.
TGAGAAAGAGGCCTAAAAGGGGGAATACCCTGGCCTTTGGATTTATTTACAGAATAGTTTCCTAGTTATCAAGGACAATATTAAAGTATTCGTAAGAGCTAAAGGTTATGAGACTGATAAATGCATCAGTCAACATTCGAGGACGAATGTTCCAAAGGGAGGAATAATGTTACACCCCAAGTTTTCATACGTGAGAGTACGTCGTAAGTCATTGATGTAAGCTCGAAAATGAGATTATATTTGGAAACAAATGAAGTAAGTTAATCATGATACCTTGGAGGTTACAAATATTTAAGATCATGAATAACAAGTACCAAAAGGGTTGGAAAGCTTAGTCGCTAAACGAATTGAAGAAAATAAGTTTCGTCGAAAATCGACAAGTTTGGAATGTTATAACATATTCTTTTTGGGTGAGACTAGGGTGATTAACATGATGAGGAGGTTAATTTATGAGTTATTGTAGTCGTATGATAGTCATGTGTTATGTTTTTAAGTCAAACGAGTTATGGAACAAAAGTTAGCAAAGGTCATCACAAGTTGCATTTATAATGTGCTGAAATTTAGGTCAAATGTAGATGTACTTTTCTCCCAATATACTTGGAATCAATGGATTATCTACATATCAAATTGAAGATCTATGAGTCTAGTTTCCAACGCATTCAACTGTTCGTCAATACGACATCGGAGTAGAGAGATATTCGTATTTTCGCGAGACCGCGCAAGCAGCTCCCAATGGGACCCACTTAGGCGGTGGTTGACCTACTTCAATTTATAAACGATTTGGACGCCTATTTTTGCTCATTTTTCAACTAAACTTCGTCTCCAAACTTCTCCTAACCCTCCTAAACATATACCACAAGGTTTTGAAGTGATTCCAAAGTGATTACACCATATTTCAACATCAAAACTTAGTTCTAGTGAAGAACAACACCTCTTTGAGGTTATGTTGTCATTGAGGATTGTTGTGGGCTGTATTTGGATGAAATTCCAAGTTGTTGCTGCTGTCTAGGATAAGTATATCAGCCTACTAATTTTGCTTAAGCTTGCTTGTATGTTGGTTAAGTTGTTAGGATGATAAACTACAAGATAGTACTTGGATTAGCTTAAGTCACTTCTATGGTGTTGTATTGCTATTGAGGGTTGTTGTGAGCTGAATATAACTTTGATTTCGACTTGAAGTTACTATAGGAGTTGTGTGTATTGTCTTCTTGCATGTGCTTAAGGTTATCTTGATGTTGATTAAGTTAAATGGATGGAGTAGACATGAACTAGTGAATAAAGCTACTAATTGAAGATAGTTGGAGTTGAGGATTGTTTCCTTTGTTATAAATATATGGTATAAGGATGGAATCATTGATGAATGACTTCATTATCATGTTAATGATACTGTTAAATTAATGTAAGAAGTCTATAAGGGGTGATATGGGTTATACGGATTCCAATCGGAGCTTGCCGCTCGTCGTGAAGTAGTTGTGACTTGTTGTTGTTATATGGTGTCTTGTTATTGATATTTATAGGTTGCTGGACTTCCCTGGATGTTGTTGTTGGTATATGGTATTGGAGGAGGCCCTTGTTACAAGGGAGATGCTGCCCGAATTTACGTAGACGAGCTACTAGCTTAAGTTACAGACTTAGCCTTTGCTCAACACTGATTTTGAATCTCCTTATGCTATGATAGATCGAGTTGACTTGTTTGAAGAGTTGCTTGGAAGGTATTAAGGACTCAACATGTTTAAGGTATGTTAAGGCTCTTCCTTCATTCTTTTGGCATGATCTAAAGTGAAACGAACATAAACGATACGCTATTTCATAATGAATCTACTCCTAGCAACTAAGGTTGTCCATGTTATTCTTTCCTTACAAAGTTATTCCAAGAAAGTATATATGATCCTTGAGTCCTAGTGAAGTTCATATTGATGGTATGATGTCCATAATGTTAATCGATGGTGCAATGACCTTATGTCACTCCAAAAGGTTTAGAACGTGACTCCATGAGTCCAGCATGCATTATATATGTATCTACTTTACTCTACCGAGCCGCGCTATAGTCGGCCGGGTATGGCACCTATTGTGCAACCACTGATCAGTTGGGTTTACCGAGCTCCACGTGGCCGGGTACGATTCTACCGAGCCTTATGATGGCCGGGTACGTTTTTACCGAGTCCTCTTTGAGGCCGGGTATGATATGATGATGATGATGCCCACAGAGGCGAATGTTTTTACAAGTTTATGTATATATATGTATTATGCATTTCATGTCAGTAGCCCCCAGAGGCACTCAGATGTTCCAGGTTGTATCTCCTCTATCTCTCTTTACATTACTGATCTTATTTATGCTTTCCTGCCTTACATACTCAGTACTTTATTCGTACTAACGTCCCTTTTGCCTGGGGACGCTGCGTTTCATGCCCGCAGGTCCCGATTGATAGGTTGACAGTCCTCCTATTAGGCTGTCGCTTAGTGAAGGTGTTGGCGCACTCCACTTGCTCCGGAGTTGCTTATTTGGTCAGTACGCTTTGGATATGTATTGATTGGTATGGCGGGGCCCTGTCCCGACCTTTATGATTTTATGTACTCTTAGAGGCTTGTAGACAGATGTCAGGTGTATGGATACTTGTATGGCCTTGTCGGCCTATGTTTTGAGTTTACAAATGGTCATGTCGGCCTTATAGGCCCGTATGTCATATGTATAAGTTTGTATATCATGTTGGGTCATCATATGTTGAGTATTCCCCTATGTTTTATTCTTGTTATCTCATGACGGGTTTTCCGGCTCATTTACTCATGATAGTATGATAGGAAAGATATGTTATGTTGGTACTCGGTTGAGTAAGGCACCGGGTGCCCCTCGCGGCCCTTCGGTTTGGGTCATGACAGTAATATAGCTATCACAACCAAGTACTCACTCTATACCTCTCGGTAGTTTGAGTGATTTTTCCCAATTTTGCTTCCTCAAGTCTCAATGGGTATTAATGCAATTCAAGTGATATTAGCTCAAGTCGGGTATTACTATCTCTAGGTTTAACCCTTTAATTGGGGCTATCAATTTTTTGAGTTCACCCCAATTCCTTGTTAGCCTAGTTTTCCTAGAGTTAGTCCCTCTTTCTCAAGTAGAGACTAAGTCATAAAGGTATGAATCAGTGTTTGCAACCACTAATTTTATAGTTCTAGCAAGAACTAGGCTAAATATCACTAACCCATACACATTCAAGCTCTAAAATTAAATACGCATTAAATACCCACACTAGGGTTGGGTCACAACCCTAGCTATGAGTTTAGCTACTCATGGAAATAACAGAAATCAAAGACGAAAAGAAGATAAAATTCATAATACTAGATTAAAAGATAAAAATCTAATATTAATAGATGAATCTAGTACAAAATTTTCAAAAGCAGTAAACTCAGCCGTCTCAGGTGCTCCTATAATACATAACATGACTTAAAAATGACAAAAGTTCTATTTATACTAAGCTGAAATTTCCGAACAAAAATACCCCTGCGGGGGTTGTGCGGCCGCGTAATTCTGAGCGCGGTCGCGTTCTTGCTTTCGAGGCCGCATAATTTTGATCGCGGTCCACGTTTTCAAATTTGGATCTAGGTTTAGCTGAGTTTTGCGGACCGCATAATTTCAATCGCGGCCGTGTAAGGGACTTCCGTGGCCTCACAATTCTGACGCAAACCGCACTTCTCCCTTTTGCTCAAGCTGTGAGCTCTCTGAACTTCATGCACCGCGGTCCACATAATTTTCATCACAGTCGTAAGGAGACTTTTTACAGAGCAAATAAAGTCGAAAGTTTGAGTTCCACCGACCAACCGTCATGGCAAAGTCTGGAAAAACCAGAGGTTCTCCGGGGCCTGAAATAAAATCGGTCCTCAGGGAACAAGCAGTTGCAGTTGAGATGTTCATCAAAGAAGCCGGGCCAAGATCAAGTGACTGAAACAATCAAGGCCACAAAACCAACCACCGTTTCAAACTAACAAATTGTTCTTTGTTTGGAAAGCAGGAAACATGTGCAATCCAAAGCAACCTTGCAAGAAGCAGGTGCAACCAAAAAGAAACCGCGCGGAGATTAAAATAGCTCTGCAGCAAAAAACCCAAAAAGGGAAATTTTGAAAATAATAAAATAGACTAATTTAATTTGTAAAGTCCAAATTAATAATTTATCCCAATTAAATTTAATCCAAGTTTTGTATGGATCAGGCCTATTAAAATTTATATGTCTACAATTGTGTCGTCAATATGACATTATATATCAATCTTCACACTAGCGACTCTAATTACTAGGTATCTATTATTTAAATAAAGATTATTCTTTTAGTTCAATTCATAGTACAACCTTATTTGAGTCAACACAAGTTTAAAGATGGCAGTTTGATTTATGTGCATATTATAATGTGTTATGGAAGAAAGTTTCAAAAGAATGGTTGCAACAAAGTCTCCTAAGATATATACCGAGGACGATGCTATAAGGATCTAAAAACAAAAAAAGAGAGGAAGAGATAACAAGAAAGAGAAGGGAGGGAAGAAGAAATAGAGCTTGAATCTAGAATTGTCCTGAGATTTGTGTTGCCCTTGTAAGGTTGAACAAGTAAAACGTCAGTGAATAAATGGACGAGGTACGATGAGATTGTTACCTTGGAAAATAAGGTATCAGCTAAATTACGATCTTGAGTTCCCGAAGATTCGAATAGCTCATGAACTTGTTAATTAAACTGTGAAAATAGTACCGGCTAGTCAGTTTTCGGACTGGTAATTAAAAAATAACCAGCATTCACAAAGTCATTGAAAAATAGCCACTATTTTGCTGCAACATGGAAAATTCCAGCATAATATACTGGAGATTGGTGCACCTGTATAGGGGTGGTCAAATCAAACCAACAAACCGCACCATAAAGTCGAAGTCAACAAGCTCATCGACGCGGGATTTATTCGAGAGGTGAAGTACCCATCATGGATATCGAATATTGTAGGTGGCAAGAAAAAGAATGGTCAAATACGTGTTTGTGTTGACTTTCGAGACCTAAACAAGGCATGTCCAAAAGATGACTTCCCGCTACCAATTATTGAACTCATGGTTGATGCTACAACAGGGCATGAAGCTATGTCATTCATGGATGGGTCCTCCGGATACAATCAAATCAGATTGTCTCCAAAAGATGAAGAGTGTACTGCTTTTCGAACTCCAAAAGGGATATATTGCTACAAAGTGATGCCCTTCGGTCTGAAGAATGCTGGTGCCACCAACCAGCACGCAATGCAAAACATCTTTGATGACATGCTTCATAAGAGGGTTGAATGCTACGTCGATGACTTGGTGATGAAGACGAATAGTAGGCGTTACCACCTTGAAAACCTTCGAATTATTTTTGAAAGGTTAAGAAAATTCGACCTGAAGATGAATCCACTTAAGTGTGCATTTCGAGTTACCTTAGGAAAGTTTCTTGGCTTCATTGTGCGTCATCGTGGAATTGAAGATGATCCTGCAAAGATTGATGCCATTCAGAAAATGCCCAAGCCAAAGAACATGAGGGAACTTCGAAGTCTCCAAGGAAACTTAGCATTCATTCGGAGGTTCATCTCTAATCTAGCCGGACGGTGTCAACCCTTAAATCATCTATTGAGGAAGGATATCCCTTTTCGTTGGGATCAGTCACGTCAAAATGTTTTTGAAAGCATCAAAAATACTTGCTGAATCCACCTGTGTTAGAGGCGCCAATGCTTGGGAAGCCCTTGATACCCTACATCGCGGCACAAGAACGTTCACTTGGAGCACTACTTACTTAAGAGAATGAGGAAGGAAAGGAACAAGCATTGTACTACCTTAGTCGAACTCTAATAGGAGCTGAGTTAAACTATACGCCTGTTGAGAAAATATTCTTAGCGTTACTTTATGCAATAAAGAAGCTAAGGCATTATTTTGAAGCATACACCATCAAACTCATCTCTCGAGCAGATCCCGTAAAGTTTGTGATGACTCGACCTGTTCTTTTTGGACTCCTAGCAAGATGGTACATATTGTTTAACCAATATGAGATCACATACACACCTCACAAAGCTGTGAAAGGACAAGCACTAGCCAATTTTCTGGCTTATCACCCTCTGTTGGCGGAATGGGAGCTTTCGAATGAGTTTCTAGATGAAGATGTTTTGTTCATTGAAGAATAGCCACCATGGACAATGTTCTTTGATGGATCTGCACGCGTAACGGTGCGGGGGCAGGTGTTGTGTTGATCTCTCCAGAAAGACAAGTCTAGCCATTCTCCTTTGTTTTAGGTGAAACATGCTCCAACAATGCCGCAGAGTACCAAGATTTGATCGTCGGTCTCGAAATGGCATTAGAAATGAAGATTCTACAGTTGGAGATCTACGACGACTCGAAGCTGATCATCAACCAACTTTTGAGGAGTTACGAGGTAAAGAAGGAAGATCTCTTGCCATACCATCAATATGCTTCTGGTTTACTTGAAAAATTCGACCAAGTGTTCTTGAACCACGTCCCAAGAGAAGAAAATCGCAAGGCTGATGCTTTGGCTAACTTGGCCACGATGATGGCACTTGGAGAGAATGAGTCAACAAAGGTATGTGTGTGTCATCGATGGGTTTTTCCTAGACATCTGGATCTTCAAATCAACGAAAGCCATCATACGTGTGTCTGAGTGATTGAAGATGAATATTGGAGGAAACCACTGATAGACTACCTTGAACATGGAAAGTTACCTCCGCAACAAAGAACATACATCAAACGAAGAGCACAACGATTCATTTTCTATAAAGGGACATTATTTCGCCGCTCTTTTGAAGGACTATTCTTGCGATGTCTTGACAAAGAAGAAGCCCGCCAAGCGATGGAGGAAGAACATTCTGGCTCATGTAGAGCACAACAATCTGGTCCCAAGCTCCATTTTCGCATCAAGATGATGGGCTACTACTGGACGACAATGGTGAAGGATTGCATGTATCATGCCAAAAGATGTCAAGCGTGTCAATTTCATGCCAACTACATCCACCAACCTCCAGAGCCTCTTCACCCAACTATAGCTTCTTGGCCTTTTGATGCATGGGGACTTGACGTTGTTGGACCACTTCCAAAGTCATCAAAGGGACAGATGTACATATTGGCCGCTACAAACTACTTCTCTAAATGGGCTGAAGCTCTTCCACTCAAGGAGGTGAAAAAGGAAATCGTTGTCGATTTTATCAAGTCATATATAATTTTTAGATACAGCATACCAAGATACATAATCACTGATAATGGAACGCCATTTGACAACAAGCTCGTGAAGAGTTTGTGCGAGAAGTTCGGTTTCAAACAACATAAGTCTTCAATTTATAATGCACCCGCCAACGGCCTTGCTGAAGCATTTAACAAGACGCTTGGTAACCTTTTGAAGAAAGTGGTTGCAAAGAACAAGAGAGACTGGCATGAGAAAATTGGTGAATCTTTGTGGGCATACCGGACAACCTTCAGAACTGCTACACAAGCAACTCCTTACTCTTTGGTATATGGTGTAGAAGCAGTCCTTCCGTTGGAGCAACAAATTCCATCATTGCGGATCACAATCCAAGAAGGACTCACGTCCCAAGAGAATGATAAACTTCGCCTAGCAAAGTTAGAGGCATTGGATGAGAAAAGATTGGAAGCGCAACAAAAATTGGAGTGCTATCAAGCTCGACTAGCTAGAGCCTTCAACAAGAAAGTGCGGCCACGATCATTCTAAGTGGGAGACTTAGTCCTAGCTGTTGGACGACCCATAATCCTCAACAAACGCATAGGCGACAAGTTTACCTCAAAATGGGATGGGCCATATGTTGTGAGGAAGCCTATTTAAGTGGCGCATATAAAATTGTTGATAAGGATGGTCTCAGAGTTGGTTCGATCAACGACAAATTTCTGATGCGGTACTTCCCATGAAAGTCACTTGCGCTCCTCGACGTACGAGCCTAAACTGCAAGTCATGACGCTCCTTGATGCATGAGCCTAAACTGCACGTTGCTACACTCCTAGCCCGCATGAGTCTAAACTGTGTACGGCCAAAAAACAAAAACAAAAAAACAAAAAGCCCGCTAGGTTGAAAACCTCGCAAAAGGCGGCCTAGGCAAAAAAATTAGGACATAAAAAAAAGAAAAAAAGAAAAAGAACTTATCCCTCTGAACTACGTTATGACTTGATTTCTCTTCATCGAGGTACGTAGGAAGCTTAGAGTTTCATTCTAAGTTCAGTCGCATGAGTTTAAAAAGAAAAGGTTCGGCTTATGGGATCATCACATGAACTCTTTCGAGTATGGAGACATATATAAATACGAGAAAGAAGACAATTTGCGTTGAAGTGTAAAGGATATTTTATTGCTTCAATCTTACGAAGGTTGATACATCCAAAAAAAGGTGGAGACAAAAGGAATTAGACATCATCCTATTCAAAAGCCTAAGTAATGAAAATGATCGTAAACTAGGCTTTGTTGCTGGCATCTTGATTGTTTTTCCAAGTTTGTATGACGTCTCCACATTTAATATACCAGTACCGATGTATGTCTCTCACGTTCAATAGTTGTGACGATCTCTATTGTTAGGCCTCGAGCATGAGGTTGCTTCTCTTATGCGAGTGTTGGTTGATGGTCACATATGTGAGAAGTTGTCGCTCTTTAAGAAAGAAAACCTTCAATCATCGTGGGAGCTGCCATTTATGGACTTCAAGACTATCAACAATTCAAGTGCAACAGTTGGTCGCATGACGATCTATTATAATAATTCTTTCTTTCTAATGAAGATTTTGCATGCTCAAAACTTCAACATATCTGCATCATGTATGACATCTCAGTCTATATCCGGACCCTTTGAGCTCCTTTACGAGTCTGCAAAAGAAAACGAAGAGATAAAATTTGTGAAGCATGATAGTCAAAGTTAGTACATGCAAGATTGTACAGTCAATTTCAAGAAAAAAAAAACAACATTCGCAGGATAACTCAGAGAGCGCAGAGATGGAAAGCAAGCTCAATCGACAACGGGATTAACTTTGGAAAAACTACTGCTGTCCATCTGGAAGATGGTATGCCCCTAACATTTTGTATATTGTAGATTTGGATGTCTACTTTCCAACAACAGAAACCATTTGCAATTTGGAGGCCTCTAGCTCAAAATACTATTTCTTTCGCCGGAACTACACGAATCTGAAAGTTACTGCAGCTAGGTGGACTTGGAGAATTTTCTGTTTCTAGATCGAAAGGAGTTCGGTCGTGAAATGCATATGTGTTGAAACTCTATGAGTTTACTTTCTAACAGCGCCAACGGATCGCAATTTGGAGTCTCCTAGCTCGAGATATGAATTTTCCGACAGGAGTACGCAAAGCTGGATTGCAAGTGCGGCAGACATTAGGAGCAACTTCAGAATATTATTGCAGCCATTCTGAGGGTAATCCTGCTATGAAATTTTCGGGTGTTACAGGTGTCGGAGCTTTCTTTCCAATGTCGCAAATGGCTCACGATTCGGGCACTCCTAGCTCGAGATATCAATCTTTTGGAAAGAATGTACAATGCTGTAAAGTTAAAACGCTGGATACGTTTATCAGATTCAAAACAATATTGCAGCTAATACTTAAGGAATTTGGTGCTGAATTTTTTATATGTCCCAGCCCTCGCGTTATGATTCTTTAGGAAGAAGCGGCTTGTGATTTCATCTCTCCTGCATCGAAAAATAAATATTTTTTCAGAGACGCGCTAAGTGTTTTCTCGCCGAAGTTGGAAAGGCCTACTCCAGTTGTCTTCCTCGTCAACCTGCAATGATGTGATGAGGTACATGTTGGCTCGCCAATGATGAAATATGGTCTCACCGAGCCTCCAAGAGTAGGGATTTCACCGCCGAGGTTGAAAAGACACTTCATGCGTCTCTCTCGCCAGGCCGCAACAAAGAGACAAGTGTTTCGCTACAAATCATATAGGCATCTCGTGCATCTCCTTAGGGATATCAAAGACTGCGGGTACTCTCGCAAAAGCCTGCAAAAGAAAAATATTTTGAAAATCCTTGATGCCAACAACACGAAGTTTCTGTGGATACGGTGCCAATAGCACGGCGATTCAGCAATATGGCACTTCAATTTGACATAAAAAGACATCGAAAGCTGCACAACAGTGTAGTTCAGCATGGCGGGTATCGGTGCCCATAGCACGAAGCTTTAACTTGGGGCAAAATTTTTGTCTTCAACAGCGATCTCCATTGCTCAAAGTTTGCAAATTCGGCTTCTCATGCTGGTGGATTCCTTCAATATGGATTAATTCTGAAGAAAGAAGCAGTACAAGAAGCACAACTTCATTCCCAAATTATCGCATGGCGCGCACTTGGTTGCTTCTAGTTCTCTTTTCTACCTATTTAGATTGAATGATCTGCTGCATAAGAAGAAAAAGGGAGAGAGAGCAAGTCATGATTTGGCAAAAAACTTAAGGAGATAAGGAAAAACAAAAGGAATGAAAGAAAGGGCGAGCGTAAGCAGTTCGTGAAAGCAATTAGAGATGGAAGAAGCTCTAGTATCAGTTTTGGTGCTTCGACCCAGTTAGACAGAAGAACTTGATATTCAGTTGTGATGGAAAACTAGTTGGCTTGGTCCTCTTTTTATAGGGATGGCACGAAGAGTTCACCTTTTAAACAAAAAAGAAGAGAGTTTTCGGATTGAAGTTAATTATCCCGTGGACAAGTTGGACTGAAGTTAAAGAAAGAAAATTCTGTGTGCTAGTGAAACACAAATTGAGAACTCGTCATGTGTAGATTGCAATTAATGTCCAAACACGAATTAAGGTAGGTGAGTTATGAGGCTTTGCTTAATGTTTGGAGTTAGTCATTCTTTCCAAAAAAAAAAATTGGATTAAAATAGTAATTCAAGTCAAAGATGAAATTACTTTGATCTATTATCCTTAAGAAGATCTTGAATTGATTCTAACCGGAGAAGGAAAATATTAAAAGCAGCTCCTTCCCTATTTAAGCAGGTTTACCCAAGTGATTATTTTGGAATATTTTACATGGAAGAAATTTCAATTTTGATATTTCCGTGCTTCACTTCGAAAGAGATATGTGCAATTAAGTTCAAAAGAGGCTTTTGTTAAAATAATAATAATAATAATAATAATAATAATTGTCTTACTGGTACTTCAAGCCTCGTCGTCAAGTCTCAGTAAGACATGTTAGGACAAACCTTGAAGTGGGGGGGCATCTGTAGACATATAAATTTTATTGGGCCTGATCCATACAAAATTTAGATTAAATTCAATTGGGATAAATAATTAATGTGGACTTTACAAATTAAATTAGTCTATTTTATTATTTTCAAGCCCAAGACCCATTTCACCTTAAGGCCAGACTCGTGCCATGTGTCAAGTGACATGGCATATCTATCAAACTGCAAGCCAAAAAGATGACGCCACGTGTTAAATGATGTGGCAATCCAAGTCAAAAAGCAAGAACCAACCACAGGACACCAAATGACTAAAATGACATGGGCCAATCAGAATCAAGCAAAGGAGTTCATATGTAGCTGGATTGTCCATTCTCTACAACTATAAATAGAGGGACATTTGCATCTATACCCGCTTTTTGGTTCACGTATTATCTTATACCCGCTTTGCAAAATAATTGCAAGCGTCGCGTAACTTCAGGCATACGGGCCTGAAGTAGCAAAAAAATTTGCCTGAAGTGTAGCAAAACTTCAGATATTTTTTCATGAAGTTTGGCTTGACTTGCAAAGGCAATCATGCAAACTTCAGTTCATAGTGCAAATGGCAAACTTCAGCTCAATAAAACAACAACATGTGTTGGCTGAAGTTTTTGTTTGTAATTGCTTAACTTAAGCATTCTAGTAGCTGAAGTGCATGATTTTGCTGAAGCTTTGTTCTGTATTTGTTGAACCTCAGCATGTTTTAGCTAAAGCTTTGTTCTATATTTGCTGAACTTCAGCATGTTTTAACTGAAGCTTTGTTATGTTTGTGATGAACTTCAGGGCTAAAGTTTGTTTTGTATTTGCTGAACTTCAGCATTATAAGAGCTGAACTTTTTGTTTATATTTGTTGAACTTCAGCATTCTTAGAGCTGAAGTTCTAAAACAACAATGACAAGTTGTCATTAAGATCCAGTTGCTAACTACTATTTATTGTATATTTTAGCCTTAGAATAAAAGTAACATCTTCACCTAATGCACAGGGAATCAAGTTGTGCTTTCATGTTTTAGTAGCAATTAAAATTAGAATTTCCGAACTGGACGGTCCAAAAGCTATTTCCTAGCTGTAAAGAGCTAAAATAGCAAATATAAGTTGTTCTCTCTCTCTCTCTCTCACACACACACACACACAATGGGACAAGCATATATATATATATATATATATATATATATATATATATATATATATATATATATATATATGCATAATCAGGCTAGAACACATAACAGTATCTCAATCTTCAGGATTCAGAAAACGAAGAAGGAGGAGAAAGAGGCCTGAAGTTGTTTAAACAGTGGGAACAAGTTAAAAAAATTTTAAAAAGTGAGTATAGATTAAATAGGGGTGACCAAATTGGGTGCCCGTGTAATTTTTACATAAATAGAGGGGTTACATAACTCTCAGGGGACATTTAGAGTTGGAGAAGAGCATTCCGCAATTGGTGAAGGCATCCATAAACAAAGAGATCAATCATCAAGTGCATAGTTCTTCACAAAGGAGTGATCAATGGAGTTTTTTCCGGAGATCAACCCGAAACAGCAAAGTGCTACTCAACGTTCTTGGCGATTAAATACATCACAAGGAGTTTTACATCGTCCTACTTTCAAGAAAGACACTTCTCAAGCCCTCGAATCACAGAGAATTTCATAGAGGAGAATCAAGGGATACAAAAAATTGTACTTACAAATATTTATCAATAAATTCTCTTTTTTCTTTATATTATTTTTGTTGCAGTTTATTTTTCGTACTACGAAAATTTTGTTGCGAACAACAATGTTAGGAAGAATAACGCCCATACGGATGTCAAGATGATTATAAATTTTGATTTTATGTATATATATATATATATATATATATATATTACTTAGTGGATACACGGACCACAAGCAAATTAATTTTAGCTTTGGGGATTTTTTGATCTTATTTTTCTATTTTGATATTTTGACTCTGACTCATGGCGCTGAGGGGCAAGCCATGTGGCATCCACCTCATTAAGTGTCTGTCACGTAGGATTGGATGTCCACTTTGGACAAACTTAACGGAAAAGGGGTATATTTGAATCGATACTATAACGACGGGAATATATATATATATGAACTCAAAGTATAACGAGCGATACATTTAAACCTTTTCTCATAGTACAGAAGTATATATGGCCATTTTCCGATTTACTTTAGTAGAGGATAGTATTAGAGGATACATGGACCACAAGCAAATTAATTTTAGCTTTGCTGACGATTTTATTTATTTTTCTTTTCTGATATTCTGACTCTGAACATATTGCCTTGGGGCAAAACATTACACGGATTAAGACTGCTCTTCTTCCTCGTCTAATATATGATTTAATTTTTCTTACATTTGTTGTATAGCATATCTCAATCTTCGATAGTTTCTCTTCTTCTTTACTTATCATGGTTGACAAAGTAACGTATTGTTTATGGGTTCATTTTTATGTTGCTCAACTTTTATTTTATTGCATTAACGTTATCAGTTTACGTAACGAAAAACTCACTAATAATTTTTATAAAAAAATTAACTCAGTTTTAATTACATATCATAGAAGTAATATATATGTTCACGTGAACAATATGTCTCTTTGTTTTCTCCTTGATTTTTTTGTGATACTAAAGTGAAATTAAGTGATTTTTTGATTATAAACTTTTTTCCCCATAATACTTAGGTAGAGTTATTAAGTGACTGTATGCACTTTCAGTATAATTCTCAAGTTCCAACGATACTATACTGTTCTTTAAGATTACGTATCAACTCAAGTTTTGTGTAAGAACTTATCTAAGGCATGGCCGATTGGGTAAATAATTATAGACCATCAATGAATAAAAGTTATAAAGTAAATGAAAAAGGAAAAGAAATTACTCTGAGAAAAGAGAACAGAGAGATAAAAAATTAAATTTCCATGGAAGACAGATTAACTAAATAAGATAGATGTTTTATATATCAAGTCTCAAGATTGGATTGTAATACCAACCAACCGCCAATGTTTCGTTACAAGACTCGACTGTGACTCGAAAAGACTCAAATAAAAAAGAAACAAACAGATACATAGTAATGGATCCATAAGCAGGATCAAAAACTCGATCCATCTTCTTATTATGATTGCGCTACTTCCACATTTGTTCCAAGTAAAACTAATCTTTCACTAGCCTTACTGGACCCTGCATCGCCAAATTTAACCAACATTAGTCAAGAACGGTATAACTAACAGGTTATTACTCTATTTTTCAAGCTATCATACCAAATTGATACGAAAAGCTACGTATTGTTGTAAATCGCGTAATCTGATAGTGTAAAAGATAAATACAGGAATTAATAATGTACCTGGAGCAGTCAGTGGAGGGACTGATCTTGTAGGGAATGTTAACACCACAAGCACTAGGGAGTCCAGCGGCTTTGCCCATATCAATACCCTTAATAGCATTAGCGGCTGATTTAAGGCAAGTGCATGCAGTTTTGCGGTCAGCTGGGGTTCGGGCAGCACCCAACAGACCCTTAACACCACCACAACAGCCTCCCAAAGGACCGCGGCCCTGCAGATAAGGGAGGCAAGGAGCCAGGCCAGACTGAACCTGGCCGCAACTCAGTGCCTCTACGTGGGGTGCAACCACCACCATGCAGAGTAGCACAAAGCAAGCAATCTTGCCAACCATTTCCATTCTTAAAAAATTGGGAGAAGATGAAAATAATAGAGAGTAGCGTGAGGAAGTGGTGGACAATATACTAAAGATGTTTTTGCTTGAGTTTTGAGTACATAAGCTAGTGAGAACTTTATGGTATTTATAGAGAGAAAATTGGACATAAATTAATGGCCGGCTAATGGAAGATTGAGAGAATTAGTTGGCAGTTGAATTATATTCAACGAGGATGCATAATTAGGGAGGTGCCGCTGCCTATAAAGTCAGGTTTAGTTCTACGCGTTTGACTTTTACGCTAGGATTTAGGTATTCTGAAAATCGACAAACATAAAAGACCATGGTCCCAATCCCAGCATTCCTCTTCTTTTAAGTTAATAAAATTACTCTGAATTTATATTAGTAGGTTATTTTCATTTGTTTGTAACCAGTAATTTGTCTGTTTCTATGATTATAAATCTCATTTTTTTTGAATAGTCACTGATAAACATCTTTCGAATAACATGATAGTGTAACAATACTTAACACTTCGGTATATATAAGTTAAAATCTTTTGTTTTTTTTCTCTTTCTTAATCTTGTCAAATAGTTTTTTGGTAACCTACTCTCCAAGCAATAAGAGAGTACCATTTTTCAAGGAGCAACTTTACTATATTAAAGCATAAAAGGTCGCAAAGTTTGAAAAGATGCAATAACAATTTAGTTTGCAATATTCCAAATAGGAAAAGTAGAAACCCAAGTAACTCTATGCAATAGCGACATAGAGAATTTAGCTAAACTATGCGTTAATACGTTCCAAGATTTTGGGATAAATATAACATTTACATCATCAAAGGAACTCATCATCTTTTGAGTATTTTTATAAGTAGGAGTGTACATGGATCGGGTTGGTTCGATTTTTATCAAAATCAAACCAAACCAACTATATCGGTTTGGATTGGTTCGGTTTTGTCGAATTTTTCAGGTTTTTCGGATGTTCTGTTACATGAATATTATTTCAATCTTACTTCACTAAAATTATAGATAAAGTTTTGATAAATGAATATGTTTAGTAAAAATTGAAAAAACTGATAAACATATGATCTATTAAAATATTCTTATGAGAGAATTTTGTAGTAACACATGATAGTTATTTTTTTTAAGTCGTCTAACAATAATTTTCATTGATGTATGCTTTCAAGGTTAATTGAATTCAATAATTAAGCATAAAATCCATATGAAATCTAAATAATAGTATGTTCTATTTAATTTTAGAAGTATCGAACTACCATTTCAAATTCAATAAAAGTATAAGAATTTAACAAATTTTGACATATGAATATGAAAAAGAGATTGACGTATTTTAATAACACTTGATAAGAAAGTGATGATACAACTCATTATTTAAAGTAAATAAATATGGATGCACTTCATAGTTCTAATAAAAATTACATCCCATGAGAGAATCCCAAATATTTTTAGACATTTTCTAAAGAAAATTCTATACAAAATCTTAAAAGTATATATAAAAATTATATATTTATATGTCGTGTTGGTTCGGGTTTTCTTACTCAATACCAAACCAAATCAAACCAAACCTAGTCGGGTTTTTTAATCGGTTTGGTTTGATTTTTCGGTTCAGTGCGATTTTCCGGTTCAATTTGAACACCCCTATTTACAGGTAACCTCTATCTCCCATGGGGCATGAGACTATACTATTCTTTTTCGTATCATATATCCATATTTTTTGCATCTGATAAGATATTCTTTTCTTTCTAGACAATGTTTCACAATTCGATGTGGAAAATACATGAACCAATTTCAAATTAAAGCAAACAATTCATCTTTGTTCATAATAGCCCCATTCTTTTTCTTCTGCAATGTTCTGAGGCACTGACTGCCCATATCGACCTTGTACGTCCCTTAACTTTTATGCATCAAATACATCCCAATTCCACTGTCTCATCACGTGAATATATCAAAAACCTTTTTTGAGATCTGTGTTTGACAACAGTTCACCAACCATATCTGCATGCATGGGTTTTGATCTACACTGTGTATGTTTGGACATTTCTCGAACCGATAATCTATCGGAAGTAGCCTCTTTACCTATACAAGGTAAGGATAAGGTCTCCGTACACATTACCTTCTCCTGATTTTATTTGTGGAATTTTAATGGATATGTTATCGTTGTTGTTGTTGTACTATGTGTGGACATTCTGGAAACGGCATTAAAATTTTACAAGTACTACAAACTTTCCCTTTCGATATTTTAGTTTGTTCACATTTTCATTTCTTCACTTGGATAAGAAGGGAGAATTGAAGGAATTAAGAATTCTCAAGCCCCTTCTTGCTTTTCTATCCAACAAAGGAATTAAAGAACAGGATTTTAATTGCTTTTGTGGTACTGTAATTCCACTTTTCTGTCTTTCAGAGCCCGTCTAGATTGGCTTAGTTTAAGTGCTTTTAAGTCAAAATAACTTTTAATCCATTTTGTAGTGTTTGGATAGAGTAAAAAATAAAGCTAAAATGACAAAAACAAGCCAAAAGCCAAAAGCTAGAATTCCGAACTTATGGCTCAAAAGCTATTTTGGCTTAAAAGTCACTTAAAATAAGCTCATCCAAATGGGCTCCTAATTTTCCATAATGTCTTTCTTAGTTTTCGGAGACATTGAGCGTTTTTTGGACGTTTGTGTTTTGCTGGTGATATCGGGGACATTTAGGGTGAGGGAAAGGTTTGCCAAGTTCCGGACCTGCTCAAGTTCTCCTTGTAGCTCCAGTATTTCAGATGTAGGACCAATTCGTTCTGTGCTAGGGTACTTTGACCATCCGAAGTTTCAACGTTTTCTGCATTTTCCCTTCTGATACGACTTAAATCGTCCATCTTTCCTTTCCCTTTGCTTCCGCTTTTAGGATAACTTGGTGGAGGAGGAGGTGGAGGACCTCTTGATCTAGTGTGATATGCGGATGATGCCAATATGCACGAACCAACCTTGGGGAATGGGAATAATCAAAAGAAAGGAAAAAAAAGGTAACCAAGTCAGTAAAGATATTGAAAGAATGTTTGCAATATTGAACATGCTTTGCAAAACAAATTCGCGCCCTAATTTGGGGGACCTCATTGTGCCCGAGGTAGACCTAAGCGACACCTAGACTTGGAGAAAATTGATGCCAATAATTGCATCATTTTATTAATGTGGAAATAAATCAAATCCTTACTAAAAACGACAATAATGAGAAAGTTACTAATAGCATTTGCCTTATTACAATCGAAATCTAAACTAAACTAGAAAGCAGTAAAATAACATTCCCCTAATCTACACGGTCCTAGAAGGACCTTCCCCGTGCTTGGCTCTTTTGACTCCATCGATCAAATTCCCTAAGTCGCGCATATCTAGCAGCAAGTAAGCCCTTGCTAGATGCCCCCATTTATTGCCATCCGTTTTTTTGACGGTCTGATATCCTCTTTTTCATTTTTCCTTCAAGTTCTGTCAACCCCTTCTCTAGATATTCCAATCTCTCTGTTGATTTAGTAGCGATTTCCCTCCATTCGTTGATTGCTTCCTTATCCACTTTGTGTTGTTCCAGATGGCTAGCTTCAGACTCGAAGACCCTCTTGCGTAACCTCCTGTACTTAACCTGTGCTTCAGCAGCGTCATGTATGATCCTGTTTTTCAGATTCCTGGCTTGACGTCTCCTGCTATATTGTCCACCAACCATGATGGGTAGAAGTACACATGGCTGGCATGATATCTATCTGTCTCAATAGTATCCTTTTCCATTATGACCTTCTGATTCCACATATGCTGTGCTTCGAACTTGAACAAAATAATGTCCCCTTTAAAATCTGCTTTGTACGGGACCATGTTGGAAACCCGAGGTATAACTTGTTTTCTTCCCGCTTGTCTCATTACCCTTATAGGAGCATAAGGATAGATTCCCCTTAACCTGATCAATACCAGATGAGTAGTCTTTCTCGACCTAATGATGAACTCACTGCTAGGAAACCATTCGAACATTCAATGTACCTGCTCGTCTGTCAGATTGCTGAAGAAACATACCCAACTCACAGCATTTCCACGTTGTGCAAACATGTCTGGGATAAAGTCATTCTCTTTAGGTGATGGTAAGCTATGTAGTCATTCAATGGTCGACGTAGAAGCTCTTGGCGATATTCTCCTCTTTGAAAATGTTCTAATAACCAAACTTGCAGTAATAGATTACAACCCTCGAAGTACCCGAACCCATGCTTGCACCGATCTAGAGCGCGGTACATTTCAGCCAAGATCATGGGGATGATAGTGTAGGTTTGTCCCTTGATGCCTTCCATTAAGGTCCGGGCGACCATGGCTAGACGAGTGTGGATCATTCCCCCTTTCATCGGAAATATCAATAACCGTAAGAAGCAGACAATGCACACATAAACTCGACGGTGCGTCCAACGTAAGGAAGTAATGGCGAGTTCCTCATGATGGAGACGATTGACTTACTGTGCCCATAACTCTCATAAAGGAATTCAAATGGGATGTACGACTTCTTCAAACAAAGAAATTCATCATTTTTCTTGAAACCTAGCATTTTCAGAAAACCGTGAGGGGTGCGATTCTCTGGTATAAATAATCTTAGACTATCCCATAGCAGTTTAGCAAAACCTCCTATTTCCTCTAAGGGAGGAGTCATTTCTATGTCATCGAAGCGGAAGACAGCTCTTTTCTAAACCCAAAACATAGTAGCGGCCTCAATCAATGCCCTATTTGGTCGGATGTCTAACAAAGACGGCAAATTACCAAGGACCTTTCTCACATGATTCTTGTCGCTAGGTGCGAGATTTTTCCACCAATTCAGCAGCAGAAAAGGGAAGGCAAAGAAAAGAAAAGAAAGAACAAATAGAAACATGCCAAAAAGAAAGTGAATAAAGTAAAAAGTTGAAGGGAATCCAAAATAAAATAAGGAGGAAAGGCTGTAGTGAAGAGAAAAATGAATGCGCTGCTCAAGAAAGAGTGACGTTACGTCCCTCTAGTTCCCCCGAGGAAGAAGAAAATGACTCAAAGAGTCGAGAAAGTATGAGCAGAAAAGATAAAATGAAGTGCTTAAGGAAAGATGAAACCATTCCAACTAGTCCTACCTTGGTCAAAAAGCTTTCATTACATCCCGCAAAAGCCCTACATGATTTCAAGTTGAGTGAGCTTACATTAGTGGTCATTTACATAAGGGGCAAGCTTATGGTACTTAAAGCCGGACTTGTGACGTTCTTTTGAGAGAGATGAGCGAACTTTTCACAATCCTTGCCTTGAGTGTTACATTCTAAAGTGAGATTTGCTAATGGAGAGTAGAGGAGGTGGAGTTTGGGATCCACAATGACCTAAATGAAAGAGAGAGCTTCCTTGATGAATAGAGTCAACTCTTGATGCTCTAGAGTCACACTAGAACTACGGTACTCAAAAATCCAAATCGTTGCACTGTTGATAATTCATATGTGCTGTGGGTAATTGTTGGTCCCAATTGATGTGTAATTGATTCACCTTAGGCTAGCTGAAATATCCCTTTTTCTAGTGATGGTGGGAATTGCCTTATTTGCTTGAGGACAAGCAAAAGCTTAAGTTTGGGGGAGTTTATAAGTAGAGATTTTGACCGCTTATTTGCTCTTTTTTACTTGCGTTTTAGCTCAAAAATGCTTAAAGGTATTCTCAGAAACTAACGAGATGTGCTTACTTGCAGGAATATTTGGAAACGAGCCAAAGAAGTCAAGATCAACTCATAAAGGAGTCAAAAGTGAACATGAATCAAAATAGGGCAAAAAGGGCTAGCAATGAGACCGCATAAGGAGATTCAGAGAGTATGTTTGGCCAACTCAGGGAATGCGGACCGCACTAAAATTGTGCGGCCGCAGTAGGTCAAGTGCGGCCGCATCCATTATTATGCGGACCGCAGGATTGAGATTCAAAGAGCTGGAAAATTAAGGAGTGCGGACCGCATCACTTTTGTGCAGCCGCATAATCCTAAGTGCGGCCGCAACCATATTTATGCGGACCACAGAAGACCTCAAGTTCCAAGCCCAAGTTCCCAAGAGTGCGGCAACACTTCTGTGCTGCCGCAGAAGGCCATTGTGTGGACCGCACCAGAATTATGCGGCCGCACAACCTTCGTAGGAGCATTTTTGTCAGATATTTTTAGCTTAGTATATCTAGTACTTCTTGTCATTTTTAGGTTAGGTTTTAGTTTGCAGAGGTGCACCTGAGCGGTTTTCTTTACTTCTTTGAGTAATTTTTTATTAGATTGACTTCTTAACACTAGATTTTTATTGCTTAATCAATGATTATGCATTCTATCTTAATTTCTTCTTGCGTTTCTTTATTTTTCATGAGTAACTAAATCTTTAGCTAGGGTTGTGGCTCAACCCTAGTGTGGGTACTTAATGGGTATTTAATTTTAGGGCTTGTTTGTGATTGTGTTAGTGATATTTAGCTTTGTTTATGCATAAATCCTAGAATTAATGGTTGCAAACATTGATTCGTGCCTTTTTGACCTAGTCTTTGCTTGAGAAAGAGAGACTAGGTTTAGGAAAACTTGGCTACCAAGGAATTGGGGTGAACTCAAGAAATTGATAGCCTCAATTAAAGGGTCAAATCTAGAGATAGTAAGACCCCACTTGAGCATATATCACTTGATTTGTGCAATACCCATTTGGGCTTGAGAAAGCCAAATTGGACAAAATCACTCAAACTACCGAGAAGTATAGAGTGAGCAATTGCGTGTGATTGTTATACCACGAACCCGATAAATCAAACTTCCCCAATAGTTTACAATCCGTTAGGTAGCCACCTAGGTGGAAGTCACAAACCTAGATTCTTTTATCATTTGAAAAATAACCAAAACTAAAAACATTGTCTTCTAGTTTATTACTTGAAATCATTAGTTCAAAGTAGAAATAGAAACAACCAATGAATATGTGAAAGTGTAATCTAAGGCACATCATACATTTACTCTAGTTATATACCTAATCCAAATTTTAACTCCCTGCATGCTTCGACCGCCTCACTACATAATTGTGGTGTGAGTTTGGGAGAGATCAACTGACAACCAAATTAAATCACGAAATTCTTTAAGTTTAAAAATATAATAAATAAATTTACGAGTAAAATCCCACAATTTCAGATACAAAATATTGTGTCTTTATACAATATACTCCCAAAATCCGGTGTCACTGAGTACATGAGCATCTAAATGAAAATACAGTCTGACTGATAATAACACTATATGAAATTATAGAATAGTACAAATAACTGAAAGAAAAGAGAGTCAAGGTCTGCGGACGCCAAAACAACAACCTCGATAGTCTCCAACGGATAAATCTCTAAAATCTAGCAACTGTTGTATCCGGAAGTACTTGGATCTACACACAAAGTGCATAGTTGTGATGATCCGATAGGTCATCTAGAGTTTTAGAACCTAATTATGTGTTTTGAAGCCTCAAATATCTCATTTTAGCCTTTCTCAATTTGTGTGTGCAGTTCGGGTGTTTATCCGAAAAAGCTTTTATGTTAAAAACTGATAAAATATTAAATTGTGCTTTAAAAATCAATTTCAGTTGACTTCGGTCAATGTTTAGAGCATACAAACCCGGATTCGTATTTTGACGGCCCCGGTGGATCATATCGTGATTTGGGACTTTAGCGTATGCCCGAAATCAAATTCGGAAGTCCCTAGCTCGAGTTATCGCATTTTGTTGAAATTTAAAAGTTTAAAGGCTTAATGAATCTAAAAGTTTGACCAATGTTTGACTTTATTGATATCGGGTCCGTCTTGGTTCCAGAACCCGGTATAGGTCCACTAGTAATTTGGTGGGAAACGGAGTTGGTTTGACGTGATTCCGACGTCCGGTTGTCAAAATAGAAGTTCATGAGTTTTCTTGAAAATTTCATTTGATTTGATGTTCAATTCATAATTCTAGGTATTATTTTGGCGATTTGATCGCGCGAGCAAGTTCGCATGATTTTTGCACTTGTGTGTTTCAGATAGGCTACGGAGTGAGTTTTGGACTTAGGAAAGTGCCGGTGTGCTTTAGTTCTGGTGCAGGCCTCAGACCTCGCAATTGCGAGGTCAGGCTTTGCATTTGCGACCTCTGTCAAGTTCGCATTTGCGAGCTACACCATCGCAATTGCGAAGAGTAGCCGGGGCACCTCAGGTTCACATTTGCGAACACGACTTCGCTTTTGCAAAGTGGGACTTGGGGAGGCTTGGTCGCATTTGTGATCATCTTCGTCGCAATTGCAGAAAGATCAATGTTCGCATTTGCGAACAAATCATCGCAAGTGTGATGATAGCAGAGATGCAGAGATTTCGCATTTACGAAGGTTTTCTCGCATGTGCGGGGTTCGCAATTGCGAACCCCAAGTCACAATTGCGACATCTGCGACTGGTCTAATAGCTGAAAAATGAGATTTTCTCTCATTCTTCAAATTTTCAAAATAAGAAAATCATAAAGGCAATTTTCTCGAGATCCCTTCTTACCCAATCCATTGGTAAGTGATTCTAACCTATTTTCTTTCAATCTTTCATCACATTTCATAAGATTTCAACCTAAAATCTAGCGTTCTCATGGTGGAAATTAGGGGTTTCGGTAGAATTAGGGATTGTTATAAAATTGGGATTTAGACCGAAAATTGAGGTCGGATTTCAAAAGAAATTACACAACCGAGCTCGGGGGTGAATAGGTAATCGAGTTTTAGTCCGAATTTCGGATTTGGACCAAGTGAGCACGGGAGTTGACTATTGTTGACTTTTTCAATAATGGCCTAAATTGAATTTTTTGCAATCGTGGGTAATTCCCAAGGCTCATTTTGAACCGTTTAGTTGGTAATTTGCTAGATATTGTTGGTTCGGAGGTGTGTTTGAAAGGCAAAGCTGTGGTTGAGCTTTGAGTGATCTTTGGAGCGGGGTAAGTGTTGAGTTTAACCTTGACTTGAGGGAATTAGGAACCCTCGGATTATCTGCTATGTGTATGTCATATGTTGCAGCGTATATGCGAGGTGACGAGTGCTTATACGCCGCCAGATTACTTGTTTCTCCTGATTTCTCTGTTCTCCCTTCATTATCTCCCTCCCTGCCTTAATTGTTATATGCCCTAAATGCCTTCCATGCTTTAATTGTTGCTTGTCAATCTTTGTTTCTCCTGTCAAAATGTTAAAACCTCTTCACGTTTTCATGTCTTGCTGCTATTTGCCCTAATTGACGTATTTGTACCTTCTAATTGTCATTTGTTGGACTGTCTCCCGTATGGTGTATGATACGTAGATTTCCAAGTTGGTACAAGGTTTACTTTCTATTTCAACTTTATATTCATTAGTTATGGTGGTCCTTGTGATTTGACTTATTAATTTGACTGTGCTTGTTGAGTATCTGGTACTGATATGGTTGGATCGGGTTGCACGCCGCCACAGGTGTAATAAGGGTGAATTTGTACTAATACGGTGGGATAGGGTTGCACGCTGCAACATGTGAAATAAGGGTGGATTGATACGGTGAAATAAGGGTGAAATGCAAGACTGATATTGTTATATGGTTGGATCGGGTTCCGCACCGCAGCAACCTATGTGTGTCTATTTCCTTGAGTTGTGTTGGTTTTTGGTATCTTTATTTGAAACTCTAAGGATTGGTAATTTTGAACGTCACTGGCTTAATTCTTGAGCCTGTAGCTATTATCTTCAGTTGACTGTCCGATTTTGTTCGTATTTCCTTTTCTGTCTTTATTATATAATCCGTACAGGTTGTAGTGTAAGTGACCTGCCTTAGCCTCCTCACTACTTCGTCGAGGTTAGGCTCGACACTTACAGAGTACATTGGGTCGGTTGTACTCATACTACACTCTACACTTCTTGTGCGGATTTTGGAGTCGGTCCCAACGACGGTTATTAGCGTGCTCGGATTGGATGGCTTCTGGAGACTTGAGGTACAGCTGCTCAGCGCCAGCAGCTCCTGGAGTCCCCCTTCCCTTTTTATTTGGCTCTAAAGTTTATTTTAAGACAACTTTGTGTTATTTCACACCCTTGATTGTACTATTCTAGTAGCTCGTGCACTTGTGACACCAGGTCCAGAGATGTATTAAATGTTAGCTGTTTTAGCTTCTGCATTATTACTTTGGATTATTGCAGTAGTTTCAATTCTTTCTCATTAAGTAATATTACACTGTTAAAAATGGATAAGATATTTTAACGTTGGCTTGCCTAGCAAGTGAAATGTTAGGCGCCATCACGGTCCCGATGGTGGGAATTTTAGGTCGTGACAAGAGTGTAGTAATAGTACAACCGACCCAATGTACTCAATAAGTAACAAGACTAACCTTTGGGCTGAAAGTAGTGACGAGCTCAACAGGTACAGTCCAATATAGAAATAACAGGACATAAATGTGGGTATGCTTTCAAGTTCAACAGTTAAACTTAATACAAGTGAAATAGATCGATTCTGAATGATATGAGGAATACGACATCTCTATATCTACATGCCAATGTACATGCTGTATGTGATACACCACAATGGAAGCCTCGTGCACGCACACTCTCAGAATACTCAATCACTCAGTACTGTATATGGCCAATCCAGCCCAGGGAAGATCTATCCCATATATATATATATATATATATATATATATATATATATATATATATATGATATATATATATATGATATATATATATATATATCAACTGACAATCAGTCACTCAATATTGCATAAGGCCAATCCAGCTTAGGGAAAATCCAATCCCAAATATAATTGATTCGGGCAAGATCCATTCCTAGGGAAGCTCCATCCCTCAATATAATATCAACCGCGCTCACTGTGGGCGGTGCAGACTTCGGAGGGACTCCTTCAGCCCAAGTGCTATTATAAGCCAGATCCAGGCATAAATAAAAAAATTATGCTACAGCGCGCAGCCAGATCCCATAAATATCACTCACAATCTCCAGTCTCTCAGCTCATAATGACATGAAAATCAGCCCGGCATGATGATATGATGTATCAATGAATGGCAATAGAGACTGAGATATGATATGCAAATAATAGATGTGACTGAGTACGAAATTACAATTTTAACAAATAATTCAACACCAACACGACCTCTGTGGGTCCCAAAATTATCGGCACATAACCTAAACATGATCTTTAATATGAGTCTCAGCTCAATTTCTCCAACACGTGGAGGAAATGTGGAAAAATGACATGATTATGTGATTATGTAACTCCATGGAATCAATTAAGTCACAATTTCTATGGTGCACGCCCACACTCCCGTCACCTAGCATGTGCGTCACCTCCATACCAATCATACAATACGAAATTCAGGGATTCATACCCTCAGAACCAAGTTCAGAACCGTTACTTACCTGAAATCGTGCAGTTCTCTATTCCAATGAACCCTTGCCTCACGAATCAGCCTTCGAATGCCTCGAATATAGTCACAATTAATTCGATACAGTCAACACAAATAATATGAATCAATTCCATACGAAAATAATAAATTTTCCAATTAAATTCAAAAACGTCAATCAAAAGTCAACAATGGGACCACGTCTCAAAACCCGACAAAAGTTATAAAATATGATCACCCATTCAACCACGAGTCCAACCACACCAAATATACCAAATTCTGACATCAGCTCGACCTCCATATCCTAAATTCTTGTTTTGAAATCCCCAGGCCCAAATTCTCGAATTACACCTCAAAAACACGTAATCGAGTCGGAATACTCAATGATAATTCAATATTATTAACTAAAAATGATCACAAGCTACTTACCTCAAGATTTCCCGTGAATTTCCTCTGAAAATTTTTCCTAAACAGTGTTTGAAAGTCCAAAAATGAAAGTCCAAACAGGCTTTTCGCTTTTGCAGCACACTTGGCCACATCTGCGGTCTCGCAGGTGCGAGCCTTTTTCCTGCTTCTGCGATTGCCCACGAGGCTGCCTTCGCTTCTGTGAACGAACCTCCACTTCTGCGAGAAGGAGTCCGCTTCTGTGGACGAGCCTAACCAAGCGCCTTTGAGCTTCTGCGATCGAACCTTCGCAGGTGCGACGCCACTTCTATGGACCACCTATCTGCATCTGCGATCACTGCCTCACTCAGCCCTTGTTCGCTTCTGCACTTGCCAAGCTCGCTTCTGCGAGCAAAAATCTGCACGTGCGATCGCACCAGACCTGGAAAATTTCCAGAATTGTTCCAAGTCCAATTTTTGATCCGTTAACCATCCGAAATCCACCCGAGGCCCTTGGGATCTCGACCAAATATACTAACAAGTCTCAAAACATCATACGAACTTAGTTGATGCCTCAAATTACATTAAACAATGCTAAAAACACGAATCGTACTCCAATTCAAGCCTAATAAAAACGAACAAATTCCAACTTCTATATCCGATGCCAAAACCTATCAAATCAAGTCCGTTGACCTCAAATTTTGCACACAAGTCATAAATGACATAACTGACCTATTAAAATTTCTAGAAGAGGATTCCGACCTCGATATCAATAAAGTCAACTCCCGGTCAAACATCCAAACCTTCCATTTCCAAATTTCGCCATTTCAAACCAAAATCAACTATGAAATTCCAAATAAATATCCAGACACACTCCTAAGTCAAAATCATCATACGGGAATCATCAAAACTTTATTCCGCGATCGTTTATACGTAAGTCAACACCCGTTCAACTATTTCAAATTAATCCTTAAATCTTGGAACTAAGTGTTCCAATTCATTCCGAAACTGCCCTGACAAATCACATAATCACAATTGAGCAAAATTTTTCAGTAGATGGGGAACGAGGATGTAATAATTAAAATGACCGGCCGGGTCGTTATAATTATGCTGAAACTTTTCGTGTGCTGGAGTTCCAACATAATATGCTGGAAGTTCATACACAGGTGTAGGGGTGTACATAGTCGGGTTGGTTCTGATTTTCCAATTATCAAATCAAACCAATTGTGCCAGGTTATTAAACCTAAAGACCAAACCAAACCAATAAAAGTCGAGTTTTTTAATCTCGATTTTTCTCGGGATTTTCGGGTTTTCGGGTTCTTTTGGGTTTTTTTTCCTTATCCAAATATTTCTTTAAACCTAGTAAGACAGAACTATATAAGGTGGTTTTCAATAAAATAACATGCACAAATATGAGATGAGTCATGGCATTATACTAAAATATTCAACAATAAGATAATAAAATCGCATAAAATAAATATTGTTAATATGCCATAACAAAAACAAACATAATTTAATATTACTAAGTTACTAAAATAAGTACGACTTATAAGTACTATTATTTACATGACTAAATACTAAAAGAAAAATAAGATGCATTTTATCTAAACCATGGGAAAATCAAAATAGATATCCAACACTATTTTCATTCATAGTACAATTGAACCGAATGCCTTTTATTAGCATTAGTATTGATTTGATTTTGATTTTGGATTTATTTGAGTTACTAACATTTATGGACTATAAAACTTATTGGAGCATCCAAAAATTATAAGTCCAAGCTTGAAATAACACATTAAAAGATAAAACTATGAAAAGTCTTAAGAAATATTTATATACTACACTACAATAAATATTTTTATATATTAAACATATTTAAAACTTCTATACTTATAATGTCGGGTTGGTTTGGTATTGGTTTGACTTTTTTTTAGTTAAAACCAAACCAAACCAATTATGGTCTTGTTTTTTTCCCTACACCAAACCAAATCAAACCAAATCATGGTCGGGTTTTTTTTCTCGGTTTGACTCGGATTTTTATCTTCTTTGTACCTTTCATCACTTTCAAAATCCTCTTCTCTCCCCCAAACTTATGTTTTTGCCAATTGTTTCTCAAGAATGCTAAGGAAAGATCGGGGCCAAGAGAGGGTCAATACAAAACGGATGAAGGCTTGTAACGTTGTTATTGAAAGAAAAAGGGCTTCGGCTCAAGGGTTGACTAGGGATATCACATTGGTAGGCCATGGAAGATTTCAAATTTCAAATTGGATCAAGGAGAGCCTACGATCATTTCTCAAGCCAAGCTACACTTAGAATTTCGCCTAGAAACACATTCGGGGCAAGTTCTAGACCATTAGCACGGTTACTTGGACTTGCAACTAAACATCTCACCTCTAACGCTTCTGGATTGCTAAAGAGAGCAGAGTTGAGGGCCCACAACAACCCTAGCTAAGATTGAGAATCACAAATGGCTCGATTTGAACCACTCGATGACTACTTAAGTCAACACAAGAGTCAAAAGAGTCACAACTAGAGCTAGTTTCTGCCAACAACTTGTCTTTAACCATACGATCATTGGTAAATGAGTGGTACCAAGTGAAGCATGCTTGAGACCCCTTTTATTCATTACTACTATATTTACCAAAACATAAAAGAAAACAGACTCAATCCCTTAAGAAGGTTGTCACGCCATCCATCATTGGGAAGAGCCACCCGGTTCACACATAATCCACCTTTGGAAAGAACCGTGGCATTAAGAAATCCAAAGGCTTATTGTTCACTCAAAACGTAAAAAGAAGCTAGCAAATTAAAAAAAGAAGCTACTAAAGTAAATAACAAGTTATACTACTAAGGGAAAACAAACTAAAGAAGCTATGAAATAAACTACAGAAAGCGAGATAAAAGAATATACAAACCGAAGTCAAATGAATATATACATAAGAGAGGGGAATATATACATAAAGGAAATGAATATTTACATCAAATGGAGAAAATATATACATACCAAAAGGAAAATAAAGATGAAAGGAAAATAGTATCAGAGTTATTACAGCCCTAATGTCAAATACTCAAAATTGACCACCCCCTAAATGAAAAATAAGCATTGTCCCTAATGCTTAACAATAATAAGAATAGGGAAAAGGTAGAGAGTTAAGAGAACTCCCTATATGGTCTCAGTCTGCATAAGATCATCAGAAACCTCAGCCTCAAGCTGTATCTCATCATCACCCAGCTGAGGGACAACTGGGTTGCTGAGAATCTGGCTCATCTCCTCAGTAGTGTGGGATGTGGAAACCGGCTCATCAGACTGGTCAGCTGCTGCCTCTAGTGCTGCCTGTGCTGCTAGGACTGAGGGCTCCATAAGCAAGTCCAATGGTAGATCTCCGGCAGATGTAATCTTGGTGACATCCTTTCTCAACTTGTCCACGGACCTCTTTGATGCGAGACTTCTTCATCTTTTTGACTTGCTTGCTCAAATCCTCATTGATCTTGCCATGAGCATCTAGAGTATCTGTAATGGTTTTTTGGTTTTCCAGAATCTTCTTCAATATTTCCTACACTGACGGAGGTACCTGTGGCTCTGCTGGGGCTGAGCGCTATGCTGCAACAGCACTGGATATAGCAGTTAGCTTTGTAGTAGCTGCCTGCACCAGTTGTTGAGACTCGCCAATTTCTGGGAGACTCGCAACGCAGATTGAGGATAGGTAGAGGAAGCTGGCACGAACAATAGTACTGCTAATCTATCAGAAGATGGTGGACCGGAGGATGAAGATGGTGGTATGGTTGCTGTCCCGGTTGAAGTACCGGCTGCTGTGGAAGGCTCGACAGCTCAATCAGTAACTACTATTGCTGGCTCCTCAGATTGGCTAGCAGAGGTAGTAGCTTTACCCTTGAACTTCGGGTTGTCAGCTCCCTGGAGGTGGTACCATGAGAAAGGTTTCTTGGCCTTCACCTTGGTGTCATAATACTTTGGCTCCACCCCTTGATCCTTGAAGCATTCAGTGAGAAAGTTCGGGTACAGATATGATCTCTCACCCTTATGGACAGCTAAAGTGATGTTGGTGGACATGATGGCACCAACATTTATCGGATACCCTGCCATAACTGAAGCCACCAAGACTGCACGGGGAAGTGGGAGCATGTTTTCATTGAGGCATGGGTCAATGCGGCTACACACAAACGTTTGCCACCCTTTTGCTTCAAAGTTTAGGGTGGCCCGGATAATTGGAACCCATGCTGTGAGCCACAGAGGTGATGACCCTGGAATTCCCAGAATCTCTGCTAACCACGGGCGAGATGCATCACCCATAGCTAACTTCTCCAAATACTACACTTCTTCAAACCCCACATATTAGTTCAGTACACAGGAGTCAAAGCGGATTTCAGATTCCGCACTTTTGTAACCTTTGCTCCCTGCTTGATGTGAGCAACATTTGCGTAGAATTCCTTGACCAAGTACTCATTTGCATCTAGGACACTGGTAGTGAACCATTTCAACCTTCCCGCTCCTGGAATTGCCTAAGGACATTGGGGTTGTGTTTGTGTAAATCTTTCATTAAGAACTGTCGCTCAAGAGTGAGCGACCTCTATGAACACCATTCCCTAAATTTGGCGAAGGCATTGGCACTAACAAATCTGTCCTCCCAAATCTCCGGCCTCCTTGATCTTTCTAACACCGGCACTGCAGTATCGCCCCCTCTCCCATCATCTGGAACTTCATCATCATCTAAGTTTATTGGAGCAGGGGGGAACATGTGAGGAAGAGGGCTCAGAGTCTTAGCTGCCCTCTTCCGAGCCTTCAGACGAACTTGCAGCTGAGGAAGACTCATCGACCAAATGAAATCTTCGTGGGAATTGTTATGATTGGGCTTCTTGTTGTGATTGGGCTTCCGGTTGTTCTAGCACGGAGTTACCCTCAGAAGCTTCCCCGGATGGGACGCACTCACTGGTCTCTGAGGTGTCAGGGGCTCTATTTTGCTTTCTTGCTGATAACCTTTTGGATTTCTAGAGGTAGATTGCTTTTGCCTCGACCCCAGCCTAGGGAGGGTTCTACCCTCCCTTGTGGTGTATCTCCTCTACCATGTGAGCGAACCATTGTCTGCACACATAAGGACTAGAAATCAGTTACAATTGAAGCTTATAATCCATGCTTAAACATAATTGGAAGTTGCAGCAAATCCTTCTCGGAAGGGGCAGTGCGGACTGCACAAAAGTGAGTGCAGCCGCAGACTGCCCATTGCGGACCGCACAAAAATAAGTGCCGCTGCAGAGCCCCAGGTTCATACTACTGGGGTCTCTGAACTTCCATCATTGCGGACAGCATATAGGCATAAAAATTTCCTAATTCAGAGGGCTGCGGACCGCACGAAAATTAGTGCAGCCTCACAATTAAAATTTCACTAGCACCAGACGAGGGTTCATGCAATTTTGGTCTCAAATGGTCATGATTTTAGCAATCTAATTTCATTAGCTACTTACCCATACCCCAATTATCGTTCAAGATGCTACCCACATGATTCTAAGCAAACAAAAACTAAGCATTGACATTTTTAGGCATGTGATTAACCCTAAATTAAGAACAAAACCAAACAAATGATGAAGAATCTAATGAAGAGATTAACATACCAGTAATGAAGATGCAGGTGATGAAATGAGGGAACAATTTGAGATCAAATGGGAATTTTACTGTGCAAGCTTGGCTTTCAGGGCTCAGACGATCGAGAAGTGTAAAAAGAGAAGGAAAGTCCTATTTATACTGATACCCGTGGAACCCAGATTTTGACCTGAGTGTGGCCCTATAATTTTGATGCGGACCGCACTCCTTACCTTCCATTTGAGCTGACTGGCTGCGGACCGCACAAAAATGAGTGCGGCCGCCAGCATCAATGCGGACCGCAAAAAAATGCGTGCAGTCGCAATTCCTTAAGAAATTTTGATAGACCAACTTTAGAGACTATGTATTTTGACACTTAGCCAAATTTTTCATGCACAGTCCTTGCAATGCACACCCATTCATGCATACACTTCAAAACTGGTTAGCACAAAACAAAGCCTATCTATCTAAACCAGAAAAACAAAAGAAAGAAAAAGACATGGGTTGCCTCCCAAGAAGCACCGGATTTAACGTCACGACATGACGCAAGTTACCAATTGCATGAAATGAAGAACCGCTACAATGTGGCCATCATCAACCTTGCCAAGATAATGTTAACCCGGTTCCCATTGACTCTAAAAACCTCATCATTCTTATTTTTTAGATCTAGAGCACCAAAGGGGGTACATTCACTACTTCAAAGGGCCAACTCCATTTTGATTTTAACTTGCCCGAAAACATCCTTAACCGGGAATTGAACAATAGCACCAAATCACCTTCTTTGAACTCCTTGTTGTGGATATATTTGTCATGGAGGTACTTCATCTTCTCCTTGTAAAGGGACGAACTTGTGTAGGCATAATACCGGAATTCATCAAGCTCATTCAAAGGTGCCACTCTTAGATTTGCAGCGACATCCCATTCAAGGTTCAACTTTTTCAACGCCCACATGGCCTTATACTTAGGTTCTACTGGAAGATGACACGCCTTCCCAAACACTAATCGATATGGAGACATCCCAATCGGCGTCTTGTAGGTTGTTCTATAAGCCCAAAGAGCATCATCAAGTTTTCTTGACCAATCTTTCCGGTTGGCATTCACAGTCTTTGGAAATATACTCTTGATCTCCCGGTTGGAAACTTCAACATGTCCTCTTGCTTGAGGATGGTAGGGGGTTGAGAAGTTATGTGTGACACCATACTTTGTGAGCAAGGTATCAAAAGCTCGGTTGCAAAAATGCGAACCCCTATCACTAATAATGGCCCTCGGAGTACCGAACCTTATGAAGATGTTCTTTTTCAAGAATGCCACAACACTTCGAGCTTCGTTGTTGGGTGAAACCAGAGCTTCAACCCATTTTGACACATAGTCTATAGCTACCAAAATGTAAGTGTTCACACAAGAGCTTACGAACGGTCCCATGAAATCAATACCCCAAACATCAAAGAATTCAATCTCTAAAATGGTAGTAAGGGGCATCTCATTCTTCTTAGAAATCTCACCGGCCTTTTGGCATTCATGACAACGCTTGACAAGTTCACTAGCGACCTTGTAGAGGGTAGGCCAATAGAATCCACAAGTCAAAACCTTTGTAGCCGTTCTAGCTCCACCATGATGACCACCATACAGTGAAGAGTGGCAAGCTTAGAGAATTCCCATTTATTCTTCTTCCGGCACACATCACCGGATCACACCATCGGTACATATCCGGAAAAGATACAGCTCATCTCAATAATAATCCAAGCCATCCCGTTTGAGCTTATTCCTTTGGTTTCAAGAGAACTCATTCGGTACAATGCCGCTCACAAGATAATTGGCTAGATCGGCGAACCATGGCATCCCGGTCATTGAAATGGCTAACAATTGCTCGTCGGGAAAGGAATCATTTATCTCAAGGCCATCATTTGGCCTCCCCTCCTCCTCCAATCGGGACAAGTGGTCAGCCACTTGATTTTCACTACCCTTGCGGTCTTGAATTTATATATCAAACTCTTGCAAAAGAAGCACCCACCACATCAACCTTGCCTTAGAATCTTTCTTGCTCATGAAATACTGAAGCGGCGCACGGTCGATGTGAACAATCACCTCAGTACCTGTTACAACCCATACTCACGTACGTTAGTTCATGCCGTAAGTTAGGCGATGTAAATCTAAGAAGAGATTATCTTATAAGAAGTTAATACTATTGGTCTTAAATGATACAAGGGTGTATAAGGGTGGTTAACAAGTATTAGAAGTTAAACGAATCAAGGATGTTGTAACCCGTATTTTTGGGTAAGCCTAGAGGTGCTTAATATACTCAAGAGGTCGTGTTTTAAGGTATTTGAATCATATAATATCCGTATCATAAGTCTTGAAGTCAAAAGATTTATGAAACAAAAGTTGTCAAAAGTTATCGCAACTTAAGTTCATAATTTTACTTAAACTTTAGATCAAATGTTACTATGTTTTTCTCCAATTTACTTGGAATTACGGGGTGATCTACCCACCAAACTGAAGATCTATGAGTATAGATTCCAACGCATTATACCGTTTGTCAATACAATCTTGGAGTAGAGAGATCTGCGCCAAACACCTCTCTATGGGGCCCACATAGGCAGTGTAAGACATATCGACATATATATAAGATGCCTCAACCCGTTTTAAGTCATTTTTTTCAGTATATTCAGACCTTAGAACCCTAAAAACATTCTCTCAAGTTTCTCTCATATAAATAGGGGAGGTTCTATCTGTTTCATCGTATAATAGGTTATGGTCGATACGTAATAGTTACAATGCCTAAACGATAACGATAGTGTCATTTCTCTTATTGTAGACTAAGGAGTCGTGAAATTTGCATAGCTTGAGATTGGGCAGTATATACAAGGTATGTGAGGCTATCCCTTTCCTTCTTTTGCACGAATCCGATTGTACATAATGTAATGAACGAGCTTCCAAAGATACTCTACTCTTAGAAGCTAGCAGTACTTACATTGTTTCCCTTCTTATGGAGAGATTGATGTTGATGTTGATGTTGCTTCTCTTATACTTATGTTATCAATGTTGTTTGTACTTCCTGATTCTTATAAGATTCATGATGAAGAGTTAGTCCTAATAACGTTTATAGAGGATACTGACCTTACGTCACTCCGAAAGGTTCAGAATATTATTCCAATGAGTCCAGCATGCATTATATATATATGTATCTATTTTACTCTACCGAGCTGCGGGAGAGGGTACCAGTCAGGTAACCCAAGCCAGAGCAGGCCAAAGTGAGGCTCAGAGTGAGATGTCGTCTCATACTTCATCTACTCTGTCTCCTCCAGAGGATATTAGGAGGCACCCAGCACCACCAGTTCCTCCGTCTGATACTACAGACCAGGATATGCAGAGTGCGGTGCAGTTGTTGACTAGCTTGGTAGTTGCTCAGGCTCAGAGGCAGAATACAGGTGCTGCTGATAAACCAGTTAGTGTGAGAGTTTGTGATTTTATTAATCTAGACCCTCCAGTGTTTACCGGATCAGACCCCAAGGAGGACCTGCAGACTTTTATTGACCAGGTTCATCATACACTGCGGGTTATGCATGCTAGTGATACGGAGGCAGTAGAGTTGGCTTCTTATCGGCTACGAGATTTAGCGGTTTTCTGGTATGATAGTTGGGAGAGATCTAGGGGTCCGAACGCTCCTCCAG
The DNA here is from genome assembly GCF_001879085.1 of Nicotiana attenuata. Taxonomy (NCBI): domain Eukaryota; kingdom Viridiplantae; phylum Streptophyta; class Magnoliopsida; order Solanales; family Solanaceae; genus Nicotiana; species Nicotiana attenuata. The sequence continues at coordinate 46,148,404 of NC_031998.1, forward strand.
CAGTGTGGAAGGAATTTTCTAAGGCCTTTCTTCATCACTACTTGCCAGTTGAGATATGACGAGCTAGAGCTGATAAGTTCTTGAACCTTCGACAAGGTAATATGAGTGTGCGAGAGTATAGTATGTAGTTTGATTCTTTAGAAAGGTATGCTCCCCATATGGTGGCCGAGATGAGCGATAGGGTGCATCTATTAGTGAACAGGTTGGGACCACATCTGATAAATGAGCGCACGATAGCCTCCTTGGTGGAGGGCATGGATATTTCCCGTATTCAGGCATATGCCCAGACCCTAGAGGATCGTAAGCATCAGCGAAGGGCAGATAGGGAGCAGGATAGGGGCCAGCATAAGATGGCGAGATTTGCAGGGTATTCTGATGACTTCAGAGGCAGTATCAGGCCCCAGCCTTCGAGGAGTTCGGCGCCACCTGTAGCTAGTGCTCCTCCACAGTTTCAAAGGCCTCGATATGATTGATTTACCTATTCTGGTCCAGGTCTGAGTTCGCAGGCATCAGGCTCGCAATATCACAAGGATACTAGTCAGACGAGACCTCCAACACCACGTTGTGATCAGTGTGGCAAGGCCTACTTTGGACTGTGCCGTCGAGGTTCTGATGTGTGTTATTCTTGCGAACAGCCTGGCCACATGATGTGGGATTGTCCTATCAGAGGAGGTGGTGGTATGGCTCAGCCGACTGGATCTGTGTCTGGTTCTTCCTCATCAGTTCGACCTCCAACAGGGGGTTTTCAGCAGCCGACAGGTCGTGGTAGAGGTAGAGGTGCAGTGCCGAGTATGAGTGGTGCTCAAAATCAAACCTATGCTCTAGTAGGTCGATAGGATCTCGAGTCGTTTTTGGATGTTGTTACAGGTATATTGTGTGTGTTTTCTTACGATGTATATGCGCTGATTGATCCGGGATCTACATTATCATATGTTACATACTTTGTGGCTAATAAGTTTGGCGTCGAACCTGAATTGATAAGTAACCACTTGCGGTATCTACTCCGATAGGAGATTCTGTGATTGCTAGAACGGTATATAGAGGTTGCACACTGATGATTTGTAGTTGTCAAACCTCGGCGAATTTATTTGAGTTAGAAATGGTTGATTTCGATGTGATAATGGGAATGGACCGGTTGGCCTCATGCTATGCAAATGTTGATTGTCGTACGAAGATGGTTAGGTTCTGTTTCCTGGTGAACCTATCATTGAATGGAAAGGGAACATTGCTACGCCGAAAGGTAGGTGTTGATACCTAATTTTTCCCCATAATATTTTCAAAACTATGCCTTGGCATCAATTAGTATTTTTCACACAATTTCTGCATTTTTAAAATATTTTAATTAATTTATCCTAGCATTTTATTTATAAAACAATCACTGATTGCATCACAAATAGTTTTATAATAATTTTTGTGGCTTAATTTTGTCATTCGCATTTGTACTAAGTTTCAGTTATTGCACAAATAGCCACTTTTGTATTTTTAGATTGCAATTGTAATTACTTTGCAATTATAGCCCGGGCCCACGCACGCATTATTATATTATTTTATCATAAAACAAACTTTTATATTTTTAAAATATTAAGTAATTATTTTAAAATATTTTCAGGCATGGAAATCATTTTTATAATTTATTAACTATTTTTTTTAAATTGTTTTAGCGATTAAACATGTATTTAACAAATAGCCACTTTCATTTGGACCCAGCCAATTAGACAGCCCAATTTTTAATCCCCCATTAGCCCAAAATCTACCCAGGCCCAAGTCCCATATGACCCTAACCCAATTAAGCCTACCCGACCCAATAACCCGGCCTATCCTGGCCGTTGATCGTTTTGATCAACGGTCCAGATCCCCCTTACCTTAATTAAACCCATATACCCCCCTTCTAACCTAATCATTTCACACCCTTCCGCGCCGTCATCTGTTCCCTCCTCTCCCAACTGCTCTCTACATAAACCCTAATCTTCAGGCGTCGTCACTCACCTACTGCCCTCCTATGGTGGTTCTTTACCACCTCAGGCCTCTAATGGCCTCCTGCTTGCTATGATGTCTCCATTTCCTTGATCCTTGAGGAGATCCTCAAGGGACCTAGGCGTTCTGTTTACACCTTGGGTTTTCTTGCTGGTCCCCGGCTATTTGGTTCGACCTTTAGTAAGATCTTTCTCATTTTTCGTCTTGAATCCATGGTCTCCTAAGTCTAAGCTCTTCTCTGTTGCCTTTCTAAAACCCCTAATTTTTTATCCTTTAATCTTCTCAGATATGTCCAGATCTGAGATAAAGCGAACTTATTTCACTTATTTTTTTTGAAAATCTTCTGGTTTTACGAGTAGCTTTCCATTTTCTTAAACTAGGGTTTCCTGAAAACCCTTTTTCTTCAATATGTTTTACTGACTTTAAGTATTTAATCTTCTATTTGCATGTGTTTTTGACCGATTTAGTAGAGTTTGCTTCAACCCTCACTAGTTTATGTTGAAACCCCAATTTTCTTCGACATTTTGTTTTGATTCTGAGTCCTTCCATGATCCTGGTTACATTGTTTGTTCTGTGCTTTGACTTTCATGATTTCCCCCTTTAGTCTAACTCAATGTCTTGTGATTTTACCCTAGTTCATCTCCATTAGGGTTTTTGATTCGATTTCTCGACTAATTTTTGTATGTTTATGAAATTCTATTTTAGCCAATTTGTCTATTTGAGGAAAACCTATATTTTCTCCCTTAAATCAGTAGTGTTTGAATTTCTGACTCACCGATTGGCTCTGTTAAAATTATGTATTGATTCTTGGTTATTTCTTTTATTTACGACCTTAATTAGTTTTCTTACCTTATTTGAACCTATTGTGATACTTGCTGATTCTTACTAATTGTTTCCTTAATTGAACTCCTGTTTATTCACCCCTTATTGCCTACTATGTACCTAAGTCTTACTTGATTTCTTTCCTTAAATATCTTTCCTACTCTTTACCGTTTGAGGTTTATGTGTTCTCAACATCTTTGATCCATGTCTCAATCACCTAACTAACTTAGTAATTCTNATTGGAGGTGTTTAATCAACGATTCTGCTAGACCATTTTGAGTCTAAACATGAGCAACCGGATGCTCCACTTTTATTCCAGTGGCCATTCAATAATCAATAAAGGCATGATATGTAAATTCACCAGCATTATCAAGACGAATTCTTAGTTGCATATCCTGAAAATTGTGCTCTTAACCTTATTATTTGGGCCAACAATCTCGCAAATATCATATTGCGAGTTGACTATAAGCACACATGTGACCATCTTGTAGGTGCGTCTATCAAGACCATAAGATATTTGAATGGTCCACATGGAAGGTGTATAGGCCCACATATATCACCATGTATAAGTTCAACAAATGTAGGGGATTCAATCCTAACTTTAGTTGCTGATGGTTTAGTAACCAATTTTCTTGAGAACAAGCAGCACAAGAGAATTCCTTAAATTGAAGAATCTTCTTATTCTTCAATGTTTGCCCATTTAAATTCTCTATTATTCTACGCATCATGTTAGAACCGGGATGGCCCAACCGGTCATGTCAAATGATAAAATCATTAGAAGCAGTAAACCTTTGGTTTATTATGGCATGTGATTCAACCACACCAATATTTGTGTGGTACAACCCAGAAGAAAATGCGGGTAATTTTTCATGCACACATTTTTTTCCCGCTTTTATTGTAGTAATATAAAGGTATTCAACTTTTCCTTCGCTAGAGGTCTCAACATGGTGTCCATTTTGGCGAATAGCTTTGAAACTCAACATGTTTCTTTGAGACTTACTACAATACAATGCATTATTAATAGTCAATATCGTTCCTCTGGGTAGTAATAAGGCCGCTCTTCCAGAGGCCTCAATTAATTTTGTACTACCGGATATTGTACTAACATAGGCCTCTTTCATAACCAAATAAGAGAAAAATTTCCTTTCTCTTAATATTGTGTGACTTGTAGTACTATCCAAAAGGCATAAATCTTCATTACTTATCTTGGATCCAATTGAAGACTGGAAATTTTATTTTCTTCATAAAAAATAAAACTACACCATAAGAAATACGGAAAAACTTACAACACCAACAACAAAAGACAACTTAAGTACTACTTGAAAATAAGGACAACTTTAGAACAAGACAAAAAAAATATTGAAAATAAAAATAACAATATAATTGCATTCCCCGTTAAAATAATCAAACTTTAGTTTTGATCCCAAAGAAGTCTCAACTTCCAAATGAGTAAGATCATCGAGGCCTTCAAAATCATCATCATTCAAAGCAAGATTTGTCTCGCATTATCATCATTTTTGTTTGAAGGTCCTGCCTCAAAATCATTTTTAAAGGTCTATGAGACTCCACTGGGGCATTAGCAGAAGATGCTCCAACATTATTTGCCTTTCTTTTGATAGAGTTTTGATAAAGCCTGACAAAATGCTCTACTTCTTCCCATCACATTCGTCTTCAGGATGATATAGCCATAAAGGTGCACGACATTTAATTTTCCAGTAACCTTTCATGCCACAGCGGTGGCAGTTACCGTTTTTGCCTTTTGAAGGATTATTTTGAGAACCCATAATTTTCTTTCATTTTCCATGACCACCACGATGAAGCTTATTATATCGTCTTTTGCCATTGCCATTCCCACGTGCATTCATATGGCCATGATAATTATTCTGTCTTTTTCCACACTTATCACGTCTTGCTACCATATTTTCTTCAAGAAATAGAGCTGACCATGTGGGGCGGGCTTCATGATTTTTCATCAAAAGGGTATTATATTGCTCAACCACCAGAAGGCATGATATCAATTCAGAATACTTTTTAAAACCCCTTTCACGGTATTGCTGTTGTAATACCATATTTGAGGCATGAAAAATCGTATGAGTCTTTTCCAACAAATCCTAATCATTCACAACACCCCTTACATAATTTTAATTTGGAAGTTATTCAAAATACAGCAAAGTTATACTCACTTACGGTCATCAAATCTTGCAACCGTAAGTGCATCCACTCATATCGAGCCTGTGGCAATACCGTAGCCTTAAGGTGATCATACCTTTCCATCAGGCCAGTCCACAATTCAAGTGGATCTTTCACAATCAAATATTCAACCTTCAAACCTTAATCCAGATGATGACGAAGGAAAATTATGGCCTTCGCTTTGTCCTGACTCAATGCCTCATTACCCAGAGTAATGGTGTCACCAAGACCTTTAGCGTCTAAGTGAATCTCATCATCGAGAACCCATGATAGGTAATTTTTTCCAAAAATATCAAGTGCCACAAACTCAAGTTTTGACAAATTCGACATAGTGAAAGCTATCAAAGAAAATAAATGAATTAGAAATGATTAAGATAATAGTGAAAAAATAAATGGATATAAACATTACAAATGTTTAAATTATGTTGTCATAATACAGTGGTAATTGTTAGTATTCTGTATTCAAAAATATATTTAAAAAATAGAAACAATGTAAAACCAGAAATGTAGAAGAACAAAATTAATCGGAGCCCACTGAATTCACAGTATTTCCTTAAGGAACTTAATCCCCTCCTAGTACCCCGAGGTATAGGATTATTTCCTCCCAGGATAGAACGGATTACCTTCACTGATGTAGTGGTACTTCAAACCCCAGTGACCAACAAACTCAAAGATCAGTAGCAAATCACACTTACTGCTTTCTTTCTGTTTAAAACATTATAGAATGAAGAAGGAGAAATCAGAATTTTCGTAAGAAAAATCTGAGGGAGAGTTCATGTATTTATAGTCAAAACGTTGGGTAATACCGAAGAGTTGCAACTCTTCATGTAAGGCTGCAACTCAAAATGGATGTTTTAGAAAACAGCAATTTACGCAAACCGCCAAATTCAAATCATAACGGAAAAATTAAATTACCGTTATAGAAACGGTCTAATTTGGATTTAAATAATAATGCGTTAATATTAACAAATAAATTTATTCAAAAAATTAATCAATCAATCAGATCATTTGACTAAATCCAAATCCAATTCCAAATCCAAAGCCGATCCAAGCGAGCAACGACGATGACAGCCCGAGGCTTGCCTTCTTCTCAACTCTTTAAGAGCTACAAGAAGTGAATTATATATATACCCATCAAAACTCTTTTCCTCATCCAATATGCGACAATGTCACTTTGTCAATGAGGGAAATTCAAATTTTTCATTTTTCCCTCCATTTCTCAATCACTCTATTTTTAAGCTCTAACAAGCTTAAAACCCAACAATCTCCTACATGAATGGGGAATGGCTTTTTACGGAAATACGCATGAAAAACAGTGTGATTTACAAGCAAGGATTAATCGCATCTGGATAAGTAGGTTTCCCTTCGAACTTTCTGTATTGAACTTATGTCGGATATACTCGATCAATCGGTAGATTTGATATCTTTGAACCATCGAATGTTGATGCATACCTAGACAACCATAAGTTACACAATCAACCCTTAACCATCTTTGGTTCTCATTGTTGTGTTCGTTTCAGCCGTGAACACTGCCTGCTTTCATAAGTGCGTAGAGAACTGGCCTTCTCTAAAATTCTCCTAATGGTTAACTCTTCACACTTACATAGTTGATTCCTAAATGTATTATCCCGTAGACACACTCTTTGATATACCCCGTATCAAATTTAGAAACCATTAAAATCGTAATGCTTTATCCTTGGTACTAAACATTGTCTCATCAAGACAATGGACCAAAAAAAATTTAGTTGACAATGTTGAACCGTTATTAATGACTTTGTTTGATCTCCTAGAACCTAGATCTTGGAATCTCCAATCTTATAGGTAGATTTACTGCCACAATGACTTGTCCTCATTCATAGTCACATTCCTCTCAATGATCTTTCAACTACCTCTCTAGTTAGGCATTTTGTTGGCGGATCCAACACATTATCGCTTGACTATACATATTCAATTGTGATAATCCCCCTAGAGAGTAGCTGCCTAACGGTTTAATGTCTTCGTCGTATATGACGAGATTTACCGTTATACATAATGCTTCCAGCCCTTCCAGTTGCCGCTTGACTATCGCAATGTATGCATATTGATGCCAATGTTTGCGCCAAAATGAAATATCTTTTAAGAAATTTCGGAGCCATTCAGTGTCACGACCCAAATTTTACATGTCGTGATGGCGCCTATCACAATACAAGGCAAGTCGACAATCACAATAAACCACGCATCTTTAAAATTTGAAACCATATTAGAATAGGGTTAAAAGTAAAATCCCATAAATACTGATACAAAAAAATACCGCAACTTAATACAACATCCCCCAAAATCCAGGTGTCACTGAGTACATGAACATCTAAACAACAACATGGTCTGAAACACTGTCCAGGAAGGTAGAACAATACATATAAATAAAAGCTATAAGATAAAGGAGGAGAGTCAAGGTCTGCGGATGCCAAAGCAGCTACCTCAAGAATTTCTGAACTGATAAAGCTCCAAAATCATCAACCACCGTACTCAGAAGTACCTGGATCTGCACATAAAGTGCAGAGTGTAGTATGAGTACAACCGACCCAATGTACTCAATAAGTAACAAGACTAACCTTTGGGTTAAGAGCAGTGACGAGCTCAACAGGTACAGTCCAAATACAGAAATAATAGTATAGAAAGGTAGACATGCTTTCAAGTTCAACAGTTTAAGTTCAAAACAGATAAAATATGCCAAGTGTGACTGAAATGAGGAATGATTCATCTCTACACATACATGTCAATTATGCATGCCAACTGTAACGCAATGCAGTGATAAAAATCATATGCATCCTCTCGGGATATCAATTCACTCAGTCCTCCCATTCACTTAATCCTCACAGTCACTCATTCCTCACAGTCACTCAGTCCTCACAGTCACTCAATCCTCCCAATCACTCAGCACCCTCACTCGGCACACGCACTCGGCACTCGCACTCGCACTCAGTAGGTATTTGCGCTCACTGCTGATAAGTCAAACTCCAGAAGGAAGGATCCTGCCCAAGCACTAAAATAAGCCAATCATGGCATGATTCCATAAATCTTGATGCGGCACGCAGTCCGATCCCATAAATAACCTCACAATCATGCCCTTGGCCTCACTTAGTGATCAATCTCTTCTGTCACGACCCAAAACTCAACCGCCGTGATAGAGCCTATCGTGGAACTAGGCCAGCCTCAACTCAACAAACCAACACAACAACAATAAGCTTAAAAACAATTAATGGAAGCCTTTGACATTTAAAAAAACTGTTTGAACATAGGAAATTCCAAGATAAGATACAATCCAGCGCAAAACAAGGGTGTCACTAAGTGCATGAGCGTCCAAAGGAAAACGTAGTCGATTACAACGTTCAAGGAAAACAAATTGAAATACATCTAGAGATAGAGATGGAGAGTCAAGGCCTGCGAACGCCGTGCAGATACCTCAATAATCTCCTAAGCCAGAAGCCTCGATAAACAACCGCCACTAGGTCCAAAAGAGCCAGGATCTGCACACATGGTGCAGGGGGTAACGTGAGTACACCAACTCACAAAGTAACGAGTCCAAACTATAGACTGAATGGTAGTGACGAACTCAACCTCAATAGATATAATAGAATCAATGTACGGAAACATAGGCATGCTTTCAGTTAAATAGACAACTCAAAGTGATAAGGTAAATATAGATCTGAATAGTTTAAGATATATAACTCAACTTCTTCTACATGCCAATGCATTTATTGTATGAAATGCACAATGTGCTCCCACTCTCAAGTGCTCAGCCACTCGGTACTAACTATGTCCATCCGGCCCAGGGAATCCATCCCGGAACATATACAACACTGATTGTTAGTCACTCAGTACCGAGGAAAAAGGGTACTCCAACCCTGTGGAGAAATCCATCTGCAGGTATATATAAATACTCAACCACTCGGTACCGTATATGGCCAACCGGCCTAGGGAAATCCATCCCGAGACATACTCATCATTGACTATAAGTCATCTGGTACCGAGGAAAAAAAGTAATCCAACCCTGTGGAGAAATCCATCTCCGGATATCAATACTTCGGACAAATCCATGTCCAGGGAAATCCATCCCTCAATAATATCATACGCGCCCAATATGGGTGTGCAGACTCCGGAGGGGCTCCTACGGCCCAAGATCTATCATAATCAACATAATTGTTGCGGCATGCAGCCCGACCCCATAACTGTCAATCATAATCAGGCTCTCAGCCTCACTCAGTCATCACTCTCCAGTCTCACCCACGGGCTCACAATGTCATGGAAACTAGCCCGGAAATAATGATATGCTATGCCAATAATAATAGCCGAGACTGAGATATGATATGAAATACATGAATATGACTAAGTACAAGATAATAGTGAAATCAGTGAAATAACATCAAGAAACGACCACTAAGGGTCTCAGCAGTATCGGCATGAAGCCCTAACATGGTATCTAGCATGTTTACAGCTCAATCACTTTATGACATAATGGAAACTCGGATATCAACAAGAAACAGTCATTAAACGGTGACATGGAATGAACTAGGTCACGATTCTCACGGTGCACGCCCGCACGCTCGTCACTTAGCATGTGCATCACCTCATTACTAACCACATAACACGTAGTCCGAGGTCTCGAACCCTCAGAACCAAGTTTGAAAGTGCTACTTACCTCAACCGAGCAAAAATCCTACTCCGCAATGCCCTTGCCTCTCGGCTCGGCCTCCGAACGCCTCGAATCTAGCCACAAACAATACAATACGATCAATATAGGCTAAAGGAACCGATTCCACAAGAAAAATACCTAATTATAGGCCAAATTCCGAAACTGGATCAAACTCGGCCCTCGGGACACATCTCGAAATCCGACAAAAGTCATAAAACTAGAAAACCCATTCACTCACGAGTCTAATCATACCAAATTCATACAAATCCGACAACAAAATCCCCTTCAAAACCCCAAAATTCCATCTCAAGAACTCTTCCATTTCCCCCAATTTTTCACCCTAATTACCAATTTAGATGATAGAAATTAAGATACAATCATGGAATTTAACCAAAATCAAGTGAGGAACAGTTACCCCAATCAACTCCCGAAAATGCCTTCAAAAATCGCCCAAATCCGTGGTCTCTAGCTCAAAATATGAAAAATGGGCTCAAACCCTCGATTTTGAATATAACACTGCCTGCCCAAATTTTCTTCTTCGCGAACGCGACAGCACTCTCGCGTTCGCGTAGACAACTTTGACTGCCTCTTCAATTTAATCTTCGCAAATGCGACCTTCGCTTCACGAACGCGAAGCTTTACCAGCTCAAACAATCGCGAACGCGACCACCCCTCACGAACGTGTAGACCAAATAGACGGGATTCCCAGCTGCCTCTTCTCTTCTTCATGAACCCGGTACTCCTCTCGCGTTCGCGATGTACTCTACTCCTGAACCTTCGCGAACGCGTCTCCTCCTTCACGGATACGGAGAACAATTATCTCTCGATCTCTAGATGCTCTTCACAAACGCGAGACCTGCCTCGCGAACGCGTAAGAGGAAACCAGCAGCAGAAAAATACCAGCAGATCAGCTAACATCTTAAGGCCAAAAATGAACCGTTAACCACCCGAAATTAACTTGAGGCCCTCGGGACCTCAACCTAACATACCAACACATCTCATAACATCATACAACCTTAGTCGAACTTTCGAATCACCCAAAACAACATCAAAACACCGAATTACACTCGGATTCAAGCCTAAGAACTTCTAAACTTACAAATTCCACCAACGATGCCGAAACCCGCTAAACCACATCTGAATGACCTCAAATTTTGCACACAAGTCAAAAATGAAGCCACGAACCTATTCCAACTTTCGAAATTCCATTCTAACCCCAATATCAAAATTTTCACTGCCAACCAAAATCGCCAAAATTCTAACTTTTGTCAATTCAAGCCTAATTCTACCACGGGTCTCCAAATCACATTCCGGACGCGCTCCCAAGTCCAATATCACCTCACGAAGCTAACGGAACCATCGAAATTCAAATCCGAGATTGTTTACTCATAAGTCAACATCCAGTCAACTTTTCCAACTTAAGCCTTCACAAAAGAGACTAAGTGTCTCAATTCACTCCAAAACCACTCCGGACCCGAACCAACTAACCCGACATAACATAATATAGTTGAAGAACACAAAGAGAAGCATAAATAGGGGAAATGGGGCTATAACTCTCGAAACGACAAGCCGGTTCATTACATCCTCCCCTTTTTAATGAAACGTTCGTCCTCGAACGGGTCAAGAAACATACCTGGAGTCTCAAATAGGTATGGATATCTGCTTCGCATCTCCCGCTCAGTCTCCCAAGTAGCCTTCTCCACGGGCTGACCTCTCCACTCCACTTTTACTGAAACTATATCCTTTGATCTCAACTTTTCGACCTGACGCTCCAAAATAGCCACCGGCTCATCATCATAAGTCAAATCACCATCCAACTGGACCGTGCTGAAATCCAAAACATGAGATGGATCGTCGATATACTTCCGAAGCATAGAAACATGAAATACCGGATGCACACCCAACAATCTAGGTGGAAAAGCAAGCTCGTAGGCCACCTCCCAAATCCTCTGAAGTACCTTGAACGGCCTAATAAATCGAGGACTCAACTTGCCTTTCTTCCCAAATCTCATAACACTCTTCATGGGTGAAACCTTCAGCAAAACCTTCTCCCCAACCATGTAAGACACATCACGGACCTTCCTGTTGGCATAACTCTTTTGTCGTGATTGCGCCATGTGAAGCCGCTCCTGAATCAAGTCACCTTATCTAATGCATCCTGAACTAAGTCTGTGCCCAAGAGCCTAGCCTCACCCGGCTCAAACCAACCCACAGGAGATCTACATCGCCTCCTATATAAAGCCTCATATGGAGCCATCTGAATACTCGACTTATAATTGTTGTTGTAAGCAAACTCCGCGAGTGGCAGAAACTGGTCCCACGAACCCCCAAAATCAATGACACAAGCGCGTAACATGTCCTCTAGTATCTGAATTGTGCGCTCGGACTGCCCGTCCATCTGATGGTGAAATGTTGTGCTCAACTCAACCTAAGTGCCCAACTCTCGCTACACGGCCTTCCAAAACTGTGATGTAAACTGCGTACCTCTGTCTGAAATGATAGAAACTGGCACTCCATGAAGGCGAACAATCTCTCTGATGTAAATCTCAGCAACCCGCTCTGAAGAATAAGTAGTACACATAGGAATGAAGTGCGCATACTTGGTCAGCCAATCCACAATCACGCAAATAGCATCGGACTTCCTCAAAGTCCATAGAAGCCCAACTACGAAATCCATGGTGATCCGCTCCCACTTCCACTCTAGAATCTCTATCTGCTGAAGCAAGCCACCCAGTCACTGATGCTCATATTTCCCCTTCTGACAGTTGAGACACCGAGCTACAAACCTCACTATATCTTTCTTCATCCTCCTCCACCAATAGTGCTGTCTCAAATCCCGATACATCTTCGCGACACCCGGATGGATGGAATACCGCGAGCTGTGGGCCTCCTCTAGAATCAACACCTGAAGCCCATCTATATTTGTCATACATATCCGGCCTTGTATCCTCAATACCCCATTATCACCAATAGTCACATCTCTGGCGTCATCATGCAGAACCTTGTCCTTCAGGACAAGCAAATAAGGATCATCATACTGGCATGCTCTGATACGATCAAACAAGGAAGACCGAGAAACAACACAAGCTAGGACCTGACTGGGCTCCGAATTATCCAATCTCACAAACCGATTGGCCAAGGCCTGAACATGAACTGCAAGAGTCTCTCCCCAACAGGCAGGAATGCAACACTACCTATACTCACTGCCTTCCTACTCAAGGCATCAACCACCACATTGGCCTTTCCCGAATGGTACAAAATGGTGATATCATAGTCCTTTAGCAGCTCCAACCATCTCTGCTGCCTCAAATTGAGATTATTCTGTTTGAACAAGTGTTGTAGGCTATGATGATCAGTAAACACCTCACAAGACACACCATAGAGATAGCACCTCCAAATACTCAATGCGTGAACAATGGCAGCCAACTCCAAATCATGAACAGGGTAGTTCTTCTCATGGGGCTTCAACTGACGCGAAGAATATCAATCACTCTACCCTCCTGCATCAAAATTGATCCGAGAAGCATCACAATATACTGAATATGAACCAGAAGCTGATGGCAGAACTAACATTGGGGCTATGGTCAAGGTAGTCTTGAGCTTCTGAAAGCTCGCCTCACACTCATCCGACCATCTGAAAGGAGCACCCTTTTGGGTCAATTTGGTAAAGGGTGATGCAATAGAAGAGAAACCCTGAATGAATCGGCGATAATAACCCACCAATCCAAGAAAGCTAAGAATCTCTGTGGCTGAGGACGATCTGGGCCAACTCTTGACCGCCTCTATTTTTTTCGGATCCACCTAAATAACCTCACTGGACACCGTGCCCAAAGAACACCGCTGAACTGAGCCAAAACTCACACTTCGAGAACTTATCATAAAGCTTCTCCTCCCTCAACCGCTGCAATAGAATTCGCAAATGCTAGGAATGCTCCTCCTCTATACAATAGTACACCAGGATATCATCAATGAATATAATAACAAACGAGTCGAGATAAGGCTGGAACACACTATTTATCAAATGCATGAACGCTACTGGGGCATTGGTCAGCCCAAAAGACATCACAGAGAACTCATAATGACCATATCGGGTCTTGAAAGTTGTCTTAAGAATGGCTGAGTCCCTAATCTTCAACTGGTGATACCCTGACCTCAAATCAATCTTAGAGAACACCCTCACTCCCTGAAGCTGGTCAAATAAATCATCAATACGAGGTACGGGATGCTTGTTCTTGATTGTGACTTTGTTCTATTGCCTATAATTAATGCACACTCTCATGGTGCCATCTTTCTTTCACACAAATAGAACTGGTGCACCCCAAGGTAACACACTAGGTCAAGGAGTTCCTGAAGTTGTTCCTTCAATTCCTTTAACTCTGTCGGTGCTATACGATACGGTGGAATAGAAATGGGCTGAGTTCTCGGCACCAAATCAATAACTAAGTCAATATCCCTATCCGACGGCATGCCAGGTAGGTCTGTAGGAAATACATCTGGAAAATCCCTCGCCGCCGGAACTGAATCAATAGTAGGATTCTCTACACTAACATCCCTCACAAAATCCAAATAAGAAAGACAACCCTTCCCAACCATCAGCTAGGCCTTCAAGAATGAAATCACTTGCCACTCAATCCGTGGCACTCCCAGCATAGCCAACGTCACCGGTCCAGAATAGCATGACACAGAGACAACCAATCCATGTCAAATATCATATCAAAATCAACCATACTAAGAAGTAACAGATCCACTCTAGTCTCTAGTCCCCCAATAATCATTACACATGACCGATATACACGATCCACAATAATAGTATCGCCCACCGATGTAGATACATGAACAGATAAAACAAGACACTCGTGGGGCGTATCCAAATAATGAGAAAAATACGAAGACATATGAAAAAGTGGAACCAGGATAGATTTCCTTTAACTTGCTAGCAGCATAGATTTCCTTTCGTGCCTTCTCAGTTGTCTTTAAATGTAAGTAATTACGTTTCCGGGTCGTTCTACCACTTGCTGCATGAATTCTTGGCTTATCTTAGTGCCCACAAATACTGGAATTTCTTGTAACTCATATGATCTTAAATATCACTTTTGATTTTTACTTCTTATTCATTAGCCATGATAGGTGCCACTTTCTTATAGAGTGCATACGATATTGTAGTGAGACTGTTGTTACAAGATCATTTATTTAGTTTAGGTCACTATTATTTAGTTTGAACGTCCTTCTTCCTTTATTTCACAGCTTAGTTTTTCATTGCAACTAGTTTAGGGAAGTACTTCTAACTCTTAGTAAGCTGTGGGCTTATCATATCATATACCTGGCGGAATTTTTGATGTTCTTACTCACCTATAAATATCCTTAGTTACATACCTATGTGCCCTTGTTCTCGTAGGGTTACTTCTAAACTCAATTTTGTTTTGTCTCCCCCGTGGCACTCTCTTTTATTTTCGTAACACTTTTACGGCAACTATAACTACCTCAACTCCTATCTGAATATTTCTCAAGGATTACGATGTTGTATCTGCGAGACTGAATTTCTTATGCTGGGGTTCACTACGTTTATCTTGCACGATCTGCTGATTTATCTGTAACCTCTTGTCTAGCCATACGTAGGCTCTTCCTGAATCAACTACTAACTACNCACCCCTTTCGCCATTTTACCGCATTCTTCTATAACTAGTCCATGTTAACCTCTTTATCTTTGGCATCTTTTCACATTTTCACTGACTCATGCTCTCATTGGGTAACCCTTCTATCCTAGGTATAACTAAATACTTACGCGCGAGGGTGACACCTAGTGTAACTGGCACACTTAGTCCTTAAGCATAACTCTGCTCACATTACTTGATTATGGGAAGCTTCAACCTGAATGACCTTTAAAGGTTATTCCCGTTTTCCATTCTATCATTTTCGGAACACAATTTCTGAAATTCTTATGATGCCGACTATTATCGAATCCTTTGGTCCCTAAATCATGTTCGAGTTTTTTTTTCTTTGTTTACTAGCCTGTGTTGATTTCTATTACTCTGGGGGGATCTAACTTAGCCTTCTGGTAATTACGCTGGATTCGCCAACTCATTTCTCGAAATGAGGATATGACTATATGACTTATACTCTTTTATTAGTCTCAAGGCATGTCACCTCTTATTTTTTCCTTTTACTTTGACTATAGACTATGTCATCCTATCATATTTTGATTTACCGTTACCACCCTTTTATCACATCTTACTCGTAATGCTTCATTTACTCTCTTCTTATTATCCTGCTAATATCTCTATTTATTACCTCATTCAAAAAACTTCAACAAAATGTTCTTTCACTTTTATCTCCCCTTGCTTCATCTCACTGGCTCTTCGGGTCGCCTATTATTCTCTTTTTACTAGGGGCGGGAGTCATACCAAAGTAAATATTTAACCCTTCTAGGATGCCACTACATGTCTTCTGATATTTTTGAACGTTCTAGTATTCATATATGATTGTACTATTCTACAGTGCACCATCTGGTATGCACGATCTAATAGGGCCTCAAACAGGGCCACGTCGTCAAGAATTCTCTCTCTACTAATGCCCTTACCTGCTATATTAGCCCTCTAGCTAACTGTAATTTGTCAAATTGCAAGCATCTCTATAATTAGCAAACATAAGTCTTGGCTCGAACTCATATGACTCAGCTCTATAGCACGATGTGGATTTGAAAAAAGGGTAACAGACTCCTAAATGCCATGTAGCTTCCTGTTTATATAATGTGGTGCACAACATATCTATCAACAAGGCTCTACTAGACATGACTTGTAGACTCCCTAGGATAGAACTGCTCTGATACTAAGTTTGTCACGCCCCAAACCAGAAGAGGCGTGGCCGGCACCCGATGTCATACTCGGCCCGAGCGTACCACTCTATCACAGTAAAATTTGGAGGGGTAACCCTCAACTTAGGCCGATGAGGCCATATTCTAAATTATCTTAAAATAATGACTCTCTCATCTAAGGGGTAAACATATCCAAAAGCTGATATATATAATTTGCAGGCCGACAAAGCCGCCATGAACATCTACTGCCTTACAAAATATACAGGAATCGTCTACAAGACACTAGAGATAACTTAACTGTACAATGGTCGGATATGGCCTCGACCTACCCATCAAACCTGTATATATAAAATGGACTCCAAGGTCTAGACCTGGTAACTCCGAGGAAGTGGAGCTTACCAACCAAGCTGATATTTGACTCTATCTGTAGGGAGGGTCTGCAACTGTCAATCAGGATATACAGGCATGAAATGCAGCGTCCCTGGCAAAAGGGACGTCAGTATGAAATAATGTACCGAGTATGTAAGGAAACAAAATAATTGAAAGCTGAAACTGAAATGATAATCTAGTAACTGGAAGTCAAAGATAATCTGAAGATATGCTTACCTGCTGATACTGACTCAACTCTCTCAATATAGTAAGTAAAATAAATGTCCGGCCTTCTAAGGCTCGGTATGTGTAACTGCTCTGCCATAGTAGGCTCGCTCATAGGCGATCGGCCATACTAGGCTCTGTATCTCGGCCATTCTAGGCTCGCTCATAGGCGCATAGTAGGTTCAGTATATAACTTATCATCTAATCAGAGGTTGCCCAATAGGGGCCTGCCCACCGATTATAGCTCGGTGGTGGTGAAAATACTGTAATACTATATATATAGACGCTCTACTCTCTTGACTGAAAGATGACAAACTTAACTGAATAGAAAGTCCCAATAAGGGAGAATACTGTAACTTGTGAGACCAGGATAATGTGAATAAATTCATAAATTTGAACTTCTCTTTATGTCTCATTATCAAACACATGTCATTTTAGGATCATGACAAAATTAAGGAAAGGTTAAGCCTTAAGATACCTTATCACAATCTTTCAAATCACCAAGTTGAACTCGCCTCTTCGCACCTTAATCTACAACAATGATAATAATACTATCATTAAGTTACGAAAGGTACAACTATCTCACAACGAACGTCAAATTTATTTTGTGTAAAAACGGGCAGCATCTCCCCTATAATCCTTACTTCCTCCAAATTCAAGGTACCAGCAACAACACAAGAAACAACAATATCAACATATATACATTATTTTCCAACCTTATATACACCATAAAATACTACAAAATAGCCCAACACACCACAATCTCTTCATACACAAAACGACCACTGTAGTAGTGTCAAACAGCCCGAATATGTTATGACGAACGAACAGCCCTACACCCTGCATTTATGTGGTATTTATCCATACCCTTCATCCTCCAAAACTCCAGAAAACGGTAGTAAAACACGCAATCCAACAGCAACACAAAACAATCCACAAAACAGTCTGCTACAAGTGAATAATTCAAACTCACGGCTTCCGATCACCGTCCCGTGAGTTCTTACAATTATAGAACGAATTTCCATACATCTCCAGCATAAAACAAATGGATGAAAGAGAGCATTAAACATACCTTATTTGTTGAATAACTCATCTCCTATCTTGGTTCTTCAAACTCTAGGTTTTACCTCCAACTAGAACTTGAAAAGGAGAGAAAATCAATTAGGGTTTGTGGGAAATTTTTGGGAGGATGTTTGCAGGGGTTTAGGTCTGGTTATTGTGTTATATAATTTAGTATTATATTTCAGGATATAAGCTCTTAAATGATCTCTTTGGCCGACCCGAAATAGCCCCTTTTTGGACTCTCATTTAAGCAAGTAGGTGACACACCTACTTGTCACCTAGTAGTTTGCGCAGTCTCGCGGAAACACATATATCTCTCTACTCCGATGTCGTATTGAAAAATGGTTTAATGAGTTAGAAAATAGACTCATAGATCTTAAATTTGGTAGGTTCATCATCCCCTAAATCCAAGTATATTGGGAGAAAAGATCAGCTACATTTGACCTAAGTTTCAACACATTTATAAATGGAACTTGTGATGACATTTTCCAACTTTTGTTTCACGACATGCTTGACTTCAAAACATAACACACGACGTTCATATGACTAAAATAACTCATAATATAATATCCTTATAATGTTAAGCACCCTAGTATCACCCCAAAAGTACATATTTTAACATTCCAACTTCTCGACTTTCGACGAAACTTAATTTCTTCAATTCGTTTAGCTTCTAAGCCTTCAAACCCTCTTGGTATGTGGTATTCTTGATCTTAAATAATTGTAACCTCCACATTAACATGATTAACTAACTTTTTAAACTTTTCAAAGATGACTTCATTTCGAATCTTACATCAATTGACTTACGATGTACTCTTACGTATGAAAACATGGGGTGTAACACAAATAGCACTGAAGTATCTCTACCGCAGACAGAAATAATACATGTGTTCACGCCATCTGAGTCCACTACATCTGGTCTGGTCCGAAAAGCATAGAACCTAGCTGGAGTGCCACTAGACTGGCCTCCACCTCTAGGATGGCCCGTACCCACCTGCCCTCCGCCCCTGGGTGGCCAGACAGCTGATGCTGTAATCATAAGCTGCTGACTGATAGGTGGGGATTTTGACTACTTATTAGCACCTTTTAGCTTTTGTTTTAGTCCATAAGTGTTTAATTGTGTTCCCGAAAACTAATGAAATATGCTTAATTGCAGGAGTATTGGAAAATGAGCCACTAAGATGAAATCTAACTCAAGAAGGAGTGATCTGAACTCAAGAACTAAAATAGGCACAGAAGCTCAAATTGCGGACTGCAGAATATCATCTGCGGCCGCAGATTGTGAAGGCGAGCCTACGAAGAAGCTAAGCAAGAGCAGAATGTTCAGAGAGTTCTCATTTCAATCTCAAAGGAAGTGCGGACCTCACAATTATTGTGCAGCCGCAGAAGATCAGCTATGCGACCACAATTGCATTTGAGCAGTCCGCAGAAGAGCCCTACGTGGCTTCACCAAGAAATATGCGGACTGTAGAAAATGAGAGATGCGATCGCGATTCAAAATTGTGCGGCCGCAAAGATCCAAATCCTGTGAAGCTGAGGCAAAGTGCGGACCGCACATGGAATTGTGCGGCCGCATAACCTCCGCAAGGGCATTTTGTTCGAAAATTCCAGCTTTCTATAAATAGAATAGTTTCACTTTTTTTAGGTCAAGTTTTGAATATTCAAAGTGTTGTAGCCATTTCTCTTTGCTTCTTTAGGCAACTTTAGCTTGTTTTGGTGATTTAACATTGGATTTCTATACTTTAATTTTTCAATATGAGTTTATTTATCTCTTCTTCTTTATTTTCTGCTACATCCACTATGAGTAGCTAGATTTTTACTAGGGTTGTGACCCAACCCTAGTGTGTAAACCTTATGGGTGATTAATTTTATGCTTTTATGAATGGATGTTTGTTATTTAGCTAGGTTCATGCTTCAATTGTGAAATAAATGGTTGCAAACATTGATTTTGCCTATTTTACTTAGTCTCTTCTTGAGAAAGAGAGACATAGTCTAGGTCAACTTAGCTAACAAGGAATTGGGTCAATTGAGAGATTGATTAACCAATTAAAGGGTTCAACCTAGAGATAGTAACAACCCGACTTGAGCTCTTATCAACCGTTTTGGTAGATACCCATTTGATCTTGAGAAAGCCAAATTGGGCAAAACCACTCTCTGACCGAGAGGTATTGAGTGGGCAACGTAGTGTTGTGAGCTATAATACACCCAGTCAATAAAACAATATAAAAGTCTTTATTCCATTAGGCAAACACCTAGGTCATGGCCACAGCCTTAAACCCTTTTTATATCTTTGAAAAACATTCAAAAACAATCATCTCTAGTTTTATACCTTTAGATTTGCAATCCTTAGTTAATTTTAGAAGAAAAAACAATACCTTATTTGTGGAAGTGCAATCTAGATACTTCACGTACTCACTCCGAATATATACCACTAACTCCCATCTTAGCCCACTGTGGATTCGATCTCGACTCCTTGTTGGGTTTATACTTGCAAACGACCGTGTCATACCTCGTTAGAGGCGTGCATTTGGACGTGATCAATTTTTGGCACCGTTGCCGGGAGCAAAACACGGATTTAGCTATATATTTGGTTTTGTGTGTGAATTTGTCTTCTTTTCCTTCCGTGTTACTAATCTTTTTTGTGAAACAATTGTAGGTGAACAATGGCTCTCAACAATGATCCACTCGGAAATATGCCTATGGGGGATGTGGACGTTGAGGACGACCAAGTTGAAGAGGTTCCTCTTCAACCTCAAGCAAATAGAAGAGGCCGACAGCCTCAAGACAACGTTCCAATTCCACCCCCACCTCCACCAAGAGCGGCTCCACACCGGGTGTTGCCGAATGAAGGGTATGAAAGTGCCATAGTCCCGCCCTGCATTAGGGCGGGCAACTTTCAAATCACAAATGTAATGCTCACATTGCTAGAGCAATGGTGATTCTTCACCGGGGCTCCGAGTCAAAATGCATACAAACACTTGAAGGGGTTTGTGGACACTTGTTGGGGGAGTAAACAGACAAACATCTCCGAGGATGCTTTAAGGTTGAGGTTATTTCCTTTCTCACTATGGGGGAACGCCTTAGATTAGTTAGAAATATTTCCAAACCATTCCATCCATACATGGGATGAATTGGCGGAGAAATTCATTTCCAAGTTCTTTTCTCCCGGGGCATATGGCTACTCTTAGAGATGAGATTATAGCATTCAAACAAGATCCCAATGAGCCGTTTCATGAAATATGGGACAGATATCGAACGATGGTCAAAGAGTGCCCCAATAATGACACGACGAAGGCTATAATTCAACAAACTTTCTATCGGGGGATCAATACTACCAATTAATGTGTGGTCAACCAACTTGCTGGTGGAAACATCATGACAACGCCATATGTGGAAGCTTGTGAGATTTTAGATGAAATGGCGGATACTTCATCGACATGGCAAAGTAGAGCAAATGTTCCTCAAGGTGATCCGAATGTGATTCACCTACATAAAGAATTGCATGATCATAGGCAAGCCATTGCCGAATTGACCACCAAGATGAATCAATTAGCCAAGGCTCAACTAAAATAAGTGCAAGGTCCTAAGCAAGTCGATACATAAGGGAGTTAGTATGATGGTGAACAAGAGAAGGCAAAAGGGTCTACAAGTGCAAAACCGCGTGGAGAATTATGTGCAAGAAGATAGTGGCTTTGATCAAGATGAATCTTACAATGAACAAGAGGAAGAAGTGCAATATGTGAAATACTTTCAAGGGCAAAGAAACAACTCTCAAGGACCGGATCAACAACAATGGCGACCTCAAGGTAATCAGGATAATTGGAATTCGAACAACCAAGGTAATTGGAATGGTAACAACAATCAAGGAAACTGGAGTGGTGGAAATAACCAAGGCAATTGGAGTGGAAACAACCAAGGATATTGGGGAGGCAACAACCAAGGGGGATGAACAATAACCAAGGCAATCGGGGTCGGGCTTTCAAAGGCCCCCGATGTATCAACAACCGAACAACCCGCCTCCTTATCCTTCCCATGGTCTATGTTCTTCCAACAATGAGATGGGACAAACTGAGAATATGTTCAAACAAATGATGGAGAAGAGTGCCGACTCCGATGCCCAACTAGCCTAACACAACACATCAATTCGCAACTTGGAGGTTCAATTAGGGCAAATCTCTCAAACTCTAAACACTCGTCCAAAGGGGGCACTACCAAGTAACACGGTGGTAAACCCAAAGGGTCGGAACAACACGGGACATGCCATGGACATTACTACAAGGAGTGGAAAAGGTGGGGATGCACCTACCTCAAGTCAAAGGAAACTTGTGGATGATGAGCAAGTGGTACAAGAAGATGAGATCTCGCACAATGTGGTGCAAGCAAATGATGAAGTGCGGATTGATATTGATGACAATGCGGAGGAAGCTCAAGAGGAAGTGAACCCGTCTAGGGAGCACATTGTTGACATACCGAAACCGGTAGTGCAAAAGGCTAAGGCACTAATACCTAGGCCTCCTCCTCCATATCCTCAAAGGCTTGCCAAGAAAAATGGCGAGAATCAATTCAAAAAGTTTATTGAGATGATGAAGAGTCTATCCATCAATGTGCCATTGGTTGAAGCTTTGGATCAAATGCCCGGTTATGCAAAGTTTATGAAGGATTTGGTACCAAAGAAGCGGTCGATGAATTGTGAAACCATAAAGATGACTCATCAAGTGAGTGCAATTGTGCATTCAATAGCTCCCTGTGGTTTCGATCCCGACTCCTTGTTGAGTTTTATTATTGCAAACAACCATTTCATACCTCGTTAGAGGCGTGCATTTGGATGAAAAATC
This sequence comes from Nicotiana attenuata, assembly GCF_001879085.1. Classification (NCBI taxonomy): domain Eukaryota; kingdom Viridiplantae; phylum Streptophyta; class Magnoliopsida; order Solanales; family Solanaceae; genus Nicotiana; species Nicotiana attenuata. Next base: position 46,171,364 of record NC_031998.1, read on the forward strand.
GGCCAAAGTGTTAAGTGTCAGTTTCTTGGGGCTTGTCATTCTTCGCCATATGGTGATCACCATGGTAGAGCAATAACGTCGGCCAAAGTGTTAAGTGTCAGTTTCTTTTGGCCCACTCTTTACAAGGATGCAAGTGATCTCTTCAAGCGTTGTGATGAATGTCAAAGGGTCGGTGGAATCTCAAAGAAAAATGAAATGCCCCTCACCACAATTTTGGAGATTGATATTTTTGATGTTTGGGGTATTGACTTCATGGGTCCTTTTGTAAGTTCTTGTGGAAACACCGACATCTTGGTCGTGGTTGATTATGTGTCCAAATGGGTTGAGGTTGTTGCTTTGCCCAACAATGAAGCGAGAAGTGTGGTGGCGTTTTTGAAGAAGAACATTTTTGCAAGATTTGGTACTCCAAGGGCTATCATAAGTGATGAGGGATCGCATTTTTGCAACAAAGCTTTCGACACCTTACTCACCAAGTATGGTGTCACTCATAGAGTCACGACTCCATATCACCCACAAGCAAGCGGTCAAGTGGAAGTCTCCAACTGGGAGATAAAGAGTATTTTGTCCAAAACAGTGAATGCTAACCGGACGAATTTGTCCAAGAAACTTGATGATGCTTTATGGGAATATAGGACGACTTACAAAACACCGATTGGAATGTCTCCATACCGGTTGATGTTCGAAAAATCTTGTCATCTTTTGGTGGAACTAGAGCACAAAGCCATGTGGGCTTTAAAGAAGTTGAATCTTGAGTGGGATGTCGCCGCCAACATAAGGGTGGCACAATTTAATGAGTTAGATGAGTTCCGGTACCATGCATACACAAGTTCATCCTTATACAAGGAGAAGATGAAGTACCTCCATGACAAGTACATTCGGAACAAAGAGTTTAAAGAAGGTGATCTTGTGTTATTGTTCAATTCTCGGTTACGGATGTTTCCTGGAAGGTTAAAGTCTAAATGAAGTAGCTCGTTTGAGGTTGTAGGTGTGACACCCTTTGGTGCATTGGACTTGAAGAATAAAAAAGATGAGGTGTTTAGAGTCAATGGTCACCAGGTGAAGCATTATCTAGGAAAAGTTGGTGATGGCCACGTCGTGGCAGTAATTCATTTCAAGTGATAGTAATATGTGTCGTGCCGCGATGTTAAATCAGGCGCTTCTTGGGAGGCAACCCATGTTTCTTTTTCTTTTTCTTTTTCTTTTTCTTCTTCTTTAGATAGGTCTTATTTTGTGCTAACTGATTTTGAAGTGTGTTACAGGAATGAGTATGCTTTTCAGGGACTATGCTCAGAAAAATGGGCTAAGTATGGAAAAAGTGCGGACCGCACATTTATTGTGCGGACTACACAATTTGGAATGCCATAGCAGAAGGGATCTACGGCCGCAGAATTCTTGTGCGGACCACACAACTTGAGATCAAAAAATTGCACACTCTGTGAAGTTTGTTTGTCAGAGAAATGTCCATTGTGTGGTCACACAAGGAAATCTACGGTCCGTAGAAATTCAACCGCGGCCGCATAAAAGTGTGTGCGGCAGCAGATCAAGGCATTCTCTGTCTTCAAAGAGTTGTCATTTTTGAGGTTCCATTGTGCGGCCGCACCCAAAATTGTGCAGACTGCACCTCAGATGTGCGATCGCACTCAAAATTGTGCGGACCGCAGAATCATCACTGTGGATGCACATTCAAATTGTGCGGTCCGCACAACCCCATCTACGGCCGCACTCAAAAATGTGCGGGCCGCAGTTCCCTACCCTGCATAATGTTTTGTTCTGCAACTGTCTGCTATTGTGCACTTGAACCATAACTGACTCATGTTGCTGATTATTGCAGAAAATGGTCAGGTCTCGTGGACATGGTGATACATCAAATGGGAGGGGAGAACCCTCCCGAGGTCGAGGCAAGAGTACCTTACCACTCACCTTACGAAGAGTTATATCCAAAAAGGTGATAGCCGGAAGAGGTAAAACTGTAGAGCCCACTGAATCAAGTTCATATATCCTGTCTAGGGAAGCATCAGAGGGCAACTCTGAGGAAGAGCAACCTGATGCTCAATCACAGCCACAATAGCTTCAGGGGAGATATCAGCTCCGAATGAGCCTTCCACCTCTAAGAGCACTTCTGAGGGTTCGAAAGGTGACAGTCAGGATTCAGGACCCTCATCCACACATACCTCCGACGCACCAGCTACTACAGTCGATGAGGGTGATATTTTGGATGATGGCCGAGGGGGTGATACCAGAGTTGCCAGCCTTGAGAGGTTGAATAAGAAAGAAGTTTGGGAAGATAGGTTCGTGAGCCTGACTGCATTCAACAGATTCCGAGAGTGGTGGCCACAGAGATCGCTCACTCTTGAGCGTCAGTTTTTACTGAAAGATTTGGATAGATACAACTTGGCAGTGTTAAGACAATTCCAGTAGAGGAAAGGGTGGACATGGTTCACTCAAAATGTGGTGGATACCAAAGAGCACTTTGTCCGGGAATTTTACGCCAATATGGCGCATATAAAGAAGGCGACCAAGGTGACGAATGTGAGGAACTTGAAAGTGAGATTCGATCATAGCACCCTGAACGCATATTTGGGGTTTGAGGATATGGATCCGGTGCAATATCTAGAGAAATTCGCACTAGGTGATGCAGCTCGCCCATGGATAGCTGAGATTTTGGTAGCTCCCGGACCACCGCCACCATGGATCACAGCAGGGGTTTCTATTCAGCGGAACACCCTCAATTTTGAAGCAAAAGGATGGCAGACATTTGTGTGCAGCAGACTAGATCCCTGCCAAAATGAAATCAATCTCCCAATCCCAAGGGCAGTTCTAGTTTTTTCCATCATGGTCGGTGTCACAGCATATTTTCTGTCCGCCGAAACTAGCCTGCGCGGCAGCCAAGTCCCACACTTGACTTCAGCCTTCTCACAACACTTAGCCAAAATTAGAGCAACTTTGGACTTAGATTATTTTTAGGCAGCTTCAACGTAGTAAGTCTTTTGACTGATTTAAGCAACGAAATTAAGTAAGGCAACAGAAAATATAGAAGAACACAAGGCACAATATACAGGAAACACTTTTCCCAACTTTGTATTTAACTCGAGCATACAAAGAAACTCAAACTCGAAGTACAATGCCGTGTACAAGAAGATCAGTCTTGACCCCCATATTTTCTCACAAGACTACTTTTAGCCTTAGGTGTTTTCACTCTTGAAAACAGACCCAAACATGCACTCTACACGTTTTTCTCTTTTTTCCCAAGCATAAAGATGATATCCATTTATAAAACATGAGACAACCCATTTGCCTTACACTTGTCGCACTTTAGGCTTAGACACTTGTCCCACACAGCCAACTATTTTAGCCCTAGTGTAGTTGACATCCCCCAACTACTAAGATCATGTAAATCATGCTAATAATAATGGAATCATGGCCCAAAAACATGCTAACACCACCTTCCCGCTTTTTAGCAAAAGCCAACTACTGCCCATGTGCACAACATGTGCCGTAATCGCCCTTGACTTGGTCAATCTGAAGCTTGCTGCCCATTTTCGTGCCTTGTCTTGAATCAGGCGCCAACGTCGTGTACTCAGTTGCATTGTAGCCACATTTTGCATATTCCATTACCCACGAACTTGGCCCTTTTCCGCGACCCAATGCCATGACAAGTCTGTCCTGCGGACTGCCTTCTGTTGCACTTTAGCCTGCATTTGCCACTTCGTTTTTGCCTTGCCTTGGCATCACTGCCTCATGCCTTGATGCCTTTGCCATGATCAAGTGTCACCCTCAGCCCGCAACTTATTGTCAAGCCCTTGCCAAGCTGCCTCGCCTCCGTCAAATCCTTGGCCATCACTTGCCCGTTTCCCTTTTTGCCTTGGTGCTACTTGTGCACCTTAGCTTGGAAACACTCTTGCTGCCCCATGACAACACTCTTGTTGTCAAGTCAAGCTCAAAGTGGCGGAGGTCTAACAGTTGGGTACCCAATCAATGTGGTTGTCGTGATGTCGGCCAACATGTCTCTGGTTGGAAGGCAAGGTGACAGCTCCTACCTGTATCCAAACACTATCACGGAGTACCTTACGGATGCGGGGGTGGAGTCAAAGAGTTTTGACACGAAGGTCCGGGCAAAGAAGCCCTTCACTTGGTACTCATTGAAAGACCCGAGGAACCCGAAGAATAAGGGTCAGCAGACTACTACATTAGGCCAGTCTTATGAGCCTTCGTTGGTAGCTGCAGATTCAGCTGACAGCAGGGCCTTCCACCAGTACAGCTGCCATGCCTCTACCTCCATCTTCAGGGTCGTCAGCATCAGCTCCCTCCACTTCTACTTTGAGGTTGGTGCCTATGCCTGCTCATCCACTCTCTGTGCTGCGAGTCTCCCAGACACTGGCGAGCCTCAACAACTGGATGTAGAAAGCTACGGCAAAGCTGTCTGACTTATCCAATGCTGTTGCAGCACAGACATCTACCCCGACACCCCAAATTCCTCCGACAGTGGAGGACACATTGAAGAAGATTTTGGAGAACCAGAAGACCATCATGGACACTTTGGTGGCACATGGAGGAGTGATTGAGGAGCTTGGGAAGCAGGTAAAGAAGATAAGGAAATCCCAAGCATCCAAGAAATCAGTGGACAGATTGAGGAGGGAGGTCACCAAGATAGCAGCCGCTGGAGACCTTCCATTTGATATATTGATGGAGACAGATCCAGCAACACTAGTAGACCTAGCAGGACCATGGGCACCATTGGCACCAGCTGGCCAGTCTTAGGAGCCAGACCTGGCTGCCGACACTGCTGAGGCGGTGCGACAGATGTTCGCCAACCCAGCTACTCTCAGAGCCGAGGATGATGAGATCCAGTTGTAAGAGCCTGAAGGCGGTGATGGTGCTATGGACACAGAGATGTCCAAGACCACATAGGGAGTCCTCTTTACTCTTACCCTTCCTTATTCCTATTTTGTTAAACATTAGGTACAATACTTATTTTTATTTGGGGGGGGGGGTAGAGGGGGGTGGAGATTATTTGATATTTGGATGATTTGACATTGGTTTGTAATAACTGATAACATTTTCTTTTTCTTTTATTATGCACATATTCTTCTCTCTCTCTCTCTATTGATGTATATATTCTCTCTCTTCCTCTCTCATTTTGTATATTCATTTATGCTTTCAGAAGCTTGCTTTGTAGCTTCTTTATTTTGTTTTCTTAGTAGTCAATGTTTAATTTTAATAGCTTCTTGTTTACTTTAATAGCTTCTTTTTAATCTAGTAGTTTCTTTTCATGCTTAAGTGAACAATAAGCCTTTGGTTTTCTTAATGTCACGGTTCTTTCCAAAGGTAGTTTTTGTGTGAACCGGGTGACTCTTCCCAATGATGGATGACGTGACAACCTTCTTAAGGAATTGAGTCCGTTTTTTATGTTTAGGTAAGGATAGTAGTAAGAATAAATAAAAAGACCTAATTGAGTCAGACTCGAAGTGTCAAACATGCTTCACTTGGTACCAACATATTTAACTACGTGCTTATGATTAAAAACAGGTTCTTGGAAAGAAATAGCTCTAGTTAGTGACCTTTTAACTCTTGTGTTGACTTAAGCAATCATCAAGTGGTTTAGTCGAACCATTAGTGATTTTCAATATTGAATATGGTTGTTCTGGGCCCTTGACTCTATCCTCTTTAACAATCCATCTGTGTGGGAGGTGAGATATTTTTGTTGCAAGTCCAAGTACCCGTGCGAATGGTCTAGAACTTGCCCCGAATGTATTTTTAGTCAAAATTTTAAGTTTTGCTTGGTTTGAGAAGTGGTTGTAGGCTCTCCTTGACCTGCTTGAATTTTTCCATGTCCCACCAATGTGATTATCCCTAGTCAACTCATTTGAGCCTAAAACCTTTCTCATTTGATAACCATGTTACAAGCATTTACCTGTTTTGTAGCGACCCTCTCTTGGCACCCGAGCTTTCCTTAACACTCTTGAGAAATAATTGGCTAAAACATAAGTTTGGGGGAGAGACAAGGAGGTTGAAAGTGGTATCAAGGCACAAAAAGAGAAAAGAAATGATGAAAAGGAAAGTCAAAGAAAAAGAAAAATGCAAAAAGAAAGTGAATAAGTTGAAGAGTTGAAGGGATTCAAAGAAAAGTAACGATGCAAAGCATAGAGAAAACAAAGAAGGAGAAAATGAATATCATGAACAAAAAAGAGTGATGTTAAGTCTCTCTAGTTCCCCTAAGGAAAAAGAAAATGCCTCAAAAGAGTCGGCAAAACATGAGCTGAAAAGAAAAGATGGAGTGCTTAAGGAAAGATGAACCCGTTTTATTCCAACATATCCAACCTTAGACCAAAAGCCTTCATTAAATTCCAAAAAAAGCCCAGCGTGATTTAAAGACGAGTGAACTTACATTAGTGGTGATCTACATGAGGGGCAAGCATATGGTACCTAGAACGGTACCTATGACATTCTTTTGAGAGAGATGAGCGAACGTTTCACATTTCATTGAATTGAATGCTACATTCTTAAGTGAGATATGCTAACAGAGAGTAGAGGAGGAGGAGTTTGGGATCGACAATGACCTACATGATAGAGCGAGTTTCCTTGATGAATAAAGTCAACTCTTGATGCTCAAGTGTCACATTAGAACTATTTGTGCTTAAAAATTCAAATCATTGCCTTGTTGATAATTCATAAATGTTGTGGGTAATTGTTGGTTCCAATTGATGTGTCATTGATGCATCTTAGAATAGTTGGAATAGCTCTTAACTTGTGGAGGTGAGAATTACCTTATTTGCTTGAGGACAAGCAAAAGCATAAGTTTGGGGGAGTTAATAAGTGGGGATTTTGACTACTTATTAGTGCCTTTTAGCTTTCGTTTTAGTCCAAAAGTGTTTAATTGTGTTCCTAAAAACTAATGATATATGCCTAATTGCAAGAGTATTGAAAAAGAGCCACTAAGATGAAATCCAAATCAAGAAGGAGTGATCTAAACTCACGAACAAAAATAGGCACAGAAGCTCAAAGTGCGGACCGCAGAATATCATCTGTGGCCGTAGATTGTGAAGGCAAGCTTATCAGAGACAATTGCAAAGTGCGGTCCGCACATGAAATGTGCGGCCGTAGAAGCTAATCAATAGCAGAAAGTTCAGAGAATTCTCATTTCAAGCTCAAAGGAAGTGCGGACCGCACAATTATTATGCGGCTGCAAAAGATCATATATGAGGCCGCAACTGCATTTGTATGGTCTGCATAAGAGCCCTATCTGGCCGCACCCAGAAATGTGCGGACCGCAGAAAATGAGAGATGCGGCCGCGATTCAGAATTGTGCGGCCGCAAAGATCCAAATCCTATGAAGCTGAAGCAAAGTGCGGATCGCACATGGAATTGTGCGGCCGCATAACCTCCTAAAGGGCATTTTTGTCCAAAAATTCCAACTTTGTATCAATAGAATAGTTTCACTTGTTTTAGGTCAAGTTTTGAATATTCAAAGTGCTGTAGCCGTTTCTCTTTGCTTCTTTAGGCAACTTTAGCTTATTTTGGTGAATTAACATTGGATTTCTATACTTTAATCTTTCAATATGGGTTATTTATCTCTTCTTCTTTATTTTCTGCTACACCCACTATGAGTAGCTAGGTTTTTACTAGGGTTGTGACCTAACCCTAGTTTGTAAACCTTATGGGTGATTAATTTTATGCTTGTTTATGAATGGGTGTTTGTTATTTAGCTAGGCTCATGCTTCAATTGTGAAATTAATGGTTGAAAATATTGATTTATGCCTATTTGACTTAGTCTCTTCTTGAGAAAGAAAGACCTAGTCTAGGTCAACTTAGCTAACAAGGAATTGGGTCAATTGAGAGATTGATTAACCCAGTTAAAGGGTTCAACCTAGAGATATTAACAACCCGACTTGAGCTCCAATCAACCGTTTTGGTAGATACCCATTAGGTCTTGAGAAAGCCAAATTGGGCAAAACCACTCTCTGACCAAGAGGTATTGAGTGGGCAACGTAGTGTTGTGAGCTATAGCACACCCCAGTCAATAAAACAACATAAAAGTCTTTATTCCATTAGGCAAACACCTAGGTCATGGTCATATCCCTAGGACCCTTTTTATATCTTTAAAAAACATTCAAAAACAATCATCCCTAGTTTTATACATTTAGATTTGCAATACTTAGTTAATTTTAGAAGAAAAAACAATACCCTATTTGTGGAAGTGCAACTAGATACTTCACGTACTCACTCCGAATATATACTCCTAATTCCCATCTTAGATCCCTGTGGATTCGATCCCGACTCCTTGTTGAGTTTTATTGTTGCAAATGACCGTATCATACCTCATTAGAGGCGTGCATTTGGACGTGATCATTGACCCTACTCCACTGCCTTGCCCCGAAGCCTGGGGCAGAACCTCCGCAGATGACTGAGATCTCCGCACTCGAAATAACCTCTTGGTATGGTGGACTGCTGACCCGAAGTCCGACCCTGATGGTCTAAATACCCACTGGAGGAACCTTGAATAGCTGGTGGGCGGTAGGAACTCTCTGGCATGGCACTGAAATAGGGTCGCATTGGAGCACCCCAAGGAGGCGACGGTGCTGGATAAGTGGGCTTGCTAGACTGACCCTTCACAAACTGGCCTCTGCCCCCAGCCAGGGCACCTCTGAACTATCCAGAATACGGAAATCGCTTATACCTCGTAACCTGCTCCCGGCTACGCTGACATACACCCTTGATCCTCTGAGTTATCTCTACAACTAGATCGTAAGAAGTTCCCATCTCAACCTCTCGGGCCATAGTGGCCTGGATACTTGAATGCAAACGCGCAACGAACCTCCGCACTCTCTCTGCATCAGTAGGGAGTATCATAAGTGCATGGCGAGATAACTCAGAGAATCTCACCTCATAGTCGGTCATTGACATCTGACCCTGCTGGAACTGCTCGAACTGAAACCGTAACTCTTCCCTCTGAGAGGGTGGAATGTACCTATCCAGAAAGATATGGGTGAACCGGTCCCAAGTCATGGGAGGAGAATCTGTTGGTCTGCTGAGGAGATATGACTGCCACCACCTATGGGCCCTGCCCTCTAGTTGGAAAGTAGTAAAACCCACCCTGTGGGACTCCATTATCCTCATGTTGTGTTGTTTGTCCCTGCACCGATCAATGAAGTCCTGGGGCTACTTCCAAAGACAGGAGGATGAAGCCTGGTCCATCTATCAAATAGTATCTGCTCGCCGGCCGCAGCTGGGCTACGCTCAGGTACAGCTGCTGCAACCGGCTAGGAGATATTACACGTAAACCATTTGAAAAGGCCTAGAGAGCGGATTTTTCATTGTAATTAATCCATTCTGATAATTGTGGTCCAATGAATGTGAGGGTAAGGCCTGGTACTTTATACTTCATTACATTTATTGATGATTTCACGTGCTTTATTTTTGTCTATTTGATTTCTCATAAATCTGAAGCACTTGAATTCTTTAAGAGATATTTGAATGAAGTTGAGAATTAATTAGACAAAATAGTTAAGACCTTAAGAACCGATAGAGGGCGTGAATATCTATCAAAATAATTTAAAGAATTGTGTAATGAAAGGAGCATCACGAGATAGTTAATTATTCCTTATACACCTGATGAGCTTTGGACTGGTCATTAAATGATTTACGACCTTGGGGTTGTGGTCCATATTTAATAGATTCTTTTAGCAATTTTGGTAAATTTGGTCCAAAAGGTAAGAAATATATCTTTATAAGATATTTGGAACACTCATAAGGGTATGTGTTCATTGGTAAATTAGAGGATGAAAATGTTACTAAGATTGAATCACGAGATGTCACATTTCTGGAAAATAATATTCCAAAGAAAGGCGAGATATAGAATGAAGAGTCTCTTTATGAAATACTGAACTCAGATAGTCAGCAAATGTCTTCTAACAGGATTGATAATCAGATTGATCAAGATCTTGTTCTTGATCGGAGTGGAGTGAGAGTTCTCAATCCCAAAAAATCTTCTAACGAATCTGAATTTCAACTACGAAAGAGTACCAGAATTTTTTTTACCTAAACGTACTTATGAGATTAAACATTACATTTTCTTGGTAACTCCCATAGAAATGGATCAGCCAAATTCTGTGACTGAGGTCTTATCAAGTCCTGAAAAAGATGAGTGGAAGAAAGCAATGAAAGATGAATTAGAGTCCATGAAAACCAACCAAGTCTGGGATCTAGTTGACCTTCCCCCTGTTGTAAAGCTATTGGGAATAAATAGGTTCTCAAAACTAAATGCAAAGAAGATGGGCCAATAGAAAGTTACAAGGCACGATTGGTGGAAAAAGGTTTTTAAAGAAGCCGTGATAGATTATGAGAAAACTTTTCACCAATTGTAAAGTTTATCTCGATTTACTTGCTTTTGGCTATTATAGCACGTATGGATCTGAAATTACACCAAATGGAAGTGAAGATAACTTTTCTCAATGGATAATTAAACGAGAAAATCTACATGGAATAACCTGTAGGTTTCATCATTTAAGGCCAAAAAAAGAATGCATGTAAATTGAAAAGATCTATTTGCAGCCTAAAGCAGTCTTCAAGGCAATGGTATTTGGGATTTCACAAGGAGGTGATCTCATATGATTTCACCATGATCAATGAAGACCATTGTATTTGTGTGAAGAAGTCCAATGGGGTGTTTGTAGTTATTTCTCTTTACGTGTACGATATTTTACTGGCCGAAAATAATTTAGATTATTTGAAAATAATCATGTCATGGGTTTCAAAGTCGTTTGGCTTAAAAGATATCGGTGAGGCAAATTATATCTCCTTGGAATTAAGATCCAAAGAGACCATTCTAAAAAGTTATTGAGTTTATCTCAAGAAACTTATATAAAGAGAATTTTGGAGCATTTTTGCATGAATTGTTGCAAATCCATGGATACTTCAATAGAGAGAGGTGAAACTTTAAGCCTTAAAATGTACCCAAAGACTAAAAATAAAATGGAAGACATGTCTCGAGTTCCGTATTCAAGTGTTGTCCGGAGCTTGGTGTATACTATGATTTGTACTCGTACGAACATTTGTTATGTCGTAGGTCTGGCTAACAGATATCAATCCAATCCTGGAAGAGATCATTGGAAAGTTGTAAAGAAAATTTTTAGATACCTGAAGAAAACTGCAGATTATTCACTATGTCATAGTGAATACTCTTGAGAGAGTATATAGATGCGAGAGACACATGGAAAGTGATGAAATAACATTACAATCATACCTACACAAAAGTGATAATTGATCCTCTTATAAAAGCAATATCTAGAGACATATTTGAAAAATATGTTGTGGCTCTAGGTTTGCAAAAAAATATGTTAGTATTTGTGCACTGCAAAATATTTTGGTTATTGTTGCATACTCATCAATTAATTATTATTGAGATTGTGTTGATATTCTGTATGCATGTGATGATATCCTTTTGAAGGATATAAGTGTGTCGGACAAGTTGTGAGATCCACTCTCTCACACAAGCGATCACCACAGACGTCGAGGAACGTGTAGAGATAAGACCTATTAAACCTTAGTGGAATGTTATATATATTTTTGAATGGAATGATCGGTCTTGACTAGAGTTCAAACTTATGGATTTCATAATCCTTAATGACTTGTTCTGTAATCCAGATATGAGTTTCTCTAAGAAATTGGAGTTGAGGGTTATTGAAGTGAGAAACTCGGGTTAGACATATGGAGGTGTCTAGTTCAAAATTTGTACGGTGTTAAATTAGTAAAAGAATGAGATACGCGCGCCAATATAAGGTGAGAACACTGTAACATATGTTTCATACCACATGTGCTAGTGACCAATGGGATAATAGAAGAATGGATCCCTACTTCTTCATTGTGTGAGATTCCAAAAATTATACTAACTATTATAGGAATACCCTTTGACCTTTTACTGTTCTTGAAGTGCCAATCAGTGTTGCTACTTTAACATGCCACTAATAGCCATGGGTGATTTGGTAATGCAGTGCATGTCTAGGAAAACAGTTTTCATGACACAAATTTTCCTCCGTAGGATTTCGTGACGGCACCTAGTCTCTAAGACTAGGTAAGCCTATCACCATGCAAAATAATTAAAATAACAATAAATACTCAATAACTCAGTACAAATAGATATTCCCAAAAACACGGCGAAATACAAGTCACATGCTCCAAAAAGTAATACTGAATATCTCTATACATCAGAGTCTAATGAAGATAAGGAAACAACATAATAAAGATAGAGGGGGACTCCGAGGTCTGCGGATGCTGGCAGATATACCTTAAAGTCTCCGCGTACAGGCTAGCTCACTGATACCTGGTCTAGTAGAAAGTACCTGGATCTGCACAAAAAGATGTGTAGAAGCATAGCATGAGTACACCGTAACGACACCCAGTAAGTGCCAAGCCTAACCTCGGTAGAGTAGTGACGATGTCAGGTCAGGGTCCTACTGGAAATAAATAGAAGGCAAGGGGAAACGATTAACAATATAATAGTAATAATAATAATAATGATCATGAAATACAACAAGTAAGGAGTATGCTACAATTTAGCTACACAGAATAAGACAAATAATAGACCACAGAAGAAAACAAGGATTCACATGTTAAGGAAAAATAAAACAACCAAATACATGCACACCAATAGAAAATATCAACAAGGGCACTCTCGATATACCATCTCGTAGTCCCAAATCGTAAATAAATAAAATAATGAAAAACATACCAGCAAGGGCACTCCCGAGGCACCGCCTCCTAGTCCCAAATCATAAATAAATGCACAATCTTTTCTTATAACCGCGGGAGCCTTCACATTAAATTTTAAAAATTATTTTTCCAGAAATAGCATCCCGCGTTTTAGTCTACCTCATCACACCGCATGGCTTCTAGTAGTTTCCCTACTAGCCACGCGTATCAAGCCCACCTTATCTCACCACATACGTTTCAACACCTATACCTTATACCACCGTATGCGTATCAATATCATAACGTATCACAATTCGCACCTCAAGTGCCCAAATATTATAACTTGCCAAAGAATTCATCAATTGCATTATTTTTCCACAATAACGAGCTCACGGCTCAATCACAATATATACAAAAGAATCTCAACCAAATATTCGGGAGTGAACAACTCAACAAAATAATATTTCACAATTTAACGCTTTTCCTCAATACCAAATTCCAACGTCAGATATTTCATATTCTTGATAATTCAATTAAGAATTTCAATTTTCAAATAATAAGCACAGAACAAAAGGGAACAAAGTTTCAACTAAACAGGTAAAGCAATTAGCAGGAAAAAGGTAAGGCAAATTGACCATATAAAAGTAGACTAATGAGGATGAGTATAACAGGATAAAGTAATTTCAATTAGTACATGGCATAGATTTATTCAGTTAAAGCCATGAATTTTCATATTTAGCCCGTGTACACACGCACCACCTCGCATACATGGCTTTCAAAACATTACAATTATCATGACAACACCAATCCGAAGAGAAATTTCCCCTACACAAGGTTAGACAAGCCACTTACCTCAAATCGCGCTATCTCAATCCAATAGTAGGCCTTTTCCTCGATTATCCAATTCCCGATGGCTCGAATCTAGCCAGAACAATTTCATACGGTAAATATAATTATAGGAAACTAATTCGAACGATAAAATTTACAATATTTACTAAGAAATTAAAAAGTCAACTCGAAACGTCAATGTGGGGCCCACGTCTGGAAATTACAAAAGTTACAAAATTCGAACCCCCGTTCAACGACGAGTCTAACCATAACAAAATTACTAAATTTCGATAACTACTCGGCCCTCAAATCCTCAATCTTAACCTTGGGAGTTTTCACAATTTTTCCAACATAAAACCCAACTAAATGCTAAAAACAACAATATATTCGGGTAATCTAACCAAAATTTAGTTAGCAATTCTTACCCCAATATTTTCCTTGAAAAATCTCCCAAAAATCGTCTCACCCAAGCTCTCAAAATCCAAAAATGGGTAAAAATGGCCAACCCCCTAATTATACGTTCAGTCCATGCACCTTTCGCACCTGCGGAACAGTGGCCGCTTCCGCGACATCGCTTCTGCGAGATTTGCGTCGCTTCTGCAAAAATGCACAAGAAAGGCTGCCTCCGCACCTGCGGACAATCGTCCGCTTCTGCGCAACCATAGGTGCGACCCCGTCTCCCGCTTCTGCGCTGCCATCGCTTCTGCGGTTCATTCCATTGCAGAAGCGCTTCTGCGGAGATCGTTTCGCTTCTGCAACTGCAACTGGACAGCCCTTTGTCCGCTTCTGCAAGACACAACTTGCTTGTGCCAGTCTGCACCTGCGGTCAGTCCCTCCGCAGGTGCGATGACACCAGAAGCTTGAAATTTCAGAATTTGCCTAAGTCCAAAAATTGATCTGATTTCGATCCGAATCACACTCGGGGTACTCGGGACCCCGTCTGAATATATCAACTAGTTCCAAAACATATAACGGAGTTACTCGATGCCAAAAATCATATTTAATTACATCGATTCTACGAATCGCACCCTAAATTCAAACATATGGACTATGAACTTCAAAATTTCGAAATCGATGCCGATTTATATCGAAACAACTCTGATTGACTTCAAATTGTGCACGTAAGTCATAAACGATATTACGGACCTATTTCAACTTCCGGAATCGGATTTCGATCCCGATATCAATAAAGTCAACTCCCGGTCAAACTTTCTAAAAATTCTTCTATTTTCTAACTTTCGCCAATTTACACCGAAATAACATACGGACCTCCAAATCAATATTCGATCGCGCTCCTAAGTCTAAAATCATCATATGGAGCTATTGGGATCATCAAAGCTGAATTCCGGGGTCGTCTTCACAAAAGTCATACTACGGTCAACTCTTATAATTTAAACTTTCAACTTAGGGACTATGTGTCTCATTTCACTCCGAAACCAAAACCAAACACTCCGGCAAGTTACAAAATTACAACATGGCATAGAGGAAGCATAATTTAGGGGATCGGGTAAAATACTCAAAACGATCATGAGCGAAATGGGAGATGTTGGATATTGGATCGTTGGTCGCTCTATGTGGGCTGACCCAGTCCAATACCCATTTATAAGAGATAGATTTTAAGGAGTTTACCATAATCACAGTTAATAAAAAGAGGTTTAGAAAAGAAAAACAGCTCCTCCCTCTCTCTATAAGAAGTGCACGGTTTCTTTCTTCTATTTGGTTCTTCTGAACCAAAAATCCTTCTCTTCTGATTATCTCTAAATACACACAAAAGATGATGAGACATTTAGTTCGTGACGAATGAACTTCGTTTCCTAGTGAATCGAAATCCAACTTGGAGTAATTTTTTTGGTGTTGAGTTCAACGATCTCCGCTGCGTTAAAAAAGTACACAATTTGCTATTCTCGCTCCACGATTTATTCTTTCAGATAAGTTAACTTTAATGTGACAAAATAAAACCTTTTTTACACCATCAGTATAATTGACCATTTTTAATGGGTTAGTAACACTTTTTCTCGTTTGGACAATATTCAAGTGAATTTGACAAAAATAATTACTTGAAGCTATAAAGTCAAAGTAGTGGTTCGATATGAATTCGCGTTTTTTTTAAAAGTTGATGTTCCGCGAGTAGAATTCATTATTTCATTTAAAATACTCCTCAAATTCATTTTTCAATTTCAAATTCTCTATTTCAAGTTGAAGTTAAAATAATGAACAAAATTATAAAATAAATCTTTATTTGAAAATAATTTATAACCAAACTGCCTACACATACACTGTCTCCAGTAGTAACATTTAAAATGAACTGATGGTAAATACTTTCTTGTACCACTGGTGTATAAAACTTGACCCCTTAGATTATATTAATAATGTATAAATGTTTCATTATCGATATATAAAAATAATATCCCGTTCTTTTCTAATTAATTTTACACTTCATATGGTACTCTTACTGAAATGGAGATCGAGTGAGAGAGAATTAAGCCCTAACTGGCTAAGGAAGAGAGAAGAGAGACGAGAGAAGCATCAGAATGAATGTAACAGTAGAAGAGGAAAATGAGAGCTCTATTTTTCATTAGTTGGGCTAACTGTATATATATATATATATATATATATATGTACACAGTATTACTAACTAATCAAACTACCTTTCTAACCACTCACATACATTGTTAACTAACTAACAATTCACTAATCTACTATCCCTTAAATAGACTAAGCTACCCTTCACTCAAGTTACATTATTTGTCTCAACACTCCCCCTCAAGCTAGGTGGTAGGTAGACATCAAGTACACCTAGCTTGGACATCAAATACTCATGGTGTGCTCGTGGTAGTCCTTTGGTTAGATTGTCTGCTAGCTGCTCCTTTGTAGCTACATATTCTGTTCGTACCAGATTATTCTGTATCTTCTCCCTTATGAAGTTAAGGTCCATTTCAATATGTTTGGTTCGTTCGTGAAACACAGGATTAGTAGTTATTTGAATTGCTGCTTTGTTGTCAGTGTAGATGTTTACAGGAAGATGAACCGTTACTCCAATGTCTTTGAATAGACCAAGTATCCATACCAACTCAGCTACAGTTGAAGCAATGCTTCTGTACTCGGATTCAACAGAACTCCTAGAGATGGTGCTTTGTTTCTTTGACTTCCAAGATATCAGGGAACTACCATATCTAATGAAGAAGCATGTTACTGACTTTCTGATGATAGGGCAGTCTGCATCACAATATGCAGTGATAGTGTGTGTCTGCTTGGTAGATAACAGTATGCCTTGACCTGGCTGATTCTTCACATATCTGACAACCCTTTGAACAACTTCCAAATGAGATCTTTTGGGTTTCTGCATGAATTGGCTTAGTGTTTGAACACTGTATGCTATTTCTGGTCTTGTGACAGTAAGGTATAGTAACTTCCCTAATAACCTTTGATATTGGCTGATGTCTGTTAGGACTTCATCATCAGTTGTACTAGAGCTGCTGGTATGCTCATCATATTCCTTAGTGGTCAATTTGATGTTAAAAGGCTTCAATAGGTATTATTGCAGGCTTTGCAGCTCCTAGTCCAAGCTCAGAAATCAACTCTAGAGTGTACTTCCTTTGGTGCATCAGTATACCTTTCTGTGACCTGGCAAACTCAATGCTAAGGAAGTATTTAAGTTCTCCTAGATCTTTCATTTTGAATTTCAGCTGCAGCTTGGTCTTCATCTCAGCTATTAGTGTCAGATTAGGCCCAGTGATTACCATGTCATCAACATACACTAGGATTATTATGATATGCTCCACTGACCCTTTGATAAACAATGAGTGATCATGATGGCTTTGCAGAAAGCCAAGGCCCAGAAGTGCCTCAGATAGTTTAGCATTCCACTGTCTGGGTGCCTGCTTAAGTCCATACAGGGATTTCAAGAGTCTACAAGCTGGTCGTGTCTCCCCCTGACTCTGAAAACCCTGAGGTAGAGTCATATATATCTCATCATAGAGGTCTCCTTGAAGAAAAGCATTGTATACATCCATTTGATGGATGTGCCAGTGCTCAGAGGCAGCTACAGCTAAAATGGTTCTAATTGTGACCATCTTAACAACTGGGCTGAATGTTTCGTAGTAGTCAATACCCTCCTATTAGCTGTACCCCTTAGCCACAAGCCTGGCTTTGAACCTTTCCACCTCTCCTGTAGCTTTGTACTTCACCTTATAGATCCACTTACAACCAATAGGGACCTTGACTTCAGGTAGTGACACCATATCCCAGGTGTGATTGGATTCTAGTGCAGCAATCTCAGCTTGCATAGCTTCAACCCACCTAGGATATTGGGTATCTTGCTCAAAAGAAGTAGGTTCTTGTATGGCAGAGAAGGTTGTCAAATAAGCTTGATATTTAGGAGAGATTCTATCATAGGACACATGATTAGCAATGGAATAGGGAAGAGGCTTGTGTCCAAGTTGTAACACAAAGTCTTTCATCCAAATGGGAGCCTGCCTTGTCCTCAGGGACTTCCTCAAACCATCTAGTGCAGGATGAAATATAGGAGAAGGAATAGAAGGTAGCACATATGTTGTAGACTAAGGCAAAGAAGAGGCAATAACTCATGTCTGGCAATAATAGGAGGAAATAACGGCTGCTGCTCTTCACTAGAACTGGGCACTTCAGGAGCCAAGAATAATGGTGGAGATGCATCTGTGATATCTTTGAAGGGAAATATATCTTCCCTAAAGGACACATCCTTGTTGATGAAGAAGCACTGAGAGGTGACATCCAATAGGATATAGGTCTTCTGAATATCAGAAAACCCTATGAGAACAGCTGGCTTTGCCCTGGGTAGAAATTCATCTATTTCATGAACTTGCTTAGCATAGCACAAACATCTAAGAATTCTTAAAGGACTCAAATTAGGTGCTTTCCCATACAACAGTTGAAAAGGAGAAAGACCATGAAGGACAGAAGATGGCATCCTATTGATGAGATATACTGCTGCAAGTACACAATGCCCCCAATACTTGATAGGAATATGGGCCTGAAAGCTTAAGGCTCGAGTGACTTCTAGGATATGCCTGTGCTTTCTCTCAGCAACTCCATTTTACTGAGGAGTATAGGCACAGGTTCTTTGATGAATGATATCATATTTCTAAAACAAGGAGGTACAGGTAGAGTTGACAAACTCAGAGCCATTGTCTGACCTGACCGCCTTTGCAACCTTGTTAAACTGAGTTTGAATGAGAACAAGAAAATGAGTAAGCACCACACATACATCAGATTTAAGCTTCAGTAAAAAAATCTAAGTCATCCTGGTAAAGTCATCAACAACTGTAGAAAGTATCTATTGCCATCATAAGTTGCACAATTATATGGACCCCAAACATTAAGATGTAGTAGATCAAATGCAGCAACAGACTTAATACTACTGGAAGGAAATGGAAGTCTGGTTTGTCTAGCACAAGGACAAACACTGCACTTATTGATATATCAGTAATACTAGCTAGTTTAGCACCAAACAATTTTCTAAGAACAATGCTAGATACATGCCCTAGTCTTTTATGCCATAATACAACATCAATTATAGTGTCACCCTGCCATGTCCTTATTCCAGCAGCAGCTAATGATACTGTAGTGAATCTCTTCCCACCATATCTCCATAGAAAGTAGAGACCATCTCTTTCTCTACCAATCTCCCTCACCCTGCCACTAAAGAGATCCTGAAAGATACAGAAGTCAGGATAAAAGGAAGCAAAGCATTTTAGGTCTCTTGTTGCTTTGGAGACTCAAAATAAGTTGAACTTGAATTGAGGGACATAGAATACATCTTTAAGTGTGCTTCTGTCTGAAATATTACTATCACCGGTGTGTGTTACTGGAGTGACCTCTCCATTAGGTAACAAGACTGTCTTAGGCTTAGAAGGAGTAATTATAGATGTCTTAGTAAGCAAGTTAGCATCTGACACCATATGATTAGTTGCTCCAGTATCAATAATCCACTCTTGTGGAGTAGTAGATGCTAAGAGAGCAGTGCTAGTACCTGCCACATTTGCTTGAGCAGAGGAAGTAAAGGTTGAATTGTTCAGAATCAGCATTATCTGATCATACTGCTCTTTAGTGAAAGGAAATCCACTTCCTTGAGCCTGTGATGAGGAATCTGTGTAAGGTCTTTGTGCCTGCATTGTAAGGCCCAGTGAAAATTTTGCTCAAAAACCCGAGATCTCGTAGTGCCAATTAGGAATATGTGTTAGAAATTCGTAAAAATTCTTCGCGGCGAGCTTGCGAGCCGAGGTTCGGACCCTTTGGGTTGATCTATGCATTAAAAAGTTAAGGAAAAATATTTTCAAAAGAGCGCGTTCTGCGGTCCATTATGAGGTCGCATAATAGATATGCGGACCGCATAGTCGTCGCAGAGTGAGGCAGTTTGATGGTTAATTTTGAGGTCAACTATGTGGCCAATTATGCGATCGCATAATCAATATGCGGGCCGCATAGTCATCGCATTATCTCCTTGAAATTTTGCGAGGGGCAGTTCTGCGGTGCATTATGCGACCACAGAACAGGTATGCGGACCGCATTCTTGTCGCATACCCGGGCAGTTTATTTATGTTTTGGGAGCCATTTTGCGGTCCCTTTTTGCGGGCTGCATGTAATTTATGCGATCGCAGATCTATTCCGGGGCTCCAAATTTCTAATTTTCTTACCCGACCTCGCGTCGATATATTATATGCTACCCTTCATTTTTTGGCCTATTTTCTGATGCATTTAGAGAGAGAGGGGGGGTCCTAGAGGGAGAAGGGTTTCTTCATCAACATTTCTCCTAAGATCTTGCTTGGACCTTGAATATTTGTCAAGAAAGGCACCTAGATCTTCTTCCTAAGAGGTAAGGTTTTGTAACCCAAGCTCTTAATTACTAGATATAACTAAGATAGACCATTAGAAGGGTAATCCATGAGGATGGGAGTGGATATTTTGCATGCATGAGTTCTTAATGTATTTGGTGAAGTCTTGAGCTAAGGATGGGATGAGGGATGGTAGGATAAAATAGTTTTAAAAGCATAATGCACACTTAGTGTTTGAGAATATGCTCAAACGAGCTAGAACTATGATCACCTCTCTAATTGTGGTTCGATTTGTCATGTTCCTAAAAGATTATCGTTGCTAAGAGTCTCGGAGTATAGTAGGACTTAAGGAAAGCTCAATCGAGGTACGTAGGCTAAACTTTCTCTCTCGGAAGTGGATCCCATATTATTTTTGTAAGTTTAAGTGTGATTTGTCTACCAAAATGGTATAGCCTTGAGTCACTTTTTAAATGAAGATTAGTATATTAATTGGGTGAGAAGAAATCGATCTGTTTGATGTTCTTAGTTGCTCTATGTGTACTAAATGCCTTGATTGAACATGTCTACTTGTTGATAACCTGTAAAGATATATGGAACTGAATCGAATGAGAAAATGTGATACAATTATGAAATAAGCCTTGACCCAATCGTATGAACTAACTTCAAAAAAATAGAGCGGCCTAAAGGTCTTGTACCCGAATTATGCTCATAAGTGGTTGTTTTAGATAATGCTTTGCCTTATAAATACGTTCAATGTAATGCGAGTTCTTACACATTCCGATGCTGAAAATTGTGCTTTTGTTATGTTGGAAAAGGGGGTGATTCAAGGGTAATTGAGGTGACTGTTTGCTTATAACTTCAATGTGTATTTCAATTTTGATTGGCATGTCCCTCTTCGAGAAAAATCCCTTATGTTTGATGATTTTATTATTATTGAACTCGAAAATATATGATTCCCGGAATATTTGGCACATTGATATTGCTTGGCGATCCTTGGAAATAAAGGAGATGAAAAATGTGTAAAACCAAATGCGGCCTTCGTGCCATGAAAAAGATGAACCTTGTGAATGGCCCAAAGGGCCAAAGAGATACTGTTATCGAGAGAGATTGAGAACACTAATAAGAACTATAAAATGTGAAAGGTATTGAGGTAACCATGGTAGTATTTATGCTATATTTGTATACTTGTATTTATACTACAATTGTGTGCAATATTAAATCGAATTAAAAAATATTTTTGGTAGTATCATTAGCTAGACTGAGGAAGGGTGGGTCATAAGGCCCACACCTGAAAGTACACGTGCCGGTGTAGGAGTGGAGTGTGATTTGGGATGAAACTGAATTATTGGTGAAACTGTGACTATTCCCCCAAAGTGGGATGAAACTAATACCTGTGGATCGGAAAGGAAAAAGCCAACCCACACGGCATATGTGGGAAGGCGGCCTAGCTGATCGGGTGGAGATCAGACTCCATGTTGCGCACATGGTGGTACTACTCTTGTGACAACTTTCTTTCGCATCACAATGTCAAACCACATTGTCCGTGGGGAGATGGCCTAGCCGATCGGGCGTGATTGGACTCCGTGCTAACAAAGACGGTGGAAATATCGGTGCTAGTGATCTCCCAACCAAAAATATATATACTAGTTTCTTACTTTGAAAATTGTTATGTTTCAACAGGTTTTTTGGATATTGTTGATTGTGACTTGTTGTTTCTATGTGTTGTATATGGGCATTCTATTTTGAAAGAGGACTTTTAGCCTTACATACTAGTGCTATTCGACGGCGCTAACATCCCATTTGCTGGGGCGCTGTATCGTTTTATGATACAGGTGGTTCCACAGCGAGCGGCATCGGCTAGTGATAGCGGCATTCTCTTCCCAGCAAACTTGGTGAGCCCCACTCCATCCCGGGGTCATGTCATGTATCTTTTGTTCATATTCTCATCACGTCTTGAGGTATAGCCGGAGCCTTGTTGCCGGCATTTCCCTATTCCTCTTCTATTGTATTTAGAGGCTCTGTAGACTGTTTGTGGGTGATGGTTGATGTTGGGGGTCGAGACTAGAATGTTGGTATTTGATAAGCATGCTTTTCATTAAACTTGTAAACTTGTAATATTTTAAAAAACTATTAATGAAGTCATTAACGGAAATAAAATGAAAGTTGCTAGTGGAAGATCGCTTAGTGTTTTGATTAAATGGGATAATATTCCCTCTTTGTTCATGAACTAGTTTGGGTAGAATGAAATCTAGCAGGCTTGCTCAGTCGGGTTTACTCGGTTGAGCGTCGGTCACGTTCCACGATTTTGGGGCGTGATATGCATAGAGGAGGATCCTGCTAGAGCTTGAGTGCTTGGATGACCCTGTGTATGATTCACTGCAGGAGGATACTCCACTCCTTGAGTCATGATTTGTTGAGGCTGTTGATATGTAGGCATTTAATATTGTTGAGGAACCTGGTGTGGAGCATTATTGGAATACATAGGCATAGTGTATCCAGGCTCAACCACTGCATTATAGGCCCCAGCTCCCCCTTTCTTTTTGAATTTATGATCTGATGGGTAACCTATTATTTTGTAGCAGTTCTCTTTGTTGTGACCCTTCATTTTGCAGAAATTACACTGAACATTATAGTTCTTCCTAAATTTTGGATTAAAACTAGGTTTAGCACTATATAGGGCAGTTGACTCATAAGAATGAGTGGCATTTACACCTGGTGAGGATCCTAAAATACCAGCAGAAGCAGCTACAGCCATTTGGCTTTCATCACTCATAAGCATTGCATATGCTTGATTTACTAAAGGTAATGGCTTCATCATTAGTATTTGACTACGAGCTTGAGAATAAGAATCATTCAAGCCCATTAGAAATTGATACACTTTTTGCTTTCATAGATGAACAATAAACTCCTTTATTTTGGCACAATCACAGTCAGGAGTGGGTATAACAGACTCAGATTCATCCCAAAAATCCTTGAGCTTTGAGTGATAGACAGAAATAGAGGAAGTACCTTGACTTAGGGTAGCAATTTCCTTGTGCAAATTGTAGCAACGAGTGTCATTCACTTTGTCAAATCTCTCTAGTAAATCCATCCACACCTTCTGTGCATTAGTGGCATAAGCAATACCACTGATTAGAGCTGGTGCAACTGAGTTCATCAGCCATGACAACACAATCGCATTACATTGTTCCCATTCATACCAATATTTTTCACAGAATCGTTCTTTTGGCCACCTGCCATCAACAATACCTAGTTTATTACGGCCAAGTAAAGCAATTCTCATCGATCGATTCCATAAAGAGTAATTATCAGTGCCAGTTAGCTGAAATGAATTCAACGAGATTCCACTTGCATCGCCCGGAGCTAGGTATAATGGATGAGTGACTGCAACTGTAACTCCTTCTTCAAATTCATCATCGGAGGATGCATGTGATGCATTTTTCAGCTGTGACTATTGCATTTTCGTGATATAAGTCATCAATCGCCATTGTTAAGCAATTTTGGACCTCGAATCAAAGAAGTGAGACCTCAATTTATGAGACTGTAGAGAAAGGAAGTAACAGAGTAGACGGAGAAGAGGAGGATCGATTTATGAGCTTCGATTCAGAGCTCGAGCTCTGATACCATGCTGAAATGGAGATCGAGTGAGAGATAATTAAGCCCTAACTGGCTAAGGAAGAGAGAAGAGAGAAGAGAGAAGAGAGAAGCATCAGAATGAATGTAACAGTAGAAGAGGGAAATGAAAGCTCTGTTTTTCATTAGCTGGGCTAACAGTATATATATATACACAGTATTACTAACTAATCTAACTACCTTTCTAACCACTCACATACATTGTTAACTAACTAACAATTCAGTAATCTACTATCCCTTAAATAGACTAAGCTACCCTTCACTCAAGTTACATTATTTGTCTCAACAACTCTTCATAAGCTTTCAAGCTAAGATTCAATATTTCGACAAAACCCTTTCTCCTTGTGAAATATATATGCTAATCGTCATACCCAAACCATAAACTACACACAAAAACACTAGATCCCAATTGAGTTGGTGTTAGGCTGTTAGCAATATGTATCCTACAGTCCATATCGTTCCATTTAAGCTCATCTCAATCCAAGTCTAGGTAAATAACTTCGAATGTCTTTATAAAGCAAAATTGAGACAATACAACTCCAAACTTCCATATTATAAAGTTAATTATGGAAGAAATCACTCTGGCAATTGATTCACTTTCCATAGTTCAACCAGCGTGGTTCCATACTTACATGTAATTTGCATGTGTTGTTGGTTTATGGGGTGAAAAACTTTTTAAAAATCATCTTCGGTCTGTGTAGCATTATAATTTGGGGCTACAAATATGCAATAAGTAACTGATTCCAAGTATCAGGAACCCCAGGCAAACACCAATGTATGCAATCCGCAAAATGCAAAGGATCAGCTCTTTGCTCAGCTGTTAACAATTTGCCTTGCAATTCACCATATATTGATGTATGTGCATCAATTCTATACTCAGATAATTGTGTGATATTCAAAACAGTAACAGGAACTTTCATTCTTCCCATGACACTGGCCACAACATTCATCATCTCTTTGTTTGAACCAGTTCCCCAGAATCCCTTCTTCATTACTGGTCTTGTCTCATTGTAGCACCTGATCCCATTTATGTTCCCCCATTCTTTGTTTCTGAAATATGCATAAAAAAGCTTGAGGTAGTTTACGTTCCACTAGAAAATAACTATGTTTGTTTGCTATGATAACTTACTTTTGGTGTGAAGGAGACGTAGTAGTGAAAAAAACTCGTGTTTTTTTAGGATCAACTGTTGAATCAATCCAATTTGCCCATGTTCTTAATGCTACTCTGTAAGAAACTGTTGTATCTAATTCTTCATAACCTTCTTCTCCATTTTCGAATTCGCCCCATCTGCATTTTTTGATCAATTTAAAAGCATTATATGCAAAGCCAAGTAGAAATTCTTCTATATGGTCTGAAGGATTCAATTTAATCCATTTTCTTCGAAAACTTATACTGTGCATAAGTGAAAAGATTTTCTTTTATATATATAAAAAATTGTTGAATTCACTTGCAACGTAATGGAAACTTTTAGTTTAGTGGTAGGGTAGCTCAAAAAATGATTAATATAGGTTGCATGTTCAAATTCCAAATGTGGAACTCAATATCTTTTTGAAGGGAGAAATCCAAAAATAATCAGATTTACAAGTGATCATTCAAAAATAGCCACAGTTTCAAAAGTAATCGAAATTTTGTCATTTTTCATGTAAAGATAAATCTGAACAAAAGCACTGTTCAAAATCCGGAAAATACTCCAGCATAAAATACTGGAATTCCAGTATAATATACTGTAGTTCCCCAGCAAAGTATACTGGAACTCTAGTATATTATTCTGGAGTTCCAGTATACAATATACTGGACTTCCAGCATATTATAGCGGAGTTCCAGTATAATATACCGGTCCAGCATAATATGCTGGAAGTTCATACACAGGTGCACCGATCTCTAGTATATTATGCTGGAACTTTCCGTGTTGCAGCAAAATAGTGGCTATTTTTCAATGACTTTGCAAACGCTGGCTATTTTTGAATGACCAGTCCGAAAACTGGTTAGCCTGTGTCTTCTTATTAAAATTTCTGGCTCCGCTGTTATAATTGAAGAACTTACAGTGCCTTGGTCTTGAGTCCACTCATCCACCAAACATAAGTATTAAAAACAAGGATGTCTGCTCCTAACCAGTGTTTCGCACGCTGTGCAATTGAGTCCACTTTAATTATTCTCTGGTTTGGATCACTTTTAATAGGAATATCTGTGTTAGACTCGACCAAGAATGGAGCCCAATAGAACTCAATGGTGGCATCATATTCCTGCCAAATAAGTGCAAATTAAGCAGATTTTCAAACACAGACAAGGTTTATATATAGTTTGAGTTATATGGTGATTTACCTTAGCTTTGAATACAGAGTGAACGCGGCCACGTCTCATGGATTTCTTGCCTTGTGGGATTACAGATTCAATCAAACACACAAAAGATTCCCATTGATTTCTCTGTAGTGAATCCCCTACAAACATTAGTCTCTTCCCTCGAAGCTTCCTGAGGGCAATCTCAGGATCAAACCTGAATATTGAGTCATTTCATGGAACTACCTTATTTCATCATTATAAGAAAAAAGATCTCCATTTTATTGTCAATATTTCAGTTAAAGTACTATATGCAGAGGCAGATCTAGGGCGACTCATGTTGCTTTAACCGAACTGATTGGTTTTATCTCGAATTATGTATACATACAGAAAAAAATAAGTTTAAAATGTAACATATAATAAGATCACACTCATTCTGAACCCACTGATTTTAAATCCTGAGTTCGCCTGTGCAAGTATGCATGAAACAAGAATCAAGAATCCTACTATTTCTTTCATTTTGCAATATGGTAATTTACTTACAGATAGAGAAAAACTGAAATTGATATTTTAAGTAACTTGCTAACCTTGGCAACATGCAGTTATCAGGCTGCCATTCCCAGTATCGATAATCTGAATCGTTTCGGCCATTCTTAATACAAGAATATTGTTTATCAATATAAGGACAAGTCCTGTCTGAATACAATGGCTTAACTGAAGTATTAAAAACCCATTTCCCATGTGTGACACTGCATTCATCAGGATCAAAATCAAGACTATCGTCTGTTGGATTGTCTAGTTGATCGCTCTCCAATTCTCTATCATCTATTAAGCCAAGAAAGAAAACATATATCAGCACGACAAAAAAGTATAACGAAAGCAATTAAGATCGACAAGCTGGTGCACACCTGCAGAATTTCTTTTGGGACAAGGCTTAAACCTCAAAATAGAGCCAGAAGAAATAGTACTGATCATCTCAGTGTACAACAGAAAAATGAAGGTTAAAGTACAGATAATGGCTGTGATTATGGGAAAAGAGAGTTTTCTTTTGGCAGATTTTGTCCATCGCATGTTGAAAGGATGGATATGCACTAATTCACAATGGAGAAGCAGAGAAAAGCTTAACTGCAAGATGAAGCAAGGCAAAGTGATTGGAGGGATAAATGTAAGTGCAACAGAATGATGAGACATGAGAGTTTTTAGAGGATTATTTTTTGGAGTGAAGTGAAAGTAATATAATGCATTGGTTGGGGCAGAATATTTTATACAGAAAGTTGGCAAAGAGCATCATTTTAGGCTTTTCGAACAACTCATATGTGGTGACAATTTTGGGAGTAATATTGGAGACTCTATTTCTCTGAGTCCTACCGGTGGCAGAGCCAGAATTTTCATCAAAGGGTGTGTCAAAATATAAATAATTAGATGCATCGAAAAGTCAAGGGGAGTCAACATATTATAAATATACATAAAATAAAAAAATTTATCTAGCAATATAGTGTAAATTCCGGCGAAGGGGTGTCGCTCAGAGGCAGATGTAGTGTACGGCTTACGGATTCAACTGAACCCATAACTTTCGACGCGGAGTAAAAATTTGTATGTGAAAATTCATTAAAATTGCAAAATAGTATATATGAACCCATAACTTTAAGAATATAATGGGTTCAATGTTAAAAATCTTAAAATTGAACCCATAAGATTTAAATCCTGGATCCGCCTCTGGTGTCGCTTGACACCCCTTGGTTCAATGTGGCTCCGCCACTGGTCCTACCCCTGCTTGTGAATTCAGACAAAATCAACAATAAGATGATCAATAAGGGTAGGCAGAGGCGACTCTAGGATTTAAATTTTACGGTCACAGCCATTCGAGGATTCGAAATTTGTTCATACGGATATTTTTAGCTTCCAAGAATTTCTTGCAAAAAAGTTTTAAAATTTTGACCTTCCATAAAAAGTTTACTTCTTTTGCAAAAAAATTATTGATTAAGCAGCTCTTCTGCTAAAACTACAAACTGTTAGGTGTTTGTCATAATTTTCTTACCATATTTGGTTTTCCTATCTCTTGAAGGAAAAGGGCAATATAATTACCTTAACTGGGTTTTCTTTTTTGTAAAAAAGGAAATTATAAATCTCCAATATTTGGCTAGTCCTTTTTCTTGTAGGAAAAGGTTCGGACTTCTATAAATTGAGGATCTTTCCTTCACATTCAGTAGCATCCACAATGTAGCCATAGGGGGCTTGAGAGTCTTGTTTAGGAGGAGTACTTTACGGGACAAGTGTTAGTGTGTCACTTGTGTTTGCCTCTTCGTGAGGTTGTTCTCTCGATATTTTGTACTCTCTTTTATTATAGTGGATTGCTCATCTCCGTCGTGGACGTAGGTCGGTTGACTGAACCACGTTAAATGTTTGTGTCTCTTTTGGTGGATTTCTCTTTGTTGTGTGATTTATCGTCGTTCAAGATTTGTTTTGCTAGCTTCCGCATGACACCTGACTTTTTCCGGTCCTAACAAGTGGTATCAGAGCAAGGTTCAAGACAGGTTCATCTTGGCGTGTTCAGTTCTAGCTGCAACATATTTGACGATAATCGTGATTTTTGTCTGAGAAATTTGACCGGAGTGCTACGCACGTTGAGACAAACTTTGTGGCGGAGATCTGGAGATGCGACCTGTTGAAGGCTATGTGAAGAAGGTGGATCAAGTTTATTTTGTCAGAAAATTCAGGCCAAGGGGGAGAATTTTTAGGTGTTTGCCATAATTTTCTTACCATGTTTGGTTTTCCTATCTCTTGAAGGAAAAGGGCAATATAATTACCTTAAATGGGTTTTCCTTTTTGTAAAAGGAAATTATAAATCTCCAATATTTGGCTAGTCCTTTTTCTTGTAGGAAAAGGTTTGGACTTCTATAAATTGAGGATCCTTCCTTCACATTCAGTAGCATCCACAATGTAGCCATAGGGGGCTTGAGAGTCTTGTTTAGGGGGAGAACTTTACGGGACAAGTGTTAGTGTGTCACTTGTGTTTGCCTCTTTGTGAGGTTGTTCTCTCGATATTTTGTACTCTCTTTTATTATAGTGGATTGCTCATCTCCGTCGTGGACGTAGGTCGGTTGACTGAACCATGTTAAATGTTTGTGTCTCTTTTGGTGGATTTCTCTTTGTTGTGTGATTTATCGTCGTTCAAGATTTGTTTTGCTAGCTTCCGCATGACACCTGACTTTTTCCGGTCCTAACACAAACTCCACCTAAAATTGTTTACTGAATTGCTTTACTCATTTCACTGTTATATTTTGAGTTTAATAATAACGTGTTCTGTGTACTGCTAAATGATGTTGGTTTCCATCTCTGAACCCAGGGCCGGCTCTAATGTTGTCCCAAGTGAGGCTTTTGCCTTAGGTCCCCAAATTTTGGGAGCCCCGTTTTTTAGAAATAATAGGTTTATAGGTATTTAAAAAATAAGTTAGTATTTTTCATACGAAAGTAGAGTTTTCTATAACAGTTGCCTTAAAGAAAACAAGTTTTTCAAGATTATAATTGATAAAATCTTACCTGAGATTAATAATGTCTCGAGATGAATTAAATGATTATCAATTGAAAAGGAATTATTAGAGGAAATCGATTATAAATATTTTTTAACAATTTTACATCTCGAAAAGATAGAAAAAATAGACTTCAAATAAAAATATATATATCATAACTTTCTTTTAAAAATTTAGGCCTCATATTAAATTTGGCTTTAGATAACATGTGTTTGTGCCGCTCCTGTCTTAACCGTGATTGTCTAATTAGCTAGTGAAGTGCCGACATATACAAGAAGATAATACTAGTATTTTTTTTCTTTTTCTTCACACTAATCATTCTCTTTTGTTGGTCCTTATTTGTCCAATTAGCCATGATAATCAAATATACTTTTTCTGCCACTACTAGTACAGTTATAGAACCAAAATCTCTTCTGTTTTAACTTCTCTAACTTTTTAAGAATGGAAATGGTTGGCAAGATTGCATGCTTTGTGCTACTCTGCATGGTAGTGGTTGCACCCCATGCAGAGTTATTGCGGCCAGGTTCAGTCTGGCCTGGCTCCTTGCCTCCCTTATCTGCAGGGCCGTGGCCTTTTGGGGAGTTGTTGTGGCAACATTAAAGGCCTGTTGGGTGCTGCCCGGACCCCAGCGACCGCAAAACTGCATGCACTTGCCTGAAATCAGCTGCTAATGCTATTAAGGGAATTAATATGGGCAAAGCCGCTGGACTTCCTAGTGCCTGTGGCATTAACATTCCCTACAAGATCGGTCTACTGACTGCTCCAGGTACATTATTAATTCCTGTATTTATCTGTTACGCTATCAGATTATGCAATTTACAACAATACGTAGCTTTTCATATCAATCTTGAAAAATAGAGTAATAACATGTTAGGTATACCGATCTTGATTAATGTTGGTTAAATTTGGTGATGCAGGGTCTAGTGAGGTTGATGAAAGATCAGTTTTTCTTCGAACAAATCTGGAAGTAGCACAATCATAATAAGAAGATGGATCGAGTTTTTGATTCTGCTTAAGGATCCATTACTATGTATTTGTTGTCTGTTTCTTTTTATTTGAGTCTTTCTGAGTCATATATAGTCGAGTTTTGTAACGAAACTTGAGCGGGTGGTTGGTATTACAATCCAATCTTGAGACTTGATATACATATATAGAACAATATCTATCTTATTTAGTTAATCTCTCTTCCATGGGAATTTAGGTCCCGTTTGGCCATGAGTTTTCCCAAAAAAAATTTGGGATTTATTTTCAAAACTCATGTTTGGACATAAATTTTGCTCATATTTTGGCCAAATCCCAACTCCCAAATTTCAAATCCCAAAATCAGCTATTGAGTTGATTTTGGGCCAAAATCCCAAAACTTGGGAATTATATACATGTTTTTCCAAAATAAAGTTGGAAAATATATTTTGAAAACGTATGTTCAAACACATTTTCATCTTCAAACCAAACTTCACCCAAATTAGATTTTTCAAAATAAATTTGGGATCTATGGTCAAACGCCAGTTTAGTTCTTCTCTCTCTGTTTTCTTTTTTCCGAGTAATTTCTTTTCCTTTTTCATTTACTTTATAACTTTTATTCATTGATGGTCTATAATTATTTACCCAATCGGCCAGGCCTTAGATAAGTTCTTACACAAAACATGAGTTGGTAATCTTAAAGAAGAGGATAGTAACGTTGGAACTTGAGGATTATACTGAAAGTGCATAAACCATGAGTTCATTTCATGGATGATTACTCATCACTATATATATATATATATATCTGAAAAGTCTGGCGCCTTGTAAAGGTTGCTGTCAAAATTTATAATCATCTCGACCAAGGGCGCTATCCTCCCTAACTTGTGTCGTCAATATGACAGCATATACTCAGTCTTCTCTCTGGCGACTCTAATTACTAGCTACATATTCAGTCTCCATTATTTAATTATAAAAAAAGATTAGTTTTTTAGTTCAATTTCATAGTACAATCTTATTTGAGTCAACACAAGGTTAAAGATGGTAGTTTGACTTATGTGCATATTATAATGTGTTATGTAGGGATGGCAAGTGGACCGGGCCTAAACGGGTCGGGACCGCGGTCCTTGCGGGCTAAATGGGCCCAACGGCTAAGCCGTAAATTTTTTAAAAAAATTGAATAGAAAGTAGAGACAAAAAGATTTTAAAAAAATATCTAAGGCAACGGCTTGTAAATTTAATATAGAATTGTAACCTAAATTTTTAATTCAAATTTAAAGACAAAAATATTGTAAAAAGATATTCAAAAGCAATGCCTTGTAATTTTATTATAGCAATAAAAAATATGGCAATATCTTTCTTAGTCTTCCTTCCCCCCATGGAATGAGCACAACAAGGTGCTAATACCACCATTGAGAAGAAAAAGGAACTAATCAAGATGTGCCAAAATACAAGTTACATAATACATACTAATTTTTGTTCATAGAAGCTACATGCTATCTGTTACAAACTTCATAAATCCTTCAAGGTCCGAAGGAGGTTCCGTTCGCGGTGGCGGAAAAGTAGCTTGGTCATTGCCGCTTCCATTGTCGGGCGAAGAAGCATCCTCAGCAAGTTCAGCTAGCATTTCTTCGTAAGCTTCGTCTACCTCTTGTTGTGATTCAGCAAGTCCAAAATTTCTTCTTTCCGGACGGATCCAATCTCTGAAGAGTACTAATTTTTCCAACCTCTCCCTCATAGACGCTCAATAATTACCGATTTGAAGTCTTGTTTGACTGAAAGCGCTCCCCGATGCCACTTGTAACGACCCGGCTGGTCGTTTCAAGAGTTGTAGCCTTGTTCCCCCATTTTCTGCTCCTTTTGTGCTCTACAGCTGTTATATGACTTACCGAGTTGGTTGGTTCGGGTCTGGAGAGATTTCAGAATGAATTGAGACACTTAGTCTCATAATTGAAAGCTTAAGTTGGAAAAGTTGATCGGATGTCGACTTATGTGTAAACGACCTCGAATTTGAATTTTGATGGTTCTATTAGCTCCGTTGGGTGATTTTGGACTCAGGAACGTGTCCGAATTGTGATTTGGAAGTCCGTAGTAGAATTAGGCTTGAAATGGCAAAAGTTAGAATTCTGGGAAGTTTGACCGGGAGGGGACTTTTTGATATCGACGTCGGATTGGATTTTTGGAAGTTGGAGTAGGTTCGTGGTGTCATTTGTGAATTGTATGCACAACTTGAGGCCAATCGGACGTGATTTGATAGGTTTTGACGTTGTTTGTAGAATTTGAAAATTTTAAAGTTCATTAGCCTTGAATCCGTGTGCAATTCGTATTTTTGATGTTGTTTGAGGCGATCTAAGGGTTCGACTAAGTTCTTATGATGTTTTGGAACTTGGTGGTATGCTTGGTTGAGGTCCCGGGGGCCTCGGGTTGATTTCGGGTGGTTAACGGATCAAGTTTTGAACTTAAAGAATTGTTGAAGATTTGCAGTTGCTGGTGTAATCGCACCTGCGGAGTGGGCACCGCAGATGCGAGCTCGCAGGTGCGAGCTGGGAGGCACAGAAGCGGAATTTGCTTGGGAGCCATTGGTCTGCAGAAGCGGAAGGGTTGCACAGAAGCGCGATTTGAACCGCAGGAGCGGTTGGTCGCCATAAATGATTTTCCGCATAAGCGGATGAGGGACCGCAGAAGCGGCTAAATGTTCGCAAAAGAGGAAAGCCTGAGCAGAACATATAAAAATGAGGGTTCCGAGATTTTCACCATTTCTAACATTTTGAGCTCGGGCTTAGGCGATTTTTTAGAGGATTTTTGAAGAGATTCTTAAGGTAAGCTCCTTGTGTTCATTTTTCTTCAATAATTATATTTTCCCACTGATTTTCCACCTAGTTGGTGTGTTTTTGAGGTGAAACATGTGGGTTTGAGACTTGGGATTTGGAGAGTTGATTTTGGGGGTTTGAGTGGCGAAATGATGTCGCATTTTGATAAATTTGGTATGGTTAGACTTGTGAGTGAATGGGCTTTCGATTTTTGTGAATTTTGTCGGATTTTGAGACGTGGGCCCGGGGACGGCTTTTGGCCAATTTCGGATTTTGACTTGTAATTTTGTATTTTTCTTGTGGAATAGATTCCTTTAGCCCGTATTGATTGTATTGTACTGTTTGTGGCTAGATTCGGGACTTTGGGGGGCCGGTTTGCGAGGCAAAGGCATTTTGGAGTAGAGTTTTGCTCGGATTGAGGTAAGTAACAGTTCTAAATCTAGTTTTGAGGGTATGAAACCCGGGATTATGCGTTATACGATTGGTTTGGAGGTGACGCACATACTAGGTGATGGGCGTGTGGGCGCGCATCATAGGAATTGGGACTTGGTCCATTCCGTGGAAACGTAAAGTTGAATAACTTATTGTTAGCTATATGCCATCCCTGTGTTATAGAAATTTGACTGCAAATCATGTTAGAAATCATGCTTAGGTTATGTGATGACACTATTGGGACCCGTCGAGGTTGTGTACTTGTTGAATTATTTGCTAATTGTTGTTTTGTAATCAATCACGGTTTTACTTGCATATCATATCTCAGTCTCTTCTTGTTTCTTCTTGATACATTATATTATCTCTGTTTGGGCTGATTTTTATGATTGCTAAGAGCTCGAGAGATTGGAGAGGTTGGTGACTGAGTTAGGGCCTGAGTGCCGAGCTGAGAGCTATATATATATATATGGATCGGGTTGCATGCCGCAAAGAGCCTTATGGCTATTTATATATTATGGGATCGGGTTGCACGCCGCAGCAATATAGCGCTTGGGCTGAAGGAGCCCCTCCGGAGTCTGTACACCCCCAGTGAGCGCAAGTACCTATTAATTGTGAGTGCTAAGGGTTGAGAGCCGAGTGATGAGCTATTGAGAAAGACTGAGTGATTGTTGCCTTGAGAGGCTGTACTTGCTTTAATTGTTGTTGCACATAGCTGCTTTATGTCACTGTTTTGAAACTTCTAGGAGATATTATATCCGGTTTTTACTTAAACCTGGCATGTATAGACTGATTTGACTTAATTGCCGGATTTGAAAGCATGTCTACTTTCTTGTTGAGATTACTAAAAATGAACTATAACTATATAGCTCGTCGCTATCTTTCAGTTCCTTATTTATTATTGTCACTTACTGAGTTGATTGTACTCACGCTACACCATGTACTTCTTGTGCAGATCCAGGTGTTTCCGGATACGGTGGGCGTTGATATCGTGCACGATTGATCTTTGGAGATTCACGAGGTAGCTGCCCGACGTTCGCAGTCCTTGTTTCTCCTTCCTTGTCTTTCTCTTATTTGTATTTGATCTAGACTTTCCTAGACATTTCTTTTCTAGACTGGTGATATATAGATACTCATGAGCTCAGTAACACCCTGATTTGGGAGTTATTTTCCGCACTTGTGTTTTGGGTTTTTACCCTGTTTTATGAAAACTTTAGTTATTTAAAATTTCTTGATTCAGTTTCTATTAAATGTTGGTAGCATTTGGAAAATTTTGGCTTGCCTAGTACCACGATAGGCACCATCACGATAGGTTAGGATTTGGGTCGTGATAAGTTGGTATCAGAGCCTAAGTTACATAGGTCTCACGAGTCATGAGCAGGTTTAGTAAAATCTTGTAGATCAGTACGGAGACGTCTGTACTTATCTTCGAGAGGCTGCCGATCCCTTAGGAAATTTCACATTCTTGAATTCTTATCATGCGAATCTATTGATTCTGGTAACTAAACCTCTATTATTCTATTCTCTCACAGATGGTGAGGACATGTACTACTGGACAGGATGGACAGCCACCAGTACCACTGTTACACCCCGTAAGTTTAACAACCATGATACCGATATATATTATATATATTTGATATGGTGTTTTGAGTGTTTTTATATAAATTTATAATCGTATCGAATAATTAGGATAAATCTTTTACTTTACAAAACAAATTAAAGGCATATGCGAACCTTCCTTCAATATGAGTAAGGCTGTACAATTTCATTTTTATCATATATTTGATTCTATGCCAAAATAAAGTAGAATTTATCCTTTTACCTAGTTTTGCGAAATTAAGCGTACGAAACTTTGTACACTCTATATGAGGTTAGGAAAATTAGAAGTTAAGAAAATATATGTATTTTTATATGAATATTTTAATGAAATAATAGTGTATGTATTAATTTTATATGGTACCATATGACCATGATAGTAGGGTATAAAGTGTATTAAAATTGAGTAGTATTTTAAATAATTTAAAATAATTCTTAATTATATGAATAATTGGTTAATTATTTAATTAGTGGGGGAGTAACAAGTTAATTAAGGAAATAGATGGATAAATTTTGGACAAGCTAATCTTCCCCAAAACGTGGCAGCAAGGTGGAAGGGCTCAAAGCCCAATTGTATGACTCTTGAACCATTTTAAAAAGGTGGCACATTTAAAACCTTACCAGGTATCTCTACATGGATTATGCTCTATTATTGAGAACAATAAATGCTTGAAAACTAAGTGGTCATTTTCTGAGAAGGGACGAGCAGAACTTTTTTTTTTAAATAGTTTTACAATTACACTAACTGCATTGGCTCTTAAGCTCCTTGCTGGTGATGTGCGGCTGCAAATTCCCTTTCAGTGTGGTTGTTATTAATCCTGGAACTTCATTGTCTTGATATCCTACTTATCTGAGGAGCTTTGTTTCATTAGATGGAAAAAACTACAATATGTGTGTTACACCCCAACTAAAGTTTAGATCGAGAGTATCTTTAAAAAGTTGCTTGCTTTTCCTGTTTGGAGCAAACAGAGGTAGAACGTTTGGTTATACGGATTTTTCCCTACTCCAGGTATGTTAAGGCTATCCCTTCTTTCCTTGGGCATGATCTATACTGTTTAACCAAAAAATGGAATTTTGACTAAAGCTATAATTTAGAAGAACACGGGTTACTGATAATCGCAAGGATGTATGAAAGAAAGTAATTTGGATAGCCAGAATATAATTGAATAAAACAAGTAAACCAAAGTATATTCAGATGATCTTTCGTGTCCCTACAATTGTTCAGTCTTCTCCTTTTTATAGCTATTTTTGAGATATATGTCTTGCCTTTGTCATAACAAGGTCATTATGGACAATTAATGACATTGAATGCTACGTTACATAATCATTATATTCAAGACAGATTCTCTAACGCTTTTAGCATTTAAGGCTTATTAAATACTGTATTTGGACTCTCATGTGTTTTCAAATTCATTCCCTTGATTCTTCTTGATTCTTGAATTTAAATGTCTTGAATAGGTACGGGCGCTGAATCCTTTGAATGTCTGCCCGTGCCTCTTCCTTTGCCTTTGCTCGCATCCATTGCTACTCGTGCCTCTTGGCTAGTTGAAATTCTTTGACCATTTGACCAGTCTATGTGTCACGACACGTCATCTTCATACTACTTTAATATGTAAACTCAATTTTCCCAATGCAGATAGTCCCCCCACTTGCCATTTATTCATCGATTGAATATTTGGGAAGTGGATTTCATTAAAACGGAAATTTTTGTCACCGTTAATGCTATGACGGAATTGACGCTTCAATTGTCACTTCCATTTAATGCGTTTCACACGTGTCACCTTCCTATTGGTTCTGCAATTTTGCAGCACTTTTTTAGGCTTTCTTTTCGGCTTCCCTGTTTACGAAGTGTTAGTTATCATTATTATGGTCCTTCCATCATTGCACTTTTCCCTTTGACGGTTGCTCATCAGTATAAATATAACTTCTTTCTTTGTCTTTACCTCATAAAGTTTACTGAACACTTTATTTCTCAAATCTCTGTTTGTTTCTTCCTCGTATCATCCTTTTTCATTCTGTCTTCATCGAACCCTAACCCTAGAAGGGCTTCCATTGTTGACACCTTCCCTAGTGCTCTTAGTAGAGGCAGAAGGGGAGGTAGGCACCGTAGTTCGGGATCTGCACGAGGCTCTTCTGTTTTATCTCCTAGTTCTGGTCCTTCTTCTAGAACCAGAGGTTTCCTTTCTCAAAAATCTTCCTCTAGGGGTAAAGAACCTTCTGAACCATTACGTGAGCCTTTAGTAGAAGAGATAGTCCCTACGGAATTGTCTTTTTATCATGACAGGGAATCTCTTAGGAATCAGGTTTCTACTTTAGATCGTGTTGATTCTTTTCCCACTCAGATTACTTTAATTTTGGCTCCTGTAGTTCGCAAAGATTGCCACTCGAGTGATGACTTTCCTATTATTATTCCTAACCCAAATCAGAGAATCACTTCTTACTTGATGGGGTTTTCTTTTGTTTATACATACCCTTTTACCTTAGGGTTCAAACCAGCTATTGACCCAGTCATTCTTGATTTTTGTCGTTTCTTCGATGTTTGTTTGGGTCAAATTGGCCCAATCATATGGAGGGTTGTTTCCTGTTTAAGGTATTTAACCAATTCAGCTGGTGTTCCCTTTACTTTCTCTCACTTAATTCATCTATACTCCCCTAGGCTTTTTCGCAATGGTGTTTTCACACTAGTAGCCATGAGTAAAAGGGTTTTGGTGAGCCTGAGGATGACAAGGACCGTGGCTGGTATGCCCGGTTTGTTGCTGCCCCCACTGCTGGTTTAGTGGGTGAAGATAACGTTCCCTTCCCTGAGAAGTGAAACTTTGCACGTAAGTCTTTTATCCTGTTCGTGCCTTTTTTCCTTCAAGTTTATCAACTTTTCTAATTTTGCTTTTATTTTTCCTTTTTTAGCAACCATGGGAGTTGTGGAAGATGTTCTCAATTTCCGTGGCTGGGTAGACAGATTAATGAAGACTACACCAATGGATGGGAGGTCTTGGAAGACACTTTCTAACCGTTTTGGTTGGAAAGTAAAGACTCATGGTAAGAGCTTCTTATTTTGTTTCATCTTTTATGCATATGTTTCTCTTTATGGCTCTAATTTCAATCCATCTTTTTATCAGGATTTTCTATTCGAGGAGTTACTGCCGAGGTAGTTGCGGCTTCCCGTGCCTCTTTGGGAACCCATATCTCCTTGGAAAGGGCTCAAGAAATAGTCTTGGGTTCTTCGTCGAAGAGAAAAGCCGTTGAAGAAGAAGATTCCGAAGAAGAGGAAGATGGGGGCTCTTTGGTGACAAGGCCTCGAGCTCGTAGACGCATAATTTCCAATGACGAAGCAGAGGCGTCTCCCCGTCATTATGTTCCTCTTACTAAGTCCATTGAAGCCCCGGTGGTAATTCTTGACGATGACGTTGACCCTGGTGATACTCGTGAGTCCATTGAACAACTTTTTATTAGCGGTTTTGATAGGGGAAGTTTAGGGCCTGTTTTAGATGAAAC
This sequence comes from Nicotiana attenuata, assembly GCF_001879085.1. Classification (NCBI taxonomy): domain Eukaryota; kingdom Viridiplantae; phylum Streptophyta; class Magnoliopsida; order Solanales; family Solanaceae; genus Nicotiana; species Nicotiana attenuata. The sequence continues at coordinate 46,210,413 of NC_031998.1, forward strand.
ACCCCTAGCTTCTTTTTCAATTCCCGTGCTTGTGATTCCTTCGTTGCCACCTCCAGCTGTTACTGTTCCTTCCTCAACTGTTCTTACCTCGACTGTTCTTACCTCTTCTGTTCTTACCTCTTCTACCACTCCTCCTTTGACAATTCCACCTCCAATCATTCATCATACTGAGGTGGGTTCTTCAAGTAGAAGTGCCGCTATGAGGAGGGTGGTTATTGAAGTTCCTGCTGAGAGCAACCTTTTGAGGAAATTAGGTCAGGCAGATGTATGGCTGGAGCCTTTGATTGGCCCAATTGAAAAAGCAAAGCTGGAGAGCCATAGTTCCCTGACTCTGATGAACGATATTGTGCATGCTACCTTGAAGGTATTTACATTTTTTTTTACTTTGTAATTTTTTGTCTTTAGGATTCTAATTTCTCTTTTCCTTTTTTTTAGGCCAATCTTATCGGTACAAAAATGATGAATAGAATCCCCCTCTTGGAGCAGATAGCACGCGATTCTCAGCTAGAGGCATTCAATTGGAAGGAGCAGTTTGAGAGTTTACAAATTGATGTGGAAATCTTACAAGAGAGCAAGAGTACCTTAGAGCAGCAGGTGCGAGCTTTAACCTCAGAATTAGCAATTGCAAAAGCTTCCTCAAGCCAAACAGAAAAAGAAAAAGAGCGTCTCGAGTCTTCCTTCTCAGAACGACTATCCAAGGCCAGTGAAGAGAACAGAGAGTTGAAGGTTCTCTTGAGTCAAAAAGAGATTTACTCTGGGGAGCTCGTGCAAAGCTTAACTTAAGCACAAGAAGACCTTCGAGTCTCTTCTGATAAGGTGCGTGCTTTAGAAAGCTCCCATGCCTCTCTTCAAATTTCTTACAACTCTGCCCTGGCTGAAAATGAGGAGCTCAAGAATGAGATTGCTGATTGGGAAAGGGATTATGAGACCCTTGAAGAAAAATCTGCTATTGAGGCAAGTTGGGCGTTTCTGAACTCACGCCGTGATACCCTGATTGAAGCTGGCCAAGAAAAGTTCAACTTAGAGTCTGAATTGGCTAAGATCAATGAAACCATTGAGAAGGCTCAACAAACTCAAGATTTTCCTTCTCCTGTGGCCGAAGCTTCCGTGAATGTTAAAGTTGATATGGGTATCCCAACTCTTCCAAGCCCTGTCGAGCCTGTTGCTGTGAATCAAGATCAACCCGCAACTGTTGATGCACCTGCCCAAGTTGAGCCCGTTGCTGCTGATGCACCTTCTTCAGTTCCCTCATCTTCTTAGTGATAAATTTAAACAGTATGAATTCTCTCTTTTTGCAGGTACCTTTTTGGAAGGTTATATTTAAAACCCTTGGTTTTATTTGAGGGTTTATTTTGGAAAATTGTAATCAAACCCTTAGCATTATTTGAGGGTTGATTTTGAAAACGCAAGTCCCCAAGTCTTTTTATGGGGCAATCTGTATAAACAATTCGTAGTTCTTCGACTAAGTTTTTACTTAGTCTTAAACTTTAATATTTTAGAAGTTTTCTCGTTACTATCTTGAACTTCTATTTAATTTATTCTTGCCTTTATTTCTAAGGACTTATAGAATAATCTGCATTTTTATTCTTTAGAAAATGTTTCTGTTAACTTCATGAATAACTAAATTAAACATGAATTTTATAAAAGAGGGCCCTTTTATATTTCGACACTTAATGAAGAAGACGTCTCAATTTCATAATGGTTTTAACATATGATAAAGAAATAGGAACACACATGTTTCTTTTGAAATAACATTGACAAGTTTTTATTTGAACTTTGTCTAGTTTTGAATAATTCTTTACATGTATTTGAATTACATCTATAACTTTCTCGTAACTGTTTTTCTTGTAACAGATTTATAATCAGATTAAAAACACGAGGTTTTTCTTTATAACCCGTTTCAGAATAATAAACACGAGGTTTTTCTTTATAACTCGTTTTAGTACATGGCTTTTACCCTAACTACAGTAAGGTTTTCTTTGGCCTTGGCTCGTGACTTTGTGACTTTTACTCTGCACTTGACTTTTTCAGGCTTGATTTTTCCTCAATCTTCTTTGCCTTCTTTATAACACATACTCGTGTGTATTATGTAGTCCCCCAAGTGTTTGAGTGTTGAAGTATGAAGCCTCGAGCACTTGATTGTTTCTCTCATTTGGTCCTTTTCCTGAAAAGGAAAAACATACGGGACTCGGAGGTGCGATTTTAGATGAAGACTGCTTAACCCGTTTGTATTTCTATCAGAATAATTGTAACCCTAGGCCAGGAATTTTAGTTTATTCCATGTGCCTTACAGGTCGTGACTCATCATTTAGTACGGGTTAGCTTTTTTGCCTATCATCTAAAATCGTTAGTAAAATTTTAACAATTCAAAAATAAACTTTAAAAGATGGGTACCTGACCGTGAGTATTCCTTAGAAATAGTATCTCTTCAGGTGAACAACGTTCCATTGCGAAGGTAGTATTTTGCCATCCATTGTTTCCAACTCATATGCTCCTTTGCCTGCAATGCCACAGATCCTATAGGGTCCTTCCCATGTTGGACTTAATTTTCCCGTATTAGCTGTCTTTGTAGATTGAAAAACCTTTTTGAGCACAAAGTCCCCAATTTTGAAAAATCTGAGGCGTGCTTTCCGGTTGTAGTACCGTTCTATGACTTGCTTTTGTGGTGCCATTCTTACTAATGCAGCTTCCCTTCTTCCTTCAAGTAAATCGAGGCTTACACGCATTTCTTCGTCATTAGACTCTTCTGTTGCATGTGTGAACCTCGTACTTGGCTCTCCTATCTCAACTGGAATTAAAGCTTCTGCTCCATAAACCAATGAAAATGGTGTTTCTCCCGTACTTGTTTTTGTTGTTGTGCGATATGCCCATAAAATACCAGGTAGCACTTCTGGCCAATTTCCTTTTGACTCTTCTAAACGCTTCTTTAAATTATTGATAATAACCTTGTTCGTTGATTCTGCTTGCCCATTACCCACCGGATGATAAGGTGTGGATGTAATCCTTTTAATCTGCCAACTTTGAAAAAATTCCGTGATTTGAGTTCCTATAAACTGAGGGCCATTATCACATACGATCTCCTTTGGTACACGGAATCGGCATATGATATTTTACCAAATAAAATCTTTGACTTCCTTTTCTCGTACCTGTTTGAATGCTCCTGCCTCTACCCATTTAGTAAAATAATCAGTGAGTACGAGCAAAAATTTCACCTGACCTTTTGCTTGTGGTAATGGACCCACGATATCCATTCCCCATTTCATAAATGGCCATGGTGCGATGACTGGATGTAATAACTCCGCGGGTCTATGCATATTGTTTCCGTACCTTTGACATTTATCACATTTAGCCACGAAACTTTCTGCTTCTTCTTCCATTTTAGGCCAGTAATAACCTGCCCTAATTAAGGTTCTTACCAACGATCTTCCTCCGGCGTGATTCCCACAATGCCCCTCGTGTATTTCCCTCATTACGTACTCCTTTTGAGAAGGTCCGAGGCATCTGGCTAAGGGACCACCGAACATTTTACGATATAGGTTGCCCTGGTTTAAGCAGTACCGAGCAGCCTTTTTTCGAAGCGCATGAGCTTTTTTCTTGTCATCAGGGATGGTTCCATACTGCAAAAAAGCAACAATTTCGTTCCTCTAATCCCAAGTTAAATTATTAAAATTTACCTCATTCTTGTCGGGGTCAAGAACTGAATGAAATAAATGAATAACTGAGACGCTTGCATTACTTGCTACGTCAGCCGCAGATGCGAGATTAGCTAAGGCGTCTGCTTCGAGATTTTCATCCCTTGGTATTTGTGTAACCTTCCTGGTTTGAAATTGCTTTATCAATTCCCGCACCTTTTCTAAATACTGTTGCATCCTTGTTTCCCTAGCTGTATAAGTCCCCAGCATTTGATTAACCACGAGTTGTGAATCGCTTTTGATTATAATTTGATTTATGCCAAGTTCTCGTGCCAATTCTAAACCTACAATCACAGCCTCATACTCTGCCTCATTGTTAGTTATAAAATGACATTTGATAGCTTGTCGAATGGTTTCACCCGTAGGTGGTACCAAAACAATCCCTAAACCTGCACCTTTTATGTTAGATGAACCATCAGCGAATAAAGTCCAAGTTCCTGGATTAGCTCCATTGAGCACCTGTAATTCTTTTTCTGCTTCTAATTGCATCCCTTGGCTAAAATCAGCCACGAAATTAGCTAACACTTGTGATTTTATAGCAGCTCTAGGTTGGTACGTGATTTCGTATTCACTTAACTCTATAGCCCACTTAGCCAACCTACCTGATAATTCATGCTTATGTAATATATTACGTAAAGGGTAGGCAGTTACTACAGCAATAGGATGACATTGAAAGTAAGGTCTTAATTTCCTAGATGCCATGATTAATGCAAGTGCAAGTTTTTCTAGTTGAGGATACCGCGTCTCTGCATCTAACAATGACTTACTAACATAATAAATAGGGGATTGTTTACCTTGTTCTTCTTGAACCAAAACAGCACTTACCGCTACTTCTGAAACAGCAAGGTAAATGAGTAGTCTTTCCTCAGCCTTTGGTTTTGCTAGCAAAGGTGGATTTGATAAGTATGTTTTCAAATTCCTGAGTGCCTGTTGACATTCCTCATTCCATTCAAAATGATCCTGCTTCTTAAGGGCTGAGAAGAATTTAAAGCACTTCTCTGATGATTTAGAGATGAATCTTCCCAAGGTTGCAATCCTCCCTGTTAATCTTTGAACTTCTTTCTTGCTTGAACGTATATCAGGGATTTCTTTAATGGCCTTAATCTGTGCAGGATTTACCTCAGTACCACGGTTAGAAACAAGAAAACCTAAGATTACCTGATGCAACACCAAATGCACATTTTTCGAGATTTAACTTCATATTAAATATTCGCAAAATTTTAAACGTTTCAGTCAGATGCGATATATGATCTTCTGAGTGCTGAGTTTTAACAAGCATATCATCTATATAGACCTCCATAGTTTTTCCCAAATGCTCTTGAAACATTTTGGTAACTAACCTCTGATACGTTGCTCCTGCATTCTTTAGACCAAAGGGCATTACTTTATAACAATAAGTCCCCCTGTCTGTTATGAATGAAGTTTTTTCTTCATCTCCCGAATCCATTTTAATCTGATTATAACCTGAATATGCATCTAAAAAACTTAACAACTCATGCCATGCAGTAGCATCAATTAGTTGATCTATATGAGGTAATGGAAAAGAGTCTTTTGGACAAGCTTTGTTAAGATCTGTATAGTCTACACAGACTCGCCATTTACCGTTCTTTTTAGGTACCACAACAGTGTTGGCTAGCCACTCAGGATACTTTACCTCGCGAATAGACCCATTTTTTAACAATTTGTGTACCTCATCCTGAATCACCTAATTTTTGAAAGTGCCCTGCTTTCTTTTCTTTTGTTTGATAGGTGGATGAGATGGGTCTTCATTCAATTTATGAGTCATTACCTCCGGTGGTATACCTGTCATATCAGAATGGGACCAAGCAAAACAATTTGCGTTAGCTTTTAAGAATTCAATCAACTTACGTTTCATATCCGGGCTGAGATTGGCTCCTATATGCACTTTTCTTTCTGGCCAGTGTATAAACAAAACCACTGCCTCCAGCTCTTCTATCGTTGTTTTGATGTTTTCATTTTCTTCTGGTTCTTGAATGGTATCAGGCCTTGAATCCACATATGTTTGCCCGTGTTTAGTTGAGGTTGATGTTATGTTATCCTCAACTGAATTCTGTAATTGCTATTTCTCTTCACCCTTCGTACTTAAATTCGCCACGGAGTTGATGCTCCTGGATACCTGTTGGTCTCCTCTGATTTGACATATTCCCCATGGTGCTGGAAATTTGATGACTTGATGCAAGGTTGATGGAACAGCGTCCATGTCATGGATCCATGCCCTGCCAAGAATTATATTGTAAGCCATTTCCATTTCCACTACCTGAAATTTTGTGTCTTTGACAACGCCTTCCGCGAATGTAGTAAGCATCACCTCCCCTTTCGTTACAACACTGGAATTGTCAAATCCTGACAAAGTATGCGCTTTTGGTACTAATTTATCTTCTGCTTGCATCTCGCGTAGTACTCGTACCAAAATAATATTCGCGGAACTACCTGGATCAATTAAAACTCATTTCACGTTAGTGTCATGTACAAGTAAAGATATTACCAGTGCGTCGTTATGTGGAGTTAATAGACCCTCGGCATCTGCATCATCGAACGTAATATTTTCTTCCTCCAAGACATGTCGTAGCCGCTTCCCGTGGGTAATTGTTACTTTGGAAATTGTTTTAGCGGCAGTGTATGATACGCCATTGATATCTTCTCCCCCACTTATAACGTTGACAGTTCTTTTGGGAGAAGGTGGTTTTGGAGGCTCCTGCCTGTTCTTCATGTAAGATTGCTTTCCCTTCTCACTGAACAACTCAGTAAGATAACCTTGTTTTAACAAATGATCAACTTCACCCTGTAAAAACCTGCAATCTGACGTTTTATGCCTGTGATCGTTATGAAATTCGCACCAATGATCAGGGTTTCATCTGTTTGGATTTGATCTCATCTCCTTCGGCCATCGTACCTTATCTCCCATGCTTCTTAAAACAGCCACAAGTTCAGAAGTGCTCACGTTAAAATTATAACCGCCAAACCTTGCCTTTAGATCTCTATCATCATCTCGTGATTCACATGTGCTTCGGTCATTCCCAATTCTAGATGATGAGCCTGACTCTCTATTCCTCGATCTGTGATCGTACCTTTGATTGTCCGGTTTTAACCGTGAGTCTTTTCCCGCAGGTCCCATGTATGGCTCGTACATGTTTTTACCGGACCTTTTTTCGTTTTCCGCCCGTCTAGAGCTTACCTTTTCTTCTTTTTGATGTCGTGAAATATTACTTCTTCAATCCTCAACTTTGTGCTATATCTGTTGTAAACGTCATTCCATGTTGTAGCCGAAAATTCACGAAGGCTTTCCTTGAGTCGCCTCGTAGCTTCTGAGCTTTTCTCATTCAAATTGCTTGTGAAAGCTATAGCTGCCCAGTTATCTGGTACACGTGGCAATGTCATTCTTTCACGCTGGATTCTGTCCACAAATTCCCTAAGCAATTCTGAGTCCCCTCGTTTAATTTTAAAAATATCTTCCATTCTTTTTTCGACTTTTTGAGCTCCCGAGTGTGCTTTGATGAAAGAATCCGCAAGCTCAGCAAAAGAATTTATAGAATTTTTGGGTAAAAGAGAATACCATGTTAGTGCACCCTTAGTGAGTGTTTCACCAAATTTCTTGACTAATACTGATTCAATCTCCTGCTTAGTCAAATCGTTGCCTTTTACGCCTGTTGTGAATGCAGTCACATGGTCTCGTGGGTCTGTTGTTCCATCGTATTTTGGCATATCAGGCATTTTGAATTTCTTTGGGATTGGAAGGGGAGCAGCACTTGGCTTTCAGGGTTGTTGTGAATATTTATCCATATCTACCCTTTGATCACAGGTGGCACCCCGGGTATTTGCTCTATGCGATCACTTTACTCCTTGAGCTGTTTCTGCAATGTTAGTACTAAATTTTGTAAATCAGAATTAATTAAGTTACTTGGTTCTCCCTCCTGTGACTCGCTGGGGGTTCCACCACTACCTGAATTAATGAGCCCAGAACGAGGGTTCTCCAGACTGTTGTTATTTGGAGTGGGTGTGGGTGGTGCAGCAGGTAATTGGCTAACAAAAGCCTGAAGAGCTTTATTGACTTGTGAGGCAATAAGTTTTTGCAAAGCCTCATCCATAGTTTCAGCATTTTCGAATTGAGCTTGTCCATCTGTATGAGACCCATCAGGAGTGCCTTCACGAGACCGCCGTGGAGAGCCTCGTGGAGAAGGAATCAGTATATTATTGTTCTGTGGATCTCCCTGAAGTTGCTGGGTTGTTTGATTTTCTTGGTTTCCTTGAATGTTGTCATTGTTGTTCGACATGGTTGATGCAACAAGGAAAGTTAGGCTAAAATAAAATGGATTATCAGATTCCCGATAACGGAACCAATTTATTTAACCAAAAAATGGAATTTTGACTAAAGCTATTTATAAGGACACGGGTTACTGATAATCGCAAGAATGTATAAAAGAAAGTAATTTGGATAGCCGAAATATAATTGAATAAAATAAGTAAACTAAAGTATATTCAGATGATCTTTTTTGTCCTCCTACAATTGTTCAGTACTCTCCTTTTATAGCTATTTCGAATGTAAGTGTCTTGCTTTTGTCATAATAAGGTTATTATGTGTAATAAATGACATTGAATGCTACGTTACATAATCATTACATTTAAGAAAGATTCTCTAACGTTTTCAGCATTTAATGCTTATTAGATACTGTATTTAGACCCTCGTATGTTGTCAGATTCATTCCCTTGACTCTTCTTGATTATTGAACTTAAATTTCTTGAATAGGTACGGGCGCTGAATACATTAAATAACTACCCGTGCCTCTTCCTTTGCTTTTACTCGCATCTATTACCACTCGTGCCTCTTGGCTAATTGTAACTCTTTGACTATTTGACCAGCCTACGTGTCATGACACGTCATCTTCATACTTTTTTAATATGTAAACTCAATTTTTTCCAATACACTTAGATCATACTTCCAATAGAGTTATTTCATTCTTTAAGGCTCAGCGTATAGTTGAAAAGGGGTGTGACGCGTATCTAGCTTATGTGAGAGATGTCAGTATTGATACCCCTACAGTTGATTCAGTCCCAGTAGTACGGGATTTCTCTGATGTGTTTCCAGCTGACCTTTTGGGCATGCTGCCCGATAGAGATATTGATTTTGTCATTGATCTGTTGCCGGGCACTCAGCCCATTTCTCTTCCTCCGTACCGTATGTCTCCTCCTGAGTTGAAGGAGTAGTTACAGGAATTGCTTGATAAGGGTTTCATTCGGCCCAGTGTATCACCTTGGGGTGCTCCTGTCTTATTTGTGAAGAAGAAGGATGGTTCTATGCGTATGTGTATTGATTATCGCCAGTTGAACAAGGTTACAGTGAAGAACCGTTATCCTTTGCCCTGTATTGATGACCTGTTTGATCAGTTAGATGGTGCTTGTTGTTTTCTAAGATTGACTTGCATTCAGGCTATCATCAGTTGAAGATTCGGGAGCCAGATATCCCAAAGATTGCCTTCAGGACTCGGTATGGTCATTACAAGTTCCTTGTTATGTCATCTGGGCTGACCAATGCCCCAACAGCCTTCATGCATTTGATGCATAGTGTATTCCAGCCATATCTTGATTCATTCGTCATTGTCTTTATTGACAACATTCTGGTATATTCCCGGAGTCGGGAAGATCATGAGCAGCACCTGAGGACAGTGCTCCAGACTTCGAGAGAGAATAAACTATATGCTAAGTTCTCGAAATGTGAGTTTTGGTTTGATTTCGTGGCATTCTTGGGTCACGTGGTTTCAAGCGAGGGTATTCAGGTGGATCTGAAGAAAGTGGAAGCAGTGCAGAGCTAGCCCAAACCATCCTCAGCTATAGAGATCCGCAGTTTTCTGGGCTTGACGGGTTATTACCGTCGATTTGTTCAGGGGTTTTCATCTATTGCAGCACCTATGACCAGGCTGACCCAGAAGGGTGCTCCGTTCCAGTGGACGGAAGAGTGTGAGGAGAGCTTTCAGAAGCTCAAGACAGCTTTGACTACAACCCTAGTTTTGATATTGCCTGCCGGTTCGGAGTCTTATACTATCTATTGTGATGCCTCGAGGGTTGGCCTTGGAGCGGTGTTGATGCAGGACGGTAGGGTGATTGCCTACGCATCCAGACAGTTGAAGGTACGTGAGAAGAATTATCATGTCCATGATCTCGAGTTAGCTGCTATTGTTCACGCCTTAAAGATCTGGTGTCATTATTTGTATGGTGTGCCTTGTGAGATTTATACTGATCACCGGAGTTTGCAGCATCTGTTCAAGCAGAGGGACCTTAATTTGTGATAGATGAGGTGGTTAGAGCTACTGAAGGACTATGATATCACTATTTTGTATCACCCGGGCAAGGCCAATATGATGGCCGATGCTTTGAGCCGTCGGGCAGAGAGTTTGGGGTGTTTGGCTTATTTACTAGCAGCAGAGAGGCCCATGGCGATGGATGTTCAGGCCTTAGCCAGCCAATTTGTGAGATTGGATATTTTGGAGCCCAGTTGGGTTCTAGCTTGTGTGGTCTCTCGGTCTTCCTTGTTTGATCGTATCCGGGAGCGTTAGTTTGATTACCCTCATTTTCTTGTCCTCAATGACAAGGTTTTTCATGGCGATGCCAGAGATGTGACTATTGGTGATGACGGGGTATTGAGGATGTAGGGTCGAGTTTTTGTACCCAATGTTGATGGGCTTTGAGAGTTGATTCTAGAGGAGGCCCATAGTTTGCGGTATTCCATTCATACGGGTGCCGCGGAGATGTACCAGAATTTGAGACAGCACTATTGGTGGAGGCGGATGAAGAAAGATATTTGGGTTTGTAGCTCGGTGCCTTAATTGTCAGCAGGTGAAGTATGAGCACCAGAGACCGGGTGGATTGCTTCAACAGATAGAGATTCCGGAATGGAAGTGGGAGCGGATCACCATGGACTTCGTAGTTGGGCTCCCACGGACTTTGAGGAAGTTCGATGCCATTTGGGTTATTGTGGATCGGCTGACCAAGTCCGTGCATTTCATTCCTGTGTGTACCACCTATTCTTCGGAGCGGTTGGCGGAGATTTATATTCGGGAGATTGTTCGTCTGCATGGCATCCCAGTATCCATCATTTCAAATAGAGGTACTCAGTCCACATCACGGTTCTGGAGGGCCGTATAGCATGAGTTAGGTACTCGGGTGGAGTTGAGCACAGCATTTCACCCTCAAACGGACGGATAGTCCGAGCGCACTATTCAGATTCTTAAGGATATGCTCCATGCGTGTGTGATTGAGTTTGGAGGGTCTTGGAATCAGTTCTTGCCACTGGCGGAGTTTGCTTACAACAAGAGCTATTAGTCCAACATTCAGGTGGCACCGTATGAGGCCTTGTATGGTAGGCGGTGTAGATCCCCGGTGGGTTGGTTTGAGCCGGGTGAGGCTAGATTATTGGGCACAGACTTGGTACAGGATTCTTTGGAGAAGGTCAAGGTAATTCAGGATAGGCTCCGCACAGCCCAGTCCAGACAGAAGAGTTATACGGACCGGAAGTTTCATGATGTTTCCTACATGGTTGGAGAGCGGGTCCTGCTTCGGGTTTTGCCTATGAAGGGCGTTATGATATTTTGGAAGAAAGGGAAGTTGAGTCCGAGGTTTATTGGCCCTTTTGAGATATTGAGGCGTGTTGGGGAGGTTGCTTATGAGCTTGCCTTACCTCCCAGCATGGTAGGAGTTCATCCTGTATTTCATGTTTCAATGCTCCGGAGGTATCACGGTGATCTGTCGCACGCGTTGGATTTCAGTTCAGTCCAGTTGGACAATGATCTATCATATGTTGAGGAGCCAGTGGCGATATTGGACAAGCAGATTCAAAAGCTGAAGTCAAAGAACATTGCATCTGTGAAGGTTCAGTGGCGGGGTCAGTCAGTCGAGGAGGCGACTTGGGAGACCGAGCAGGATATGCACAGTCGTTACCCTCATCTTTTCACTACTTCAGGTATGTCTCTATGCTTGTTCGAGGACGAATGAATGTATAAGTGTGGGAGGACGTAACGACCCGGCCGGTCGTTTTAAGAATTAATGCCCCGATCCCCTATTAACTGCATTTCCCATGTTTGTTTCTGCTATTGTGAGTTACCGGGAGGATTTATTTGGAGATTCGGAGAGTTTTGGAACACTTAGTCCCTAAATGAGAGCTTAAGTTTTAGAATTTGGATCGTAGTCGGAACAGTGTGAAGACAACATCGGAATGGAATTCCGTTGGTTCTATTAGCTCCGTTGGGTGATTTCGGGTTCAGGAGCGTGTTCGGATTGTGTTTTGGAGGTCCGTAGCTTATTTAGGCTTGAAATGCCGAAAGTTGAATTTTTGAAGTTTCCGGTTCGATAGTGAGATTTTGATATAGGGGTCAGAATGGAATTCTGGAAGTTGGAGTAGTTCTGTAGTGTTGAATGTGATGTGTATGCAAAATTTCAGGTCAATCGGACGAGGTTTGATAGACTTTTTGATCAAAAGCGTAATTCGGAAGTTTTTGAAGTTCTTAGGCTTGAACCCGAGGTTAAATTAGCGTTTTGATGTTGTTTTGAGCGTTCCGAAGGTTAGAGCAAGTTTGAATGATGTCTTAGCATTGGCTGGCTTGTTTGGTTGAGGTCTTGGGGGCCTAGGGTGAGTTTCGAGTGCTTAACGGAAGTTGAATAGGACTTAGGAAGAATCTGAGTTTGCTGGACCTGTCATAACCGCACTTGCCTGTGTGGGACCGCAGGTGCGGCGCTGCAGAAGCGGCTAAGTGATCGTAGAAGCGAACCCAACCCGTTAAGTGAATTTCTCACCTGCGATGCCTTTTCTGCAGGTGCGGGACCGCAGGTGCACTCCCTTGACTGCAAATATGAAATTTTGAGGGTTGAGTTCATAACTTGGAAACATCAATTTCGAGCTCAGGGTAAGGCGATTCTGTGGGGTTTTTGAAGAGAAGATCATTGGGTAACAATTCCTTATCCCTTTCTAGTTGTATTCCATTAATCTATTGTTAGTTTTATCGTTTAATTTTGGATTTGAGATGAAAATTGGGGAAAAAATTGGAGAAAGTTCTCAGACCTAAATTTCGAGTTTTGATTGAGAATTTGACGTTGGATTTGGATAATTTTGGTATGGTTAGACTCGTGAGAGTATGCGGATTTTAAACATGTAAGTTTTACCCGATTTCGAGACGTGGACCCGGAGGGCGTTTTGGTCTTTTTTTCCTAATTTCGCGTATTAGCTTAGAATTTATTTGTAGAATCAGTTACTTGACGTGTTATTTACATTATGCAATTGAATTGAATAGATTTGGGCCATTTGCAGTCGAGTACTCATGGTAAGAACGTGGTTTCAGGTTGATTTTGAGCCGGTTCGAGGTAAGTGGCTTGTCTAACCTTGTGTGGGGGGGAAACTCCCCTTAGGATTTGGTTTGTTGATAATTGAAATGCCTTGTACGTAAGGTGACGAGTGCGTACATGTGTTAATTGTTGAAAATCCGTTTTCTTTAAGTAACTATAAATGTGATTTCCTTTTTCCTGTTCATACCGTGTGTAATTTAAGCCTGCTATTCGCCTAGGGAAGCATGTTTAGTTGACCTAATTGCTTTACTTGCTCAACGTGCCTCATTTGGATTATGTGCAGCATGCTAGGCTAGAATTTCCTATTTATTTTAGCATGGAGGTTTGAATTGAATTGAGTATTCTTTTGTGTTGCTGCTGTGTGTTTACTTTTGCACTACGGAATGGTATCCCGGGAGATCCCCATGTATGTTTACTTTGGGAATATGGAATGGTATTCCGGGAGATCCCCCTGCACTTTTATATTGGAACTACGGGATTGCACCCGGTAGATTCCCCCAGTACTGGATATTTACATTTGGGACTACGGATCGGGACTCCGGTAGATCCCCGCGCATTATGAGTTGGACTACGGGACTGCACCCGGGAGATCCACTGGATATTATATTTGGGGAATACAGGATGGTATCCTGGGAGATCCCCCAGTTGTTATCTCTGCGTTGAGCTGTATTTATTTCCGTGATACTTTGTCTCTGTTAAAGTTGCTGTTGTTTTTCTATCCTGTGTTATTTTTTACTGTTGCACTTAAGTATACTGTCTTATTCTACACTGTTATATCCTGTATATCCTTTAACCTCAGTAGAGCCCTGACCTTCCTCGTCACTACCCAACCGAGGTTAGGCTTGACACTTACACAGTACTGCTATTATGTACTCATGCCCTTCTTGCGCATGGTTTTCATGTGCAGATCCAGGAACTCCTACTCGGTCTTATCACGCTTGAGGCGAGGCGCTTTGTAGAGACTCCAAGGTATATTTTCCACGTCCGCAGACCGAAGAGTCCCTTTCTATTCTCAGTACTAGTATACCCCTTTCTATATTTCCCTTGTTGGTAGACATTTCTGGAGTTAGAGCTTATTATGTAATCTTTTAGCTTGTGATTCATGGGGTTCCGGATTTTGGGAATGTTAGGTTGAGATTCTTGTACTGTTATATGCCGGGCGGCATCTTAAACACTATTTCATTTTGTTATCTCGGTTTTTAATTGTTTTCTTTCCGCAATTGTTTCTTTTCCGCATTTGTTAGTCTTTCCTAGTCGTAGGGACTAGGTGCCATCACGAGTGTTCACGGAGGGCGAACTTGGGTCGTGACACCTGCCTAGGGGAAGCTTCTTAGGGTCACTCCACCTCTATTCGAAAGAGAAGAAAACCACACAGTCCAGGCCATGGGGCGATTTTAGCTGATGGATGAGTCCTCTTCATCTCACAGCACTTTCGAGGGGTCAGAAAGTGCTAGTCAGACCTCTGAGCCAGCAGCTTCCCCAGATACATATGCGCAGGCTGTACAGGATATCCCTGATGATGGTAGAGGGGGAGAGGGTAAATCTACTAGTGTAGAGAGATCAAAGAAGAAGGAGATATGTGAGGATAGGTTTGTTAGCTTGGTTGCCTTCACTGATTTCCGCATGTGGTGGCCGACAAGATCTTTTGACACTTGAGTGGCACTTTTTCTTGAAGGATTTGGATAGATACAACCGTGCAGTGCTGAGGAAGTTCGGAAGAAGAAAGGGTTGGATGTGGTTTGCTGAGAAATATAAAGATGCCAAGGAGCACCTATTCCGTGAGTTCTACGCCAACATTTCTCACATTCGAAAGAGGACAAAGGTGACCAAAGTACGCAACCTCAAGGTGAAGTTTGACCAGAATGCGCTAAATGAATACTTTTGGGTTTGAGGACTTGGAGTCGAGGAAGTACCTAGAGAAGTTTGCTATGAAAGAAGAAGTCCGACCATGACTAGCTGAGATCTTAGCATCACTGGAGCCACCACCACCATGGATCACTGTTGGGGTTCCCATTCAGCGGAATACATTGAGTTTTGAGGCGAAGGGATGGTGGACTTTAGTGTAAAAAAGACTTGAGCCTTTCCAGAATGAGACCCATCTGCCTCTTCCACTGCTGGTCTTGTAGCTTCTATCATGGCCGGGTACCGAATTAATGTGGGTGCCGTGATGTTGTCCTACATTTCATTGGTAGCACAGCAGACCATCACGGTCTACCCTTATTCCATCACTATGACAGAGTACCTCACTGATGCAAAGCTAGAGCAAAGATCATTCGATAGCAAGGTGAAGCGGAAGAAGCCATTTGACTGGTACATGTTGATAGATGCGACCAACCCAAAGAAAGGAGCTCGGCCTTCTTCTACCATAGGCCAGTCTAATGAGCCGGTAGTAGTAGTCTCTAATACAAATGACATTCCATCCACCGCTATTGAGCCCTCTTCTAGTGCTGCTGCTATGCCTCCGTCACTATCTTCAGGTCCTACCACAGCCCCCAGGGCAGCCCTGTACAGCTCTCGAGGCCGGGGCCTATGCCTACAGCTCCATTATCTGCTATGTGAGTGTCCGCGACATTGGCGAGTCTCAACAACTGGATGCAGATATCTACTTCAGAGCTGTCTAAGATATCTAGTATTGTTGCAGCGCAGTCCTCTACACAGGCACAAGGTCTCCACTGATCTTGATGGGATGACGCGCAAGTTCCGGATAACCAGAAGATGATCATGGACACTCTGGTATAGCACGGGTCAGTTATTGAGGAGTTGGACAATGAAGTGAAGAAGATGAGGAAGTCCCAGGCGAGCAAGAGATCAGTTGATAAGCTTAGGAATGAGGTGGCTAGACTTGCAACAGCTGGGGATTCGCCTTTTGACATGTTACTTGACCAAGACCAGTCCGCCCCAGACCCATATGCACTGGTTGTACTAGCTGGCCAGTCTGATGAGCCATGCCTTGTTGTCGACACTGCTGAGCCGGCGCGTACGATGTTTGCTACTCCTGACACTCTCAGATATGATGATGATGAGATATAGTTGGCTGACCCAACGAGCGATGATATTGCTGGGGACATTGAGATGTCCAAGGATGCTACGGGAGTTTTCTTCACCCTCTCTCTTTTCACTCTTATTTTGTTAAGCATTATGGACAATGCTTACTTTTATTCGGGGTGTGGAGTTTATTAGATTGACATTGAAACATTTTGGATACATTCCGACTGTAATAATTGGATGATTCTGTTTCTTTTCTTATTCATAGTTTATATATTTTTAGTGGTTATTGTTCATTTGCTTCTTTAAATTTTCCACTTTAGTTTTTGTTTTGTTAGTAGCTTCTTTTTATGCTTTTCGTAGTAGTATGGATAATAAGCCTTTAGTTTTCTTAATGCCTCAGTTCTTTCCAAAGGTAGTTTTGTGTGAACTGGGTGACTTATCCCGATGATGGATGGTGTGACAACATTCTTAAGGGAATGAGTCCATTTTCGTGTTTAAGTAATAATATTAGTAGTAGTAATGAATAAAACACCTAATCAAGTCATTCTCGAAAAAGAGTTATTCATGTTTCATTTGGTACCAACACACTTAACTACGTGCTTATGGTTTGAAAAAAGGTTATTAAAAGAAAATAGCTCTAGTTAGTGACTTTGAGACTCTTGAGTTGACTTGGTTAATCATTAAGTGATTTATTGGACCATAGTGATCTTTAACTTGATTGTGGTTGTTGTAGGTTCTTGACTCTATCATGTTTTACGGTCTAGTTGTTTGAGGTAATCTTTAGTTTCTAGTCCAAGTACCCATAAAAATGGTCTAGAACTTCCTCCGAATGTGCTTCAAGGCGAAATCCTAGTTTTGCGTGGTTTGGGAAATGATTAGGATTTCCTTAGTCTGTTTGAGCTTTCTTCTTCCAACCAATGTTTTTATCCCTAACCAACCCCCTTTGATACTCTAGCCAACCCCTTTTGAGCCTCTAGCCTTTCTCAATTGATAACCATGATATAAGCCTTTACCCATTTTATCGTGATCCTCTCTTTGCACCTGGACCTTCCTTAACACTCTTGTGAAATAAGTGGCTTAAGGCATATGTTTTAGGGGAGAGTTGAGGAACTTGAAATAGGTATCAAGGCACCAAAAAGAGAAAAGAAATGATCTCTATGAAAATAGAAGGCAAGAAAATAGAAAGAACAAAAAGAAAATGCAAGAAAGAGAATAAAAGGAAGGGTTGATGGAATCAAAAAAGAGGTAATTATCCCTAACATGAGAATCAAGGGGTAAAGAAAATGAAATGAACAAGAAAGAGTGATGTCAAGTCTCTCTAACACCCAAGAAAAAGAGAATGCCTCTAAGAATTGGTAAATGTGAGCCAAGAAATGAAAATGTGGAGTGCGTAAGGAAAGGTGCAACCATTTACCCATATGGTATCCTATCCCAATCAAAAAGACTTCATTAACACCCGAAAGAAGTCCTACTTTATTTTGGACCGAGTGAGCTTGCATTAGTGGTGATCTATATGAGGGGCAAGCCTATGGTACTTGAAGTCGTACTTGTGACATTCTTTGTGCGAGAAGAGTGAACCTTTCATTGATCTAAAGATTGAGTTCTAACTATTGAAGTGAGCTTGGCAAATGGAAGGTAGAGTAGGAAGCGTTTGGAGTCCACCATGATCTACATGATAGAATAAGAGTCCTTGATCAGTAAAATTAATTCTTGAAGCTCAAATGTCACATTAGAACTATATGTGTATGATATGTGAAGTCACCTTGTTGATAATGCATGAGTATTGTGGGTAGTTGTTGGTCCCAACTGAATATGAATGGCTTACCATTGACTCACTGAAATAACCTTTCACTCTGAGGAGGTGGGAACTAATCTATTTGCTTGAGGAAAAGCAAAGACTTAAGTTTGGGGAGTTGATAATTTTTTTGACCACTTATTAGTACCTTCTTGCTTTTGTTTTAGACCGAAAGTGTTGATTTAAGTTCCCAAAACTAATGAAAGTGAGCAAATTGCAGGAATGTTGGAGATTTGGACTCTAATGAAGAAATCTAACTCAAAAAGGAGTGTTCTGGCTCATAAGGCAAAAGGGGGCACAATAGACCAAAAGTTTGGTCCGCAAAAGTATTTCTGTGGTAGCAGAAGAAAGCGTAGACCAAAGAATTCTCTCTGCGGCCGTAGATCTGGTGATTAAAGCTCAGAGGTGATTGAAGAGATGTGCAGCCGCAAAAAATGGTCGCACTGACAAGAATTCAAAAAGTTCAGAGAGTGTGCAAAACAACCAAGATTAAAGCCTTTTTAGAAGTGCGGACCACACATGGAATTGAGTGGCCGCTGAAGCTGAAGTGTAGCAGCAGATCAAATTGTGCGGCTACAAGATCTCTCAACCTGCAAACTCGAGAATTGTGCAGTTGTAGAACCTCACGAAGGGTATTTTTGTCAGCGAATTTTGGGACACTATAAATAGTCGAAAATCACTTTTTTAGGTAAAGTTGGGTAGTTTTTTGAGCTGTAGCCGTTGTAGTTTACCATTTTTGGTAACTTGTGATCATTTTGGGTAAAAAACACAACAGTTTATCATTTTAATTTTATATTATGACTTTAATTAGTGTTTCTTCGTTGTTTTCTTCCATTTCTACTATGAGTAGCTAGATATTTACTAGGGTTGTGACCCAACCCAAATGTGTAAACAACAACAACAACTACCCAGTATAGTCCCACAAGGTGGGGTCTGGGGAGGGTAATACGTACACAGGCCTTACCCCTACCCGAAAGGGCAGAGAGGCTGTTTCGAATCGACCCTCGGCTCAGGAAAAGAAAAAGGAAAACAAAAACAAAAAACAAAAAACAAAAGAGCATTAGTAACTCCAGCAGAAATCACATAAATAATTATCTAAACATAAACCATAAATAAAATGGCATGCAAATATATCGACCAGTAACTACCATAAGGGGGCACAATACAATACACAGATCATCTATGAAGAGCCCTACCAAACCCCCCCCTCCCCTAGCCCCGGGACAGAAGTACGAAAAATTCTAGACGCCCCTATCCTGCAACCCTGATACTAGACCTCCAGACTTTCCTATCAAGGGCCATGTCCTCGGAAATCCGCATTCTAGACATGTCCTGCCTAATCACCTCTCCCCAATACCTCTTGGGCCTCCCTCTGCCTCGACTCGCGCCAACCACCGCCAGCCGCTCACAACTCCTCACCGGGGCATCGGGGCTTCTCCTCCGCACATGCCCGTACCACCTGAGCCTCGCTTCCCGCATCTTCTCATCTATTGGGGCCACTCCCACCTTCTCCCGAATAACTTCATTCCTAATCCTATCTAACCTGGTGAGCCCGCACATCCACCTGACCATCCTCATCTCCGCAACCTTCATTCTCTGGACATGGGAGTTCTTCACCGGCCAGCACTCAGCCCCATACAACATGGCAGGTCTAACCACAGCTCTATAAAACTTCCCTTGAGTTTCTGTGGCACTTTCTTGTCACACAAGACTCCTGATGCAAGCCTCCATTTCGACCACCCTGCCCCTATACGGTGAGTGACATCCTCGTCGATCTCTCCGTCCCCCTGAATCACCAACCCAAGATATCTGAAACTGTCCCTCTTGGCGATGACCTGAGATCCAAGCTTGACGTCCCTGCCTACTTCGCTCGACTCGGAGCTAAACTTGCACTCCAGGTACTCTGTCTTAGCCCTGCTTAGTTTGAAACCCTTGGACTCGAGAGTCTGCCTCCGGACCTCCAACCTCTCGTTAACACCAACCCTCGTCTCGTCTATCAGGACTATGTCATCAGCAAATATCATACACCATGGCACATCCCCTTGAATATGGCGTGTTATAGCATCCATCACCAAAGCAAATAAGAGAGGGCTAAGTGCAGATCCTTGATGAAGCCCCATTACCACCGGGAAATGGTCTGAGTCGCCACCCACCATCCTAACCCTAGTCTTAGCTCCATCGTACATGTCCTTAATCACTCTGATATAGGCTTCCGGCACGCTCTTCGCCTCCAGACACCTCCATAGCACCTCCCTTGGGACCTTGTCGTACGCCTTCTCCAAGTCGATAAACACCATGTGCAGGTCCTTCTTCTTATCCCTGAAGTGTTCCACCAATCTCCTGACAAGGTGGATAGCTTCTGTAGTGGAGCGGCCCGGCATGAAACCGAACTGGTTCACGGATATAGACGTCATCTCCCTCACCCTCGCCTCAACCACCCGCTCCCAGACTTTCATGGTGTGGATTAGTAATTTGATACCCCTATAGTTGTTACAACCCCTATAAGCAATCTCACAGTGATAACATATTATCCCACTCCTGAAATTCCTCAACTGAGTAATTATGGACTGCTCCTCAAGGTGAGTAGGAGCACCATCAAAGGAATACAANACAACAACAACTACCCAGTATAGTCCCACAAGGTGGGGTCTGGGGAGGGTAATACGTACACAGGCCTCCCCTACCCGAAAGGGCAGAGAGGCTGTTTCCAATCGACCCTCGGCTCAGGAAAAGGAAAAGGAAAACAAAAAACAAAAAACCAAAAACAAAAGAGCATTAGTAACTCCAGCAGAAATCACATAAATAATTAATCTAAACATAAAACCATAAATAAAAATGGCAAACAAATATATCGACCAGTAACTACCATAAGGGGGCACAATACAATACACAGATCATCCATGGACGAGCCTACAAACCCCCACCCCCCCCCCAAGCCCCGGGACAGAAGTACGAAAAATTCTAGAAGCCCCTATCCTACAACCCTGATACTAGACCTCCAGACTTTCCTATCAAGGGCCATGTCCTCGGAAATCCGCATTCTAGCCATGTCCTGCCTAATCACCTCTCCCCAATACCTCTTGGGCCTCCCTCTGCCTCGACTCGCGCCAACCACCGCCAGCCGCTCACAACTCCTTACCGGGGCATCGGGGCTTCTCCTCCGCACATGCCCGTACCACTTGAGCCTCGCTTCCCGCATCTTCTCATCTACTGGGGCCACCCCCACCTTCTCCCGAATAACTTCATTCCTAATCCTATCTAACCTGGTGAGCCCGCACATCCACCTGAGCATCCTCATCTCCGCAACCTTCATTATCTGGACATGGGAGTTCTTCACCGGCCAGCACTCAGCCCCATACAACATGGCAGGTCTAACCACAGCTCTATAAAACTTCCTCTTGAGTTTCTGTGGCACTTTCTTGTCATACAAGACTCCTGATGCAAGCCTCCATTTCGACCACCCCGCCCTTATACGGTGAGTGACATCCCCGTCGATCTCTCCGTCCCCCTGAATCACCGACCCAAGATATCTGAAACTGTCCCTCTTGGCGATGACCTGAGATCCAAGCTTGACGTCCCTGCCTACTTCGCTCGGCTCGGCGCTAAACTTGCACTCCAGGTACTCTGTCTTAGCCCTACTTAGTTTGAAACCCTTGGACTCGAGAGTCTGTCTCCAGACCTCCAACCTCTCATTAACACCGACCCTCGTCTCGTCTATCAGGACTATGTCATCAGCAAATAGCATACACCATGGCACATCCCCTTGAATATGGTGTGTTATAGCATCCATCACCAAAGCAAATAAGAGAGGGCTAAGTGCAGATCCTTGATGAAGCCCCATTACCACCGGGAAATGGTTTGAGTCGCCACCCATCGTCCTAATGTAAACCTTACGGGTAATTAATTTAGTGCTTTTTTATGAATGGGTGTTTGTTCTTTACCCTTGTTCACGCGTTAATTTTGGAATTAATGGTTGGAAACATTAATGCATGCCTTTTTGACTTGGTCTTTACTTGAAAAAGAGGGACCTAGTCTAGCAAAACTTGGCTAACAAGAAATTATGCTAATGAAGGATTTGACTTTCCTAATTAAAGGGTTTGAACTAGAGATAGGGAAAACCCGACTTGAGCTTATATCAACTATTTTTCTTGATACCCATTTGGGCTTGATCAAGATGAATTGGGCAAAATAACTCTATAACCGAGAATTATCGAGTGGGTAACTTAGAGTTGAGAGTTATAATACACCCCAATCACTAATGCAAGTGCTAACGTAATTAACCCCATTAGGCTAACAACTAGGCGAAGGTTACATCCCTAGGCCTTTTACCTATTTGAAAACAACCAAAAACAATTCATCAGTTTCTAGTTTCATTTCTCTAGTTAATCATTCATAGTGTAGTTTATAGAAGTAATTAGCAAAACCAACTTGATTGGAAGTGTATTTAAGCTATTTCTTCCACACGCATCAAGTGTACACTCTAACACCCATTCTTATCTCCTTGAGGAAATCGACCCCAACTCATAGTTGGGTACTATTCTTCCAACGAACTCTTCCACTCATTGTTGAGTGTGGATTGGGAGTGGATAAGTAGCCTCTCAAAGATAAGTACAGACGTCTTCGTACCGATTCGCAAGACTCTACTAAACTCGCTCATGACTCGTGAGACCTAAGTAACCTAGGGCTCTGATATGAACTTGTCACGGCCAAAATTTCCAACCCGTTGTGATGGCGCCTAACACACTTGCTAGGCAAGCCGACAACCACAAAACAGCTAAACATTTGAATAAAACATGTTTAATTAACTCCATAACAGCAAATCTCATAAATATCTAATAAAAGTAACCGAAACTCTACTACAACCATCACAGCACCTGGTGTCAACGAGAACATGAGTACTACAACATCTCAACATAAAACAAACTCTAATACAACGGTCTAAATAGTATAACAGTACTGAATAAAATAAAAGGAAGGAGAATCAAGGTCTGCAAGCGTCATAGCAAGCACCTCAATGTCTCCAAGCAGGTACTAGCACCAATCTAGCAATCACTGCGTCCAGATGTACTTGGATCTGCACATGAAGTGTAGAGTGTAGTATGAGTATAATCGATCCAATGTACTCAATAAGTATCATATCTAACCTTGACGAGGTAAAAGAATCACAAATTATAATGATGCTAGCTATAACCTGTACAGTTTCATCATTTTAACAAGTACAGAACAGTAATGAAATCACGTCATAAAGCACATGAAGAAGCATATGTGTATGTATATGTACATGTTCTCAATTACTAT
This sequence comes from Nicotiana attenuata, assembly GCF_001879085.1. NCBI lineage: Eukaryota > Viridiplantae > Streptophyta > Magnoliopsida > Solanales > Solanaceae > Nicotiana > Nicotiana attenuata. The sequence goes on from NC_031998.1 coordinate 46,233,534, forward strand.
ACTCAGAGAATGTTCAGCATATAGAGATGATATGAAGTTAAATCAGATAAATAATCACGAAAATTTCAAGTGAAGATGAAATGCAAAATCCAAACAAACACTAGCCTGATTTCCTCAACCTATTCAATTCCATACCAAACCACTTATCAGTTTTCCTCAATATCCACGTGTACACCATCAAGAGAGAGACATGAGAGGGTGACCCTAGGGGGATAGAACCATATGCGCACGCATGCACGACCAATTCAATGTGCTACCAACACGTCATGGTCATAGGCTCAAAATTATAATCCGCTCGGCGTGGTCACAGGTATAACAACACCATCTGCCCAGTGTGGTCACAGGCATAACAACACAATCTGCTTGGCGTGGTCACAGACACCTGGTCCAATCATATCACACAGGAGCAAATAAACAAGAATGTGATGAATAAATAACAAATCTTATGTTCCTGGACAAGTAAAAATGACATGCTAAGTGTAAGCATGTGCAAAGTGCGCTACCATAGCTTAAATCAGCAATTTCATCACAGAATAGTATTTTATTAAGTTCATTCAAGGATTAAACCTCTATGTAACTTCAAAAATGGCTCAAATAGTTCACAATGTGAGCACGTGATTTTTGCCCTAAGCAATAATTCCCAAAATTTCAAACAAAATAATTTTTTCTAGTATTTTATAAATTTTTGTGAATTTTGTGGCATTCTTTGGTAATTGTTGCATTTTTATTTGTGCATTTTAATCCATATGAAAATACCAAAAATATGCATTGGCATTTAGGGATTTAATTTCACAATTTTAGTATTAATTAGTTTTAGAATAAAATGTAAAGAAAATTGCAAGAAANAAAACAACCGCTTTAGGCCCCATATTTGTTGGGCTCCATTTTTTGTTACACCTAATAGATTATGTATGTGAGCACGTGATTTTTGCCCTAAGTAATAATTCCCAAAATCTCAAACAAAACAATTTTTTCTAGCATTTTTACAAATTTTTGTGAATTTTGTGGCATTTTTTGGCAATTGTTGCATTTTTGTTTGTTTGTGCATTTTAATCCATATGAAAATACAAAAAAAAATGTGCATTTTTGCATTTAGGATTTAATTTCATATTTTTAGCATTAATTGATTTTAGAAAAAATGTTAAGAAAATAACAAAAAAAGGAGGGTCCATTTTGCATTTTGGCATTAGTTTGTATTTCTCTTTAGGAATTAATTAGGAAATATAATTGTTAGAGTCAATTTGTTTTAGTTTTATTTTTAGCATTTTTTTTTATATATAAAAAATATGAAAATAAAATACAAAAGCAATTAAAGAAAATACAAAAGAAAACAATTGGGTTTCATTAAAATGCCCGGAATTGGGCCAGATCTTGTTTAACAAATCCCAGCCCAATTTTGCCCAGTTCCAGCCCAAAACGCTGGCCCAAACGCCTTGCCCGGTCCGTCTCCCTTGCCCAGCCCTAACGATGTCGTTTGGTCCTAGTCAATCCTGGCCGTCGAGGTTTCATGATCTAACGGCCAGGAAGCTAGGGTCAATTAATATATATATGTCCAAACACACCCCCCTACCCCCCTCACCACCTCTCTCTCATCCCCATCCCTTAGAGACGCATATAGCCGCCGGTATAACACCACCACGGCCCCGCCGTCCTCCGCCCTAGCGCCGCCGGCGGCGATGCTCCGATCAACCCCAAAATTACACCCCAGATTCCCCTTCTCCTCCTTTACCTGAATCCACTGTCCTTTGCTTTCAAATCTTACTGGAACTCGTCGAATATCCGTTCAAAAGTTTCCGGCCAAGTCGCAAACTCACCCAAACTGGCCCAAATTCGTACCATATGTCCCTCATCCCTCCCTCATATTAATCCCTAACCAGAATCTTTCGAATATTGCCAAAGCTTCTCGAATTTTAGATCTTAGACTGGCAGAACCCTAGCTCAAAAAATCTTGGGGGATTTTGGACCGTAATTTCCCTAATCATGTGTGTTCTTTTGAAAACACACGATTAGGGATGTTACGTGTCAAGAATCCCGGAGGATTCAAACAAATGGCCGGTCAGAGTTTCCCCATGGTCAGTCGAATGCTCTGATTCAGTAAGTTTGCTGATTACTTCTATTTTTGATTCTTATTTTTGGGTTTCCGTATCTGTTCTAAGTTTAGTTTACGATTTGTTTCGAGTCTGGTCGATCCTGTTTGAGCTTTGTTTGGATTTCAATTCGTTCCTCAGCATCTGAACTGATTAGTAATCTCTTATGGCTGCTGTTAGTTAGCATTAATTAATTTAGTTTAGTTTAGATCAGTTTAATTAGTAATCGTATTAACAGTTCCATGTTTAGGGTTTAATTAAGTTTTATGATTTGTTAATGATCTTCGTGGAGGTACTGTTCTCAGTCTTCATGTTTGATTTAAATTTATTCCAATAGGTCTAATTTTTGTTTAGTTTAGTTAGTTGATTCATGAGTGGTCACTGCAGTTTGTAGTTCATGGTTAGGTTGGATTTCATGATTGGTTAATTGTGCAAAAATTCAATTTGGTGGGATCTTTTGGCTATAGCTGAACAAGATAGTGACCAGCAATTACAGTAAAAGGGTTTTGGTCTGGCCAGTAATTTCAGGAGGTTCAAAGGGTAGTTTAGGCATGGGAAAGGGGTACTTTTATCAGATTTGGTAATTTTTGAAGGGGGGTAAGGATAGAATAGGGATTGTAATAAGTATAGAACCTTCTAGGATGGACTATAGTGTAGGTTTTAATAAACTTAGGGTAGTTACTTGTGTAACAAGTCAGAAAGTAAAGGGTAAACACTGAAATTAGAATAGGGACTAAGGGGTAAAAGGAAAATCTGAAATTGGACCCTAAGTTCACCTATAAGTAGGCATTCATTTGCCTTGATGAAGGAGGTTTTTTTTTCTGGGCAGACATCTAAACCCCCTCCCAAAAGGCATTATACAAAGTTTCTGGAAGCCTAAAATTCCTTCAGAATAATACTAATATCAGCATTAGGATCAGAAACAAGCTGGTTTACGAGTGTACTGTTCAACATTTGAAAGTTGCTGCAAAGAGAGTCATTAGGGTGTATTTGAGCTGCTGTAAAATGAAGTCTGAGTAGTCAAGTTGGTTTTGATTTGCATTGATGCTCGAAGTTGTTGCTGTCTTGGTTCATCACTTTATCCCTGAACTTGCTATGTTGACTGAGCTGTTACTGGACTTTAACTTATTCCTGGGCTGCTGTCGAAAACTGTCACTGCTGCTGATCTTTTCCTTTTCTTATTTGCATTTACCAGGTACACGTTTGAATCTGCCTTGCTGTAACTTTACGCTTGAAATGGAATACAATTACTCCCCTGTTTGATCCTGAAATGTGCTGCTTGGACTGTGGTGTGTTGGTAGTCAAATGGGCATTAGATTTAATCACCCAGCATAGTGTAAATCGATTTATATGAGTGTAAACCCTGGACTGTATAACTGGACTGTTCGTATGGACTGTGCAATGAGCTTTAATTCTGATTATAGCAGTTCACATGTTAGAATCTAATGTCTACTTTCTGCGGTTAATGACATGATTGGACTGTTTCGATTTTTATTTTTTACGTATCTCACATCCGGTGAGAATCCAAAACCTGCGTAGTTCGGGCAAATAACTTCTAACTATTTCTGAAAAAAACACTCCTAATTTTTGAAAATAAAACTTGATTTTTCTTTTGGTTTTGTTGCAACTTCAAGACTCTTTACATAGTTCTTTTTCCATGGCGAATAAACAACGACTAATTTTGAAAATAAAACTCTTTTGTTTTATTTTTCCACTGGCAAACAAAAACTACTTTTCTTCTTCAAAAAAATCCGGGGTAGCATTTCGGCCACTACTTGGCCATTTGGTTTTTCTTAAGTATATGTAAATAACTTCTTCACACTGCTACTTTACTCTTTCTTCTCTCATTTTTTTTTTTTCAATACTCCTGCCCAGAATATTTCAAAGTCGGTCAGCATGTGGCAGGTCCAAAACAGATAAATGCACCAATCAGGCACTGAATCAGGATGGTCCATTTATTCCGGGTACATATCCTAGACAGACCCACACTCCTGGTTGAGTCCCCTAAGTCAAACATGCACGTGATGCAAAGATAAGCGCTTCCTACTAGGGATCCGACATGAAGTCAAGTTTTCTTCTAGGTTCAAAAACCTGGGTATGTAGTTCTAGACTGTGTACCCGACGGCGGACAACTCGAGTCGAGGAGGGGGCTACGTACCGCGGAACCAAAAGGCCATCCTGGCTTAGTAACTTGTCCGTTCCTTCTTTCTTATTTTATAGGTATGACCACTAACAGAATTAGGGAAGTTCTCAACCAGTAGCACATCCCCGGAGGTGGGAAGAGAAAGGTTTCAGCACAGTTTATATACAATTCAGATTAATATCAAAGCGGTTAAAAAGCCAAACATTTGCCACATTTTAGCATGAAACATGTAGGAAAACCAGATAAAGCCAAATATACAACAGTATATCTAAGCTCGAATTCTGAACCCTGAACCGAAGTTATTGGGTGGTTGTAGAATCCCCAGCAGGAGTCGCCAGAGCTGTCACACCTCCTTTTTCATTACGTACACCCGCAAAAGAGGGAAATAAAGGCGAGTTATTTCCAACTTGAAGTGACAATCGGAACGGGATTTATTATTAGATTTCAGGAGTCGCCACTTGGGGAAATTAATGTGTCCCAGTCACCGATTTGAATCCCCGATCCGAGGACAATTATGACTCTTCCGTTAGCCAAGTCAGCGAAACCAAACAATCCGGGTAAGGAATTCTGTTAACCCGCGGAGCAGGTGTTAGGCATTCCGGGTTCCGTGGTTCTAGCACGGATCGCTCAAACTGGTCGTAATGTATTTTAATCTGATTTCGAAAACATGTTATAACTTATGAGCCTTATTATAGTAAACCACTGTTTATTTTTATGAGAATTGCAAACGTTCGTGAAAATGCGTATCTTGAACCACGTCGCAGCCAGTGCACCCGTTTGATGTTAACACAATTTCGACTTCGTCAAGATTTGATTTGGTCACATAAAAAATGTGCACCCGTTTATTTCAGGAAGTTAATATTATTAAAATACGCGCCTAAGGCAACTTACGGTTTATTAATCTTTGTGGGAAAACCGTGAAATTTCGCTAAAACGGATTCACACTTGAATTCTAAGCTATTTTTTTATAAGCATTTATTGAGCGGCACCGCCTTTTTTAGTCCATGCTAGCGACGCGGCTCGTCTCATCATTTATTAAAAAAGGGCCAACACTAAAAATGAAAAGATTTTTCCATTTTTGATCTTGTCTCTAATAAAAGAAAGAAGTCTTAGTTGACTATTATTTGCGAAAGTACACACAGCTTACCAATTAGGCAATATCGAGTCAATCTGTTCTTCCTTGGCCTTGGGCCTAAAACAGCCCAAATCCACATGGGACTGGTTACAGACTGGACAATTGAATCTTGCCCAATAAACCAAATGTTGGCCTAAACCATCAGGCCCAGTCCTGAGAGGCCAATTAAAACCCCAGGGCTAACGCCACCCCAAGTGAGGGGCTACTGGACGGGGTCGCATACTCAGTAGAGACTTAGTGCCCACGTTATTCAAAAGATAGGCCTGTTAATCCTCGATCCCGTTAACAAGACCCCAATCAGAACTGGAAGCTTCAAGCAAATCACACGGAAAAATACTACTGAACCTATTTCAAGTTGTTCAATGGTTATCGCACTACTGCTGCAACTAAGTTTCAGAAATGATACGGGATCAACTAGGACTAAGGTGTTACATAATATGAGAGGTATCAAAACTTAAGATGTCAAGTCCTTATTTCTATTCCGACTTAACTTATCAGGCTAATAATTCGTTACAATTACCCTACTAACACTTGTTCATACAGGGTACAACTGCAATAGGAGTCCTATTGGACATGAA
>NC_031998.1:46239576-46277746 GCF_001879085.1 Nicotiana attenuata
TCGCCAGGATACCCGAGACAGGAAAATCGGAGATTCACGTTATACGATTTAATAGAATCAGATAATGCTGAATTTCTTTGAAAACATATTTTATCCGTTAAAAAGGAAGTGAAGTAACATTACCAAAAGTCAAAACGACCTCGGGGGAAATAACAGATGTATTATGCCTAATGAGAAAAATCCGAGAAGAAGTAAAGCCAACGGACATCTTACTTCATTACGCTGTCCAGATTTTCTGGACTTTTTCTTGTGTAGGAAAATGAACCTTCGTACCATTCTCAAGGAAGCAATTCTGTTCATCAGAAGCCACAATATTGGAATAAACGCGGTCAATAGTGGAAATAGAATCCATCTTGAGCAACCTACATGGGAATTGACAATTGTACCTTCCTCCAGGTATTAATAAAATATTGGGTTCTAAATGGATATTCAAAAGAAAATGAAAGACGATGGTTTACTATTGACAAAAATACAGGCAAGACTTTGCTGTTTGTCAAAAGGATTTAGACAGGCGAAGAAAGGTCTTGAGACTATTTTGGACACATTACTCCGAGGTTAACAAGAATTACATCCATCGGATGCCTTAATTCGGCGTCAGCCGCATTTGTATTTGATTCTTTCCAAAATCCATCAAATGGATGTAAAAACAGCCTTTCTTAAATGGTGTGAATTTAGATGAGAAATCCTCATGGACCAACCTGATAGGGTTTGTGGTTTCCGGAAGAGAAAGGAAGGTTGTCGTCTTGTTAAGTCCTCATTTATGAACTAAAACCAAGCCCCAAGCAATGGGCATTGCGAAAAATCTTGATCCAAACAATGTTGTCAAACTGGCTTTTATACTATTAATGAATTGTGTGATAAATGTGTTTACATTATTAAACGTTCCAAATCACAATAGTTTCATTGTTTGCTTATATGTTTATGATATTCTAATAATGAGCAATAGATCATTTGCCGGACATTCAACGGATTACTAAGCGCTATGCTTGCAGTAGTTTGATATGAAAAGACTTAGGAGTTTGCCGATGTAATTTCTAGGAATCTTAAAATCAAGAGGACTCGCTCAGGGTTTAGCTTGTTCAATCACATTACATGGAAAATGGTACTCTGAAAAATTCAAACATTTTGGAATATTTAAAGATGACAAGAACTCCAATTGACTTAAATCATCATCTTATAAAGAATAAGGTGAAAGAGTCTCATTGGATATGCTCGTGTGTGGGAAGCTTAATGTTACAATCAATGATACAGTGACACGACCTGATATAGCTTGTGCTATAAGTTAAACTAGTCGGATTCACAAGTTAATTCCAACAAAACATCACTGGGTAGCAAATGAAACGAGGTTCTGGGATATTGGAATATTACCAAGACTACACTTTGCACTACAATAAATATTCCTGCGGTTTACGAAGGATATAGATGATGCAAATTGGATAACCGCCGCTCAACAGAAACAAAGGTCCACCAGTGATATGTTTTTACTGTTATTGGTGGAGGAGCAGTATCTTGGATTGTCCTCCAAACAAACGTGCATTCGTCGCTCTACAATGGAATTAAGAGTTTAGCTTTGGATAAGAAACGGATGAAAGAAGGCTAAATGGCTCTGAAATTTTCTTAGAGACATCCCGTATCTGGCCAAAACCTTTGGCTCATATTTGCCATACATTGCGATGTGAGTCTGCAATTAGGAACGGGCAGGGAGCTGTATATGTATAACGGAAAGTTCTCGTCATATCGAGAGGACATAACACCGTTTAGACAACTACTTATCTAGCTGGAATTTATTCCTATCGATTATGTAAGATCAAAGTGATAACTGTGCGGGAACTCTCGCTTACAAAAAGCTTAACTAGAGAGGAGGTTGAGAAATCATCTAAGGGAATGGGGACCTATGGCCGAGGACAAGTCAACATGGCCGGTTAATCTACCTAGATTTTTGGAATGTTCCGAGAATCTAGGTTCAAGGAGATCAAAACAAAGTTGTGATTGACCGGTTCAACATTATCAAAAATAAATCTTTGGTCCCTTCTCGTGAATGAAGACAATTTCTGTAACAAGGATAGAACTTACACGTTCTTTAAATGAATACCTAAGTTTGATTGTGGTTAGTTAATCAAATTAGTGTTCAATCTAAAGGAATTTACAAATTTAGGAATCACCTAATGTAAGTGTGAAGTGAAGCCGCTTCAATTGAGGAATTTTGTAAGGTCAATTCTCTACGCACTATTATGAGACCATGGCGGTGTTCAATTGGCTGAAAACGAACTACAACAATGAGAAACTAAAAGACCGGTTTAAGGGTTGATTGTTGTTAACATATGGTTTTCTAAGGTATACACTAAAGTTGACGGTTCAAAAGATTATCAAAATCCTACCGATTGACCGAGTATATCCGACATAGTTCACTATGAAAAGTTTCCCAAAGGGAAACCTAACTCATTCCAGATGCAATTAACCTTACTTAGCAAATCACACAGCTTTCATCTATGATCTTTCTTTGATACAGCCGATTTCCATTCATGTGGGGGATTGTGGGCTTTAAGCCAATGTGGGCTTTTAAAGTAGAGATAAGATGTGAATTTGAGAAATTGGAGGAAATAAAATGGAGGAAAAAATGAAAAATTTGAAGAAGTGAAATTTTGTCTTGGCACTTTTGTCCCTCAATTGCGTGAAGGGACAATACATTTGTGTGCTTATATATAGAATCACTTCTTAAAAATGCTCTTAAAAAAGAAGTTGAAGAGAATGAAACCCTCGCGCCGTGTCGTCCATTCGTTTCGGTCAGGCTTCGCTTTGGATTTTGATTTGGAATTTGTCCAAATGATCGATCGATAGATTATTTTGCGACAAAAATTTATTTAATTATTTAATAATTAATACAATACCAAATCATAAATCACTGCTGAAAATACGCCAGAACCCTGCTGAAGATTCAGAGGAACTCTCTGGCCGCGGTTCTACCGTAACCGCGGTAGAACCGCGGCAGGCAGATTCAGAGAGCCTCTCTGACCGCGGTTCTGCCGTAACCGCGGCAGGCAGCGTATTCTTCTGAAAAGGCACCTTTTCCAGACACCTCTTCTGATAATTGCCTATAAATTCTGAGGCAAGGCTCCATTTTCTACACACGAAAAACACTCCAGAACTTCTTTCTTTTTGAATATACTGCATCCTAATTCGCAGTCTCTCTCTCTCAAATTCGTAAGTGTGATTTTGCTTCGTTCTTTGAGTTCGTTGGGATCCTGCAGTTTGTATTGCCACTGTTGCAGGAAGGTTTATTCCATTTTATCCTGGGAGGATTTAATCCATTACCTTGGAAACTTGTGAGGGGGTTAAAATTCCTTAAGGACACACAAGAAACTTGTGGACTCGGAATATTTCTGATTCTCTACTATTTTCCAGATTTCTTTAATTCTTCTAACCGTTTTTTTTTTTGATTTTGTGTTTTAACACAGTAACGCTCACAAGCGGGACACTACCTAATTACCTAATAAGTAGATAAAGATTAAAACACCTCCACCCCATCCCCACGTAGCAGCACCCCCTTATGTATGACTCTCAAGTCATATGAGAATAGGTGGATGATTAAGAGGGACATGAAACTTACCCAATATTTTGTATCAATTGAAATACTGGAAGTTCAGAAGCAAGGGATCTAGTCGGCTTCATACTCACTAGACCTTGCTATGTATTAACAGAAGTTTAGCCTCTCTTTTTTCCTTAGAAATAAACTGAAGCTTGGCTTCTTATGTATTGAAATAATAAAGTGACAGTGGAAGAAGCTAGTCGCTTTTGTACTAGACATGAGAGTGAAGGTGCCCTCCAACACGAGGTTAATGCATGATTCAGATACTAAATTAAAAGCAAAAGTTAAGGTGGCCTTCTGAAGATATTGTATTTATGCTAATGCAAATGTATGTACTTAATTCAAATCAGATCTGACGGATAATTAGTTCATACGTATTTTTCCATACTTCGATCCGCCGTTACGTGTTGTCGCAATTAACGGGTGTTAAAGGGATTGTCAAGAGAATCGGTTCAGGTATGTTAAGGCTATCCCTTCTTTCTTTTTGGACTGATCCATACGATACAAACGAAACAAGTAAATGCACAACTTCCATAAATGACTCTATTCATAGAAGTATTAGAGGTGCCTATGTTCTTGATTCCCCATATGGCATATTATTCCATCGTCTGTTCATGGGTCTCAGAAAATACGTAAGTTGAAAAAGTTTACTTCATGATATTACTCAAAGGAATAATGGTCTTATGACATTCCGAGAGATTTTATTGACGTACTTCTCATGTATTGCATTCATTTACATGTACATTGAACCGTGACCAGATAGCGTTTTTTACGTGTATATATGTATGTATATATGTGTATATGGGATATGGGAAAAGGTTACGGTGTTATATATGCAACACCACCTAATCAGCTGGTATACGATGATGATTTTGCCCATAGTGGCTGAGATGATACGATGGGATGCCCTCAGAGGCTTCATGTCACGACCCCGGTTCGCCCTCCGTGAACCATCGTGACAGCACCTAGTCTCTATGACTAGGTAAGCCCAATAATGCGGAAAAGTAAACAAATTTGCGGAAGAAATAGATTTAAAACCGAAATACAGAAATAAAACAGTGTTTGAAATGCCGCTCGGCATACACAATATCAACCCTCGAAACTAATAACATTTCCCAAAATCTGGAATCTCATGATCACAAGCCTTTGAATGTCTACAAGTATCTAACTCCAGAATATCTAACAAAGAAAGGAAATACAGAAGGGCTAATACTTAAGGAAATAGTAGAAAGGGACTCTTCGGTCTGCGGACGCGGCAGATATACCTCGGAGTCTCTACAAGCGCCTCGCCTCAAGCGTGATAAGTCTGAGTCGCAGTACCTAGATCTGCACATGAAAAACATGCGCAGGAAGGGCATGATTACACCACCGCGGTACTCAGTAGGTGCCAAGCCTAACCTCGGTCGGGTAGTGACGAGGAAGGTCAGGGCCCTACTGAGGTTAAAGGAAAATACAAGATATAATAACAGTGTAGAATAAAATAGTATACTTAAGTACAACAGTAAAAAGGTAACACAGGATAGAAGAACAACAACAACTTTAACAGAAACAAAGTAATCACGGAAAAACAAATACAGCTTAACAAAGAGATAACAACCGGGGAATCTCCCAGGATACCGTCCTGTTGTCCCCAAATATAAATATCCAATGGATCTCCCGGGTGCAGTCCCGTAGTTCAACTCATAAATGCGCAGGTATCTACTGGAAATCCGATCCGTAGTCCCAAATATAAATATCAAGTACAAGGGGAATCCGCCAGGTGCAGTCCCGTAGTTTCAAAGTAAATGTGCAGGGGGACCTATCGGAATACAAATCCTTAGTCCCAAAGTAAATATGCAGGGGGATCTACCGGGATACCATCCCGTAGTCCCAAAGTAAACACACAGCAACAACACGAAGAAATACGCAATTCAATTCAAATTCCATACTAAGGTAAAACAGGTACTTCTAGCCTAGCATGTTGCACATAATCCAAATAAGGCAGTTTGGGCAAGTAAAGCAATAAAGTCAATTACACATGCTTCCATAAGCTAACAACAGGCTTAAATTGCAAGTAGTATAAACAGGAAAAAGAAACACAATTACAATTACTTAAAGAAAACCGGATTTTCAACAATTAGCAGAAGTACGCACTCGTCACCTCACGTACAAAGCATTTTAAATATCAATAATACCAAATCCTAAGGGGAGTTTGCCCCACACAAGGTTAGGGCAAGCAACTTACCTCGACCGGGTCAAAATCAATCCGAAACCACGTTCTTGCCACAAGTGCTCGACTACAAATAGCCCAAATCAATTCAATTCAATTGTATAATGTAAATAACACTTCAAGTAACTGATTCTACAAACAAATTCTAAGCTAATACGCGAAATCAGGTAAAATGACCAAAACGCCCCTCGGGCCCATGTCTCCAAGTCGGGTAAAGTTTATATTTTCAGAATCCTCATACTCTCACGAGCTCATGCGTACTGAAATTATCCAAATTCAAGGTCAAATTCCCAATCAAAATTCGAATTCTAGGTCTAAGAACTTTCTTCAAACTTTTTCCCAAATTTCATCTCCAATCCGAAATTAAATGATAAAACTAACAATAGATTAATGGAATATAACTAGAAAGGGTTAAGGAATTGTTACCCAATGATCTTCTCTTCAAAAACCCCAGAAAATCGCCCTACCCCGAGCTCCAAATTGATTTTTCTAAGTTTTGAACTAAACCCTTGATTCTACCCCTTTTCTGCCCAGCGAAACCACATCTGCGATCCTGGGACCGCACCTGCGGTCCCGCTTCTGCGGAGACATGGTCGCATCTGCAACATTTCATTAAATGGGACTTCCGCACCTGCGATAGCTTTACCGCAGATGCGGTGCCCTAACCGCATCTCAACTCTCTTCTAGCCTCAAACCGCTTCTGCGGTTGTTCGACCGCTTCTGCGGTCTCGAACCTGCGGTCCTAAAGCCGCAGGTGCAGTTATGACAGCAGACTTGAAACTTCAGCTACAACTTTCTACTCCAAACCTTCCGTTAACCACCCGAAATCATCCGAGGCCCCCCGGGACCTCAACCAAAAGCACAAACAAGACATATACCACTACCCAAACTTATACCAATCCTCAAAATACCTCAAACAACATCAAATCAACCAATTAGCATCGAATTCAAGCCTAAGAACTTCAAAACTCTCAAAATACGCTTTTGATCAAAAAGTCTATCAAACCTCGTCCGAATGACCTGAAATTTTGCACACACGTCACATTCAACACTACGGAGCTACTCCAACTTCCGTAATTCTATTCCGAACCTCGGATTAAAATCTCGCTATCGAACCAGAAACTTCAAAATTTCAACCTTCGGCATTTCAGGCCTAAATTAGCTACGGACCTCCAAGACACAATACGAACACGCTCCTAAACCTGAAATCACCCAACGGAGCTAACGGAACCATCAGAATTCCATTCCGAGGCCGTCTTAATATAGTTCTGACTACGGTCAAATTTCCGAAACTTAAGCTCTCATTTAGGGACTAAGTGTCCCAAAACTCTTCGAAACTCCCAAAAAATCCTCCCGGCAACTCACAATGGCAGAAACAAACACGGGGAAAGCAGTTAATAGAGGATCGGGGCATTAATTCTTAAAACGACCGGCCGGGTCATTACATCCTCCCACACATAAACATTTGTTCGTCCTCGCACGAGCATAGAGACATACCTGAAGTAGTGAAAAGATGAGGGTAACGGCTGCACATATCCTACTCGGTCACCCAGGCCGCCTCCTCGACCGGCTTCACTGATGCAATGTTCTTTGACCTCAGCCTTCTAACCTGCCTGTCCAATATTACCACTGGCTCCTCAACATAAGATAGATCCTTATCCAACTGGACTGAACTGAAATCCAACACGTGCGACGGATCGTCGTGATACCTCCGGAGCATCGAAACCTGAAATACCGGATGAACTCCTGCCAAGCTGAGAGGTAAGGCAAGCTCATAAGCAACCTCCCCAATACGCCACAATATCTTAAAAGGACCAATAAACCTCGTACTCAACTTCCCTTTCTTCCCGAATCTCATAACGCCCTTCATAGGCGATACCCGAAGCAGAACCCGCTCTCCAACCATATAGGAAACATCACGAACCTTCTGGTCTGCGTAACTCTTCTATCTGGACTGGGCTGTACGGAGTCTATCCTGAATAACCTTAACCTTCTCCAAAGCATCCTGAACCAAGTCTGTACCCAATAATCTAACCTCACCCGGCTCAAACCAACCCACCGGGGATCTACACCGCCTACCATATAAAGCCTCATATGGTGCCATCTGAATGCTGGACTGATAATTGTTGTTGTATGCAAACTCCGCCAATGGCAAGAACTGATCCCAAGACACTCCAAACTCAATCACACATGCACGGAGCATATCCTCAAGAGTCTGAATAGTGCACTCGGACTGTCCGTTCGTCTGAGGGTGAAATGCTGTACTCAACTCCACCCGAGTACCTAACTCATGGTGAACGACCCTCCAGAACCGTGATGTGGACTGAGTACCTCTATCTGAAATGATGGATATTGGAATACCATGCAGACGAATAATCTCCCGGATATAAATCTCCGCCAACCGCTCCGAAGAATAAGTAGTACACACAGGAATGAAGTGCGCGGACTTGGTTAGCGGATCCACAATAACCCAAATGGCATCGAACTTCCTCAAAGTCCGTGGGAGCCCAGATACGAAGTCTATGGTGATCCGCTCCCACTTCCACTCCGGAATCTCTATTTGCTGAAGCAATCCACCCGGTCTCTGGTGCTCATACTTCACCTGCTGACAATTAAGGCACCGAGCTACAAACCCAACTATATCTTTCTTCATCCGCCTCCACCAATAGTGCTGTCTCAAATCCTGACATCTTCGCGGCACCCGGATGAATGGAATACCACAAGCTATGGGCCTCCTCTAGGATCAACTCCCGAAGCCCATCAACATTGGGTACACACACTCGACCCTGCATCCTCAACACCCTGTCATCACCAATAGTCACTTCTCGAGCATCGCCATGCAACACCTTGTCCTTGAGAACAAGCAAATGAGGGTCATCAAACTGACGCTCTCGGATACGATCAAACAAGGAAGACCGAGAGACCACGCAAGCTAAAACCCGACTGGGCTCCGAAAGATCCAACCTCACAAACTGGCTGGCTAAGGCTTGAACATCCATCGCCATAGGCCTCTCTGCTGCTGGTAAATAAGCCAAACTCCCCAAACTCTCTTCCCGGCGGCTCAAAGCATCGGCCACCACATTAGCCTTGCCCGGGTGATACAAAATAGTGATATCATAGTCCTTTAGCAGCTCTAGCCACCTCCTCTGGCGCAAATTAAGGTCCTTCTGCTTGAACAGATGCTGCAAACTCCGGTGATCAGTATAAATCTCACAAGGCACACCGTACAAATAATGATGCCAGATCTTCAAGGCGTGAACAATGGCAGCTAACTCGAGACCATGGACAGGATAATTCTTCTCATGTACCTTCAACTGTCTGGACGCGTAGGCAATCACCCTACTGTCCTGCATCAATACCGCTCCAAGGCCAACCCTCGAGGCATCACAATAGACAGTATAAGACCTCGAACTGGTAGGCAATATCAAAACTGGGGTTGTAGTCAAAGCTGTCTTGAGCTTCTGAAAGCTCTCCTCACACTCTTCCATCCACTGGAACGGAGCACCCTTCTGGGTCAGTCTGGTCATAGGTGCTGCAATAGATGAAAACCCCTGAATAAATCGACGGTAATAACCCGGCAAGCCAAGAAAACTGCGGATCTCTGTAGCTGAGGATGGTCTGGGCCAACTCTGCACTACCTCCACTTTCTTCGGATCCACCTGAATGCCCTCACTCGAAACCACGTGACCTAAGAATGCCACGGAAATCCATCCCAAACTCACATTTCGAGAACTTAGCGTATAATTTCTTCTCTCTCAAAGTCTGGAGCACTTTCCTCAGGTGCTGCTCATGATCTTCCCAACTCCGAGAATATACCAGAATGTCATCAATAAGGACAATAGCGAATGATTCAAGATATGGCCAGAATACACTATGCATCAGATGCATGAAGGCTGCTAGGGCATTAGCCAGCCCAAAAGACGTAACAAGGAACACGTAATACCATACCGAGTTCTGAAGGCAGTCTTCGGGATATCTGGCTCCCGAATCTTCAACTGATGATAGCCTGAACGCAAGTAAATCTTAGAAAACACACAAGCACCCTATAACTGATCAAACAGGTCATCAATACGAGGCAAAGGATAGTGGTTCTTCACCGTGACCTCATTCAACTGGCGATAATCAATACACATACGCATAAAACCATCCTTCTTCTTCACGAATAAGATAGGAGCACCCCAAGGTGATACGCTGGGTCGAATGAAACCCTTATCAAGCAATTCCTGTAATTGCTCCTTCAACTCAGGAGGAGCCATACGGTATGGAGGAATAGAAATGGGTTGAGTTCCCGGCAACAGATCAATGCCAAAATCAATATCTCTATCGGGCGGCATGCCCGGAAGGTCAGCTGGAAACATATCAGAGAAATCCCGCACTACTGGGACTGAATCAACTATAGGGGTATCAATACTGACATCTCTCACATAAGCTAGATACGCGTCACACCCCTTCTCAACCATATGCTGAGCCTTAAGGAATGAAATAACTCTACTAGAAGTGTGATCTAAGGTACCCCTCTACTCAGCTCTTGAAACACCTGGCATAGCCAGCTTCACGATTTTGGCGTGACAATCAACAAGAGCATAATAGGGTGACAACCAGTCCATGCCCAAGATAACATCAAAATCTACCATGCTGAGCAATAACAAATCGTCTCTGGTCTCAAAACCACTAAGAGCAACCACACGATCGATAAACGCGGTCCACGACAAGAGAATCTCCCAAAGGAGTAGAATCATAAACAAGGGAACTCAAAGAACCCCGAGATACACCCAAATGCAGAGCAAAATAAGGAGAGACATAAGAATAGGTCGGCCTAGATCGAATAAAACCGATGAACCTATATGACAAACCAGGACAATACCTGTGATGACAGAATCGGAGGCGACAACCTCGGTATGGGCAGGAAGGGCATAATGTCTGGCCTAGCCTCCCCCTCTAGGACGACCTCTACCTCTAACTGGCTGAGCGGGTGGGGTAGCAACTAGTGCTGTATCCATAGCCTGAGAACTCTGTGGGGCACACTGTGGCTGAGAAGTCTATGGAGGTGTACCCCTCCTAAGTCTGGGGCAATACCTCACCACATGGCGTATGTCACCATACTCAAAACAACCTCGCGGCTGACGTGGCAGTGGGAACTGTGCGGTACGGGTACTCTGAGACCCCTGAACACCTGAAATACTGTGCGAAGCCTGAGGAGCAAACTGAGCTGGCTGACCCACAAAACCTCTACCATGCCATACTCTTCCTCCAAAATAAGGACCAGTGGGTCTCTCCGGTCTGCGAGGTCTCCTCACTTCCCTATACTCTCTCTCCTGACCTTGTCTATCCTCTCCCTCCTGAACCCACCTGTCCTCTACTTGGTGAGATGTCCTCACCACCCGCTAAACTGGGACCACAGGCTGTGTCGCCATGACACCTGGAACTTGACCAATGAGAACTCGCCACTCTGGAGTGGGGGTGGCGGAAGTCTGGGTCCCTTCCCCGATCTGTGAAGTAGTTGGTACAACTTGAATCAATCCCGCCTGAACCAATGTATCAAACATGCTCAGAAACTATTTTAAGGACTCCTGAAGTGCTGGGGTAGTAGTAGCAGCAGGCGGATCAGGTGCTTGGACTCCGGCTAGAACTGCTGGTGGCACCTCGGTGGCAGCTCACGCGGGTGCTCTGGCTGCACCACGTGCGCATCCTCGGCCTCTACCCCAGCCCCGACCTCTGACGGCTCTCGTAGGGGGCGCGGGTGTCTGGGCACCTCTGGTAGCACGTGTCCTCACCATCTGTGAGAGAATAGAAGACAGAGGTTTAGGATTGTGATGTCAAAAGTCTCGCAAGACAGGGAAATCAAAGGAAGTGGAATTTTCCTAGAGATTACATAGCCTCTCGTAGATAAGTACAGACGTCTCCGTACCGATCCGCGAGACTCTAATAAACCGGCTTGTGATTCATGACTCCTATGAACCTAGAGCTCTGATATCTACTTGTCACGATCCCGGTACGCCCTCCATGAACCAACGTGACGGCACCTAGTCTCTATGACTAGGTAAGCCTAATAATGCGGAAAAATAAACAAATTTGCGGAAGAAATAGATTCAAAACCGAAATAGAGAAATAAAACAGGGTTTGAAATGCCGCTCGGCATACACAATATCAACCCTCGAAACTAATAACATTTCCCAAAATCCGGAATCTCATGATCACAAGCCTTTGAATGTCTACAAGTATCTAACTCCAGAATATCTAACAAAGAAAGGAAATACAGAAGGGCTAATACTAAAGGGAAGAGTAGAAAGGGACTCTTCGGTCTGCGGACGCGGCAGATATACCTCAGAGTCTCTACAAGCACCTTGCCTCAAGCGTGATAAGTCCGAGTCGCAGTACCTGGATCTGGAAATGAAAAACATGCGCAGGAAGGGCATGAGTACACCACAGCGGTACTCAGTAAGTGCCAAGCCTAACCTTGGTCGAGTAGTGACAAGGAAGGTCAGTGCCCTACTGAGGTTAAAGGAAAATACAAGATATAATAATAGTGTAGAATAAAACAGTATACTTAAGTGCAACAGTAAAAAGGTAACACAGGATAGAAGAACAACAGCAACTTTAATAGAAACAAAGTAATCACGGAAAAACAAATACAGCTCAATGCAGAGATAACAACCGGGGGATCTCCCAGGATACCGTCCTATAGTCCCCAAATATAAATATCCAGTGGAACTCCCGGGTGCAGTCCCGTAGTCCAACTCATAAATGAGCAGGGATCTACCGGAAATCCGATCCGTAGTCCCAAATGTAAATATCCAGTATAGGGAGAATCTACCGAGTGCAGTCCCGTAGTTCCAAAGTAAATGTGCAGAGGGATCTACCGGAATATAAATTCGTAGTCCCAAAGTAAATATGCAGGGGGATCTACCGGGATACCGTCTCGTAGTCCCAAAGTAAACACACAGCAACAATACGAAGAAATACGCAATTCAATTCAAATTCCATACTAAGGTAAAACGGGTACTTCTATCCTAGCATGTTGCACATAATCCAAATAAGGCACTTTGGGCAAGTAAAGTAATTAATTCAATTAGACATGCTTCCCTAAGCTAACAACAGGCTCAAATTGCAAGTAGTATAAACAGGAAAAAGAAACACAATTAAAATTACTTAAAGAAAACCAGATTTTCAACAATTAGCACAAGTAAGCACTCGTCACCTCATGTACAAGGCATTTCAAATATAAATAATACCAAATCCTAAGGGGAGTTTCCCCACACAAGGTTAGGCAAGCCACTTACCTCGAACCGGCTCAAAATCAATCTAAAACCACGTTCTTGCCACAAGTGCTCGACTCCAAATGGCCCAAATCTATTCAATTCAATTGCATAATGTAAATAACACTTCAGGTAACTGATTCTACAAATAAATTCTAAGATAATACGCGAAATCAGGTAAAATGACCAAAACGCCCCTCGGGCCCACGTCTCTGAATCGGGTAAAGTTTATATTTTCAAAATCCTCATACTCTCACGAGCTCATGCATACTGAAATTATCCAAATCCAAGGTCAAAATTCGAATTCTAGGTCTAAGAACTTTCTTCAAACTTTCCCCCAATTTTCATCTCCAATCCGAAATTAAATGATAAAACTAACAATAGATTAGTGGAATATAACTAAAAAGGGTTAAGAAATTGTTACCCAATGATCTTCTCTTCAAAAACCCCACAAAATCGCCCTACCCCGAGCTCCAAGTTGATTTTTCCAAGTTTTGAACTAAACCCTCGATTCTGCCCCTTTTCTGCCCAGCGAAACCGCATCTGCGGTCCTAGAACCGCACTTGCGGTCCCGCTTCTGCGGAGACATGGTCGCATCTGCGACATTTCATTAAATGGGACTTCCGCACCTGTGACAGCTTTACCGTAGATGCGGTGCCGCTTCTACGGTGCCCTGACCGCATCTGTGGTCAACTCTCTTCTAGCCTCAAACCGCTTCTGCGGTTGGTCGACCGCTTCTGCGGTCTCTCACCTGTGGTCCTAAAGCCGCAGGTTCGGTTATGACAGCAGACTTGAAACTTCAGCTGCAACTCTCAACTCCAAACCTTTCCGTTAACCACCCGAAATCATCTCGAGGGCCCCGGGACCTCAACCAAAAGCACAGACAAGACATATACAACTACCCAAACTTATACCAATCCTCAAAGCACCTCAAACAACATCAAATCAACCAATTAGCATCGAATTCAAGCCTAAGAACTTCAAAACTCTCAAAATACGCTTTCGATCAAAAAGTCTATCAAACCTCGTCCGAATGACCTGAAATTTTGCACACACGTCACATTCAACACTACGAAGCTACTCCAACTTCCGGGATTCCATTCCGACCCTCAAATCAAAATCTCGCTATCGAACCGGAAATTTCAAAATTTCAACTTTCGGCATTTCAAGCCTAAATTAGCTACAGACCTCCAAGACACAATCCGAACACGCTCCTAAACCCGAAATCACCCAACGGAGCTAACGGAACCATCAAAATTCCATTCCGAGGTTGTCTTCACACAGTATTGACTACGGTCTAATTTCCAAAACTTAAGCTCTCATTTAGTGACTAAGTATCCCAAAACTCTCTGAAACTCCAAAAAATTCCTCTCGACAACTCACAATGGCAGAAACAAATACGGGGAAAGCAGTTAATAGGGGATCGGGGCATTAATTCTTAAAACGACCGGCCGGGTCGTTACACGTTATGATGTTATGTACGTACAGACCTATGCATTACATGACATTTATACGCATATGATATTATAAATATTTTATGATTTACAGAGCTAACCAGACTTATAGGTTGAGTCATTTACACCATGTTTCTTCCTTGTCCTTTATATACTGATTTACATGCCTTACATACTCGGTACATTATTCATACTAAAGTCCTTTTGTTGGGGACGCTCCATTCATGCCTGCAGGTATAGATAATCAGTTTGACGAGCTTTCATAGTAGACGAGATTGGCTTCAGCGAAGGATCGGTAAGACTCCACCTCATTCGGAGTGCAGCCGAGTCTCTGAGTCATCGTCTTAGAAGTTTTCTACAAACTTATGGGTAGGCCGGTACCCGGTCCCATTTGATGTCAAATAATATTAGAGGCCTTGTAGATAGAGGTTCATTTTGTACAGTATGTCAGAGGCCTTGACGGCCCATATGAATTCATGTTTTAAGAAAAATGGTTCAGTGATACAGTGTTCTCCACTTACAGTTGTACATTACGAGTTCTGGCCATGTTGGCCCACGATAGTTACAAAGAAAATAAATAAGCTACAGAGTGGTTCACTCGGGCCAGTACGGTACCGTGTGCCAGCCACGCCTCCCCAGGTTTGGGGCGTGACAGCGAACTCGAGCTAGATTGGAGTTGTGTGTCTTTGATGTTGATTTGGATTGATTCTGACTGCTTTTTGAGGTCGTTTTTGGTCGGAGCAGAGGGCTGGTTGAGGCGTGGTTTGTGGAAGTCTTTGGGTGGGGAAAGACGATGCTACAACAAGGTATTAGAGCTAAAAGACGTGAAGCAGAAGGAGCTTTTCTTTTCTCTCCGTTTTTCTATCTTTTCCAGATCCCTTTTTTTTTTCCTTTTGTTGTGTCTGTATCTATCTGTGTTGGATTGAGCTTGGGAGGAAGAAAAAAAAAGGCTAAAAACGTGTGGACTCCTCCCTCAGAAAGTAAAGCCGTGTGGACCCTTCTGCCCCAAAAGTAAAATCGTGTGGACCTTTCTGCCCCAAAAGTAAAACGTGGGGACCCCTCTGCCCCAAAAGTAAAACCGTGTGGACCTCTCTACCCCAAAAGTAAAATCGTGTGGACCCCTTTTCCCCAAAAGTAAAACCGTGTGGACTCATCTCCCCCAAAAGTAAAATCGTGTGGACCCCTCTCCCCAAGAATTAAAACCGTGTCGGCCCCTCTAATTTTCCTTTCTTGATTTTTTTCTAAAGATAATCTAAAATTAAAAATACTACACTAATATTTTAAACTAGAAATATGTACATAAACTACTAAAAAAGTTATAAAGTACTAGTCTTACCAAAGTGAGAAGAAAAAATACATTTTTGTGAATCTTCTTTTCTTTTGCAAAGGAAACACAACTAATATCTAAAAATGTAACTATTTTCATCATTTCTAAATTCTTTTAAGTAAACCTATAAAAAAGAAAAATAAAGGTTAAAATATGTAGTTAAAACTTAAAAGATATTTAAATATTAAAAAGTGGTAGAAAAATTCAAATATGGTCAAAAATTAGGTGCTCACAGTTGATGCTTTTTTTTTCTTTTCTCACCACTCTCACTAACACGAATTTTTTCAATCACATTCGATTCTTCTGGATTAGTTTGTTCGAATCCCTTTTTCCGTATTCTTTTCTATGCCATCAATATTCAAAAAATTTTCATTGTCTATAGGAGTTCCAAACTCAAATGGTTGTTCCGACTGAAACCAACTGCTTCCTTGTATACCATCTGGTAACACTCCAGATGACGGTGCCCACACATATTCACCGGTTGCAACAACATCCTTAAAACAATACTCCATCAGTTGTCGATGTTGTAAACCTTTTTCTCTAAATTTCTCTATATTTGAATTCTCCTACAAATGTGAAGAAGAACAAGAGAATTTAAAACACCAAAGTAAAATAAAAAAAATTGTGTTAAGTGAAAATTAAGTAGTAGAATTACAAGTACCTTTATTTTTCTATCCCACCAATATACACTCTTTTGAATTGTTTTCTTATCGGGGTCCCATCCTAAACCATTCTCTTTTCCAACTAAAGTATCACATTCTTTCCATGTACCTTTGAGGTTGTCCCATTTGTTCTTCAACTTAACTTTATTATAGTTTCTTCCAATTTTATCATTAAACTTTTGCACCAGATTAGACCATCCTAATATGCTAAAGTGAGTTCCAGGATGATTTTCTGCTAAAATTTCTTCCACGCATATATTTAAAAATAGTTCTATTGTTTCTGCATCCCATTTAGCCTTCTTAGAGTTGTTATTCAATGTCATTTTTTTGCTCATTTTCTTTTCATGCATTAAGAACATGTGGTTAATAATAATATTAAACAAATAGAGAACTAAAAATCTATCGTGTCAAAAAAATAAGAGCATCAAGGAAAACACTTTCAAGTATTAATCACTCATATTATTAAAAATCAGTGTTATCATTGGTACATGCAAGCAAGTTAAAAAAGAATAAAAATAAAGTACATACTAGATATTGCGTATAATAAATCGGTACTCTACAAAAAATATACATTATGAAAAAAGTACTTGTATTGGTTGTTAATTTGTTATTTTAAAGGGGAATAGGAGACAAAGAAGAAGAATCTGCACAAGAAAAAGGGAGAAGAAGTCTATTTATAGTAATCTATTCAAGGTGGGGATAGTTTTGTCTTGAATAAATTAATTTTCGGCTTCGGCTTCTTGGTAGAAGTTAGAATTTTCTACTTCTTCCCAAAAGCAGAAAAACCGCTTCTGCTGTTCGCCAAAAGTACTTTTTTATTTAGTCAAACACCTTAAATTTTTTAAAAAGTACTTTTTTGAAAATTTAAAGAAGCTTGGCCAAACATGCTCTTAAACTTTTCTAGAGAAAAGGATTGTTATTTCTTGTTACCCATACTAAACGTAAGTTGTCATATTTTGACTCTCATTGATGTTACTATTTTAATTTTCTAATTTGGTCATATGATTTTTTTTCAAAATCCTCCCAATTTAGGAGGATCTATAGTGTTTTTCACACTTTCTCTCCTGCGTGACTCGAACCCAGAACATAACGATCATGGATGGAGGTGCTTTACCAACTGAGCAAGCCTTACTTGTCAATCATATGATTTTATACTTGTATATTTTGTAAATTGATTGGTCGACAATCAGATCAGACATATCTCTTGGATCCCATCAAAGAAAGTTAAGGGTGGGGACATAAAGAGCCCGTTTGGATCATTGGATGAGCTTATTTTATATGATTTTTAATCCAAAATAACTTTTAAGTCATAAGTTAGGAATTCTAGCTTTTGACTTTTGACTTGTTTTTGTCATTTTAGCTTAAATCAAGTGCTTAAAAGTACTTTTTTACTTTATACAAATACTACAAAATGACTTAAAAATTACTTTAGCTTAAAAGTAATTAAAATAAGAGTCTGGAACCAAAATATGATTCTTTTGGACTCAAAGAACCAAAATGCGTGGAAAAAAAACTGGTGACCATTTTATATATAACGCCCTTTTAAAGGGCGCTATACCTTAACGGCCGTTTGCCCAGTTAAGTATAGCTCCCTTTTAAAAGGCGCTATATATATAAAGCCTTATACTACCACGCTATATATATTATGTGGGCCCACTAATAATTTTTCTAGGCTTAACTGACATAACAATAATTCAACTGGGTATAGCGCCTTAAGCTAAGGCGCTATACCTCAAATAGTTGTACCCCCGGGACTAGTTTTTGCCTTATTTAAAGAGGTTAAGGATTTTGTAAAAATCCATTCATAAATATTTTCAAGTCTTTTGAAATATTTCTTCGTTAAGTTATTTTGCATTTTGTAATAATGTCTGAAGAGCGAAGAATTAGGGTTTCATAATATTGGGGGGTGAGGTTTGTGGTGGCGAATAACTCAGTAAGCTATAGTTTATCTCCACGGTGTCATGTTAAGTTGTCACATACAATGGAGTACGATACATTGGTATCGTTGTTATGTAAAAAAAAAATGAGTGTGACCAAACGTTCGTGAATATTAATGTAACCGGAAGATATTTGTATTCTGTGACTTCGCAAGGGGTTGCTTGTTATGCTGAGTTTAACATCGAAGACGATGAAACTCTGAGAGATTTTTTGAGGACTCTGGATGAATACCGGGAATTTCTTGTGATGAAACTGTTGGAAATGTACGTCAAGGTTGAAGACGTTCGCAATAATGAGGTTGCGCAAAGTAGGGATATCCCTCAATCATCGGGTGGTTATTTTGGAGCAGTTTTAGCCGAACAGGTTTCGAGTGCGAGTTTGGCATGATCCAAACTTATTGTCACGACCCACAGTCCACTAAGGGTCGTGATGGCGCCGGACACCATTGTCAGGCAAGCCAACACTAAATAACCAGTAACTTCTCTTCTGAGATATTTCTGAATTCACTCCTTTTATACATTTAAACAATAAAGAATAAATTTCACCGAATAAATTATAATATTTTTAACAATATCAAAATACTGACTAATCCCATAGACATCCCAGAATCCGGTGTCACAAGTGCATGAGAAATTACTAAGAGAATCGAATAAAGTACAATCGCTGTCCGGAATACAAATTTGGACAGAAGTAAATACAATACGCTGAAAGAGACTATACTGGCTGAGGGTCGCCTCGAGAAATGCAACTCACCTAGTCTCCGTATCATCCATACTGCTACACCCAGTAGGCCGCTAGAAATACATGTACCTGTGCAACAAAATACATAGCAAGTGTAGCATGAGTACGAAAACAACGTGTACTCAGTAAGTATCCCGTCTAATCTCGAAGAAGTAGAGACGAGAGGTCGACTTTGATACTTACTAGTGGTCCAATAATGATACACCAATAATATAATAAATTGAGGATTTTTATAAAAATGGATGTAACTCAGTAGAATGAAGCAAGTAAATAATTCTTTCTTTTATAGGAAATTCCCAAATTCCTTTTCATCATTCGTACATTTATTCTCAAGCCGGAAAGAAACAATGTCCACTTAAATAAATTTCAAGGCAAGCAATACAAGCATGCGCAAATCATGCCAAGGTCGTAAGGCCCGATCCAACAATATTTAAATTGTGCACTGCCAGAGGGTCGAATGGCGCGAACCATAGATGCATCTATTACCCCACTCGCGAATCATACATGCGACGCGGTCAAACATAAATAAACAATCACCATGCTCGCGAATCATACATGCGATGCGGGTACACATAGAAACACATACCCAAACAGTCATTCAAGACATTCAACGAGGAGACAATTATTCAAGGAGGTGTAAATTTCCCTTTTTACAAGTCATAAAAATGAAGTTTTACTCTTTTAGAAAATTCCTTGCCACTTCGATATGATTTAAGCAATTTAAACTATCAATAAGGTTGTATTTATTACAAGTAAGCATGCTTTTGGGTCCTAGACTACCCGGACATAAGCATAATAGTAGCTACGCACGGACTCTCGTCACCTCGGGCGTACGTAGCTCCCACAATTAGCAGCACATATTCAATTAATTCACCTATGGGAACAATCCCCTCTTACAAGGTTAGAAAGGAGACTCACCTCGCTCCGAAGCCTATATCTCAATTCAAGAACGAGCTCAAACCTCCAAAGTGGAGCCGAACGACCCAAAAACTATTCAAATTGGATAAGAACTAGTCAATACATGCTCAAAAGTTCATATTCTAATTATTAAACAAATTTCCCAACCCTAAATGCAAGGTTCCTAAAATTCATTCCCGGGCCCACGTGCTCGGATTCCGCAAATTTTTGAAGAAAGTTGTTACCCACAACCAAAGGATCAATAATGCATAATTTCTACTTCATTCCATCACAAATATCGTGGTTAAATCTTGTTTTTATCAAACTCTAGGTTTTTCATCTAAACCCTTGATTTTCCCTAATTTTCACATGTTAATCCACCCATAATCTTTTTATTCAACTCATGTGGTGTAGAAATTACTTACTTCAAAGTGTTAGGTGAGAACCCTCTTCCAAAAGCTCCAAAATCGCCCAAGAGATGAAAGGAAATGAGCTAAATGGTCTAAGTCTCGAAATTAATAGCTGGACACAGCCCTCTGATGTCGCATTTGCGACACCAGGTTCGCAAATGCGAGGGTCGCAAATGCGAAGCCTGGCTTATGTTGTTGTCGTCGCAAATACGACCCAAGAGTCGCAATTGCGACTTCTGATGGGATCGCAAATGCGACATAGTTATCGCAAATGCGAACTTTGCCTAGGTCGGGATCCTTCGCAATTGCGAAGCCCTCCTCGCAAATGCGATGGTCGCATTTGCGACCAAAACATCGCAAATGCGGCCATACCAGTACCAGCAATCCCATTTCTTAGCAAATCACTTCGAAGCTATCCCGAATCACACCCGAGCCCTCGGGGCTCCAAACCAAACACCCTCACAAGTCTAGAAACATAACTCGGACTTGCTCGAAGCCTCAAATCACATCAAACAACGCTAAAACCATGAATCGCACTCCAATTCAAGCTTAATGAACTTTAAGATTTCAAACTTCTACTTTCAGTGTTTAAACCAATCAAATCACGTCCGATTGACCTCAAATTTTGTACACAAGTCATATTCGACATTACGGACCTACTCCAACTTCCGGAATCGGAATCCGACCCCAATATCAAAAGGTCAACTCTCGGTCAAACTTATCAAAAACCTTCAAATTTCTATCTTTAGCCAAATGATTCCAAAATGACCCACGGACCTCCGAATTAACTTCCGATCGCGCTCCTAACACCAGAATTACCATACGCAGCTATTCCCAGACTCGGAATCCCAAACGGACATCGATAACACTGAAATGCACTTCAACCCAAACTTATGAAATTCTTCCAAAAATGCTAACTTCCACAATAGGTGCCAAAACGTTCCCGAGTCTTCCAAAACCCGATCCGGACATAGGCCCAAGTCCGAAATCATCATACGAACCTGCTGGAACCTTCGAATCCCTATTCCGAGGTCGTTTACTCAAAAATCCAATCTTAGTCAATTCTGTCAACTTAAGGCTTCCGAAATGAGAATTCTCTCTCCAAATCAACTACGAACTTTCCGGAATTCAATCCGACCACGCGTACAAGTCATAATACCTGAAGGGAAGCTACTCAGGGCTTCAAACCACTGAACGACGCGCTAGAGCTCAAAACGACCGGTCGGGTCGTTACATTCTCTCCTACTTAAACATACGTTCGTCCTCGAACGTGCTGAGAACTGCACCGGAGTTGTCCGAAATCACTGTTTAACACCTTGAGCACCTACCCGTGCTACCACAGCTCAGTCGAGCACATTAACTCGATCAAATCTGAAGATATTCTTTTTTATTCAAACAAATAAGCTTAGAACCCAATTCTAACATCCGGAATTCTCCGCCAGGCCTGCTTCCAACATATGAACAGCGAATCAATCACTACACAAGGTACCAGAACATGACTGCATACCTTTGCTGAATTCTCACCATGCACCACATCATTCACAGGACCATAATAACATTCTCTGATCATAATAACCAACATTCCTCGAATCTGATGCTCACAACGCACCTCATGATATATATAAGTCTTGTTCCAACTCTCGCAACACCGCCACGACAGAAAAGACGTGTAGAAATCCATAACCAACTGCTAAGTCAACAAATCATTGAGGCTACAGTCCTGACAAGAACATTACCTCATTCTGAACCAAATAATGATCTTTGCTCTTTAATATACTTCATACAATCCGATTGCACTGATCCTAGATCCAATAACCTTGTCTCGCCTAGTACAAACTGCTCATGCGACAAGCCACCCCAAACATGACCAAAAGTCTCATATAATGCCACAATGTGCCAATAGGCTACCAACTCGAACGTGATACATAAGAAAGATGAACTCTAGAAGGGACTACTCCACTCACGCAACTAATATGAACTTTCCTCAGAAAATGGAAACAAAACACACAGAATAGAATATAAGGGACTGTAATCATCATCACACTGTTGCAGCGTGCAACCCGATCCAAACAACATAACCATGGCGGCGTGCCACTCGATCCACACATAAAATTCACATAAGGAGTACACCTTGAGCTAAATTGCTCATTACAACACAATATCGAATATCGGCCACAAGAACGCTAAGTGCATAATACCATCCCTGAGGGGACATATAGCGCCATAAATTAACCAACTCAAACACAACTGAGGTGCGATAAATGTTCTGAAACTAAAGAGCCACTTGTTCACATAACACCATCGCCACGCGAAACCTCAACACATAAGAAATTTAACAAGCCGTTTCTCAACTCGCACGGCACAATATAGCATTACATGAAATAGCCGACGACGAAATAACATCCAACGTCCGAATACTCCTCCATAAGGAGAGCTATGCTGAAATGAACACATTCGGCCTGATATAGAGTCCATATTCATATTTAAATCCATCCACGGACCTCAAGCCGATTCTGATCATACCAAACTTGGCTAGTAATCTTTTCTGGGTCCATAACAACCCCTTCTTCCCATAACACACAAGAACGGCCATCATAGCCGAAGTAATCCTCCACAGTCCACCACCCAATAAATCGAGTGCCCTCCAGGCATAAATTCTCAAATTAACGATATCACCACAATCTTCATACTTGGTTTCATTCTCCAATCAATCAAGTGACTACATGTCACACTTATACAATCTTCTCGTGGGACACGCTCCCACGACCTTTCGTAACAGATAAAAAGTCTGCACATCCATACCACCGGCCGCACTAACGCTAAAAAGCGATCATGAATCCATAACCAGGATGTAAAGCTTCTTTCACAAAACACCGATTCCTGGTGACGCTAAAGGCCATGCCAGCTTACTCTAACATTCTAATCCCTTCCATGCTCACCCGAGCTCGTGACATCCTTGTCAACACCAAACCACAACCTTGTTCCTCACCTTCAAATTCCATACCACTCACTGCACCTAACATGCCAACATGCGATAGTACGAGAATCTCATCACAACTCCTGAACCACTAACATGGTAAACACTTCCTTCCATGGAAACTTTCTACTTAACTCATTCCAAGAGAATCGTAGCAACACAGGAGTGAATTCTCACAACCGTAAAGGATGTCATTCATCAAGTAGTGCCCTAAGCCACCATAGCTCTTTTCGGGATCCGTCTACACATAGTAGGCCCTAATAATAGAATACTTCCGAACAAAATCAATTACGATAACTGACAATCCTCACACGAACCATCACAAATCACTTGCATAACTTAATCACGCTGAAGGAACCGATCACTGCCACCAGCATGCCAATCCAACCATAGCTAACCAATCCAACTTTTTCCAATTTATCCTTAATTGTCTTAGAGTAATAATAACTTCATTCAACACATAATGTACTCAACCGGAGTGGCCTTGTAACACGAGACCATGCTATCTCAAATCCCACAAAGCACCTCATACCTTCCTTGTGAGCATATTCGCATCTCGACGGGTACATCCATTCTGATAATTCCCCTACGATTCCGAAGTCCTTTTCTCCCTT
This sequence comes from Nicotiana attenuata, assembly GCF_001879085.1. Taxonomy (NCBI): domain Eukaryota; kingdom Viridiplantae; phylum Streptophyta; class Magnoliopsida; order Solanales; family Solanaceae; genus Nicotiana; species Nicotiana attenuata. Next base: position 46,263,648 of record NC_031998.1, read on the forward strand.
TCCTTCCCATGCTACACTGCAAGTCAAAACATCATAGAACATTCTGCCTCTTATCATAAGCTGATCACAAGCTCGATCCTTAAACATACCGCGTGCTTGAATCCTTAGGCACCGCATTTTTAACCTTTGAATTCACTAGGACTGTTATTGAGAGTCACCCACTCTGACATGGTCCCGAACATAATCAACTACAAGGCTCCGCTAGCCCATAACCACCCTCTCAAAGAAGTACCCGGCCGAATCACCTTCCTTGCAACTCACTTCTACGCGAAGCATAATTCCTGAGTCTTCCCAAAGCCTGAACATGAATCGATGATGACTGTTATAGAACACATTCTTCAATTCCTTTGCTAAAATTACTACTGATGTTCTCTTTCCTTAGTCGCGGTAACCCATCGATATGTCGATCACCAATAATCTCACAAATAGGCGACCAGGCAACCCAACCGTAGGCGGTGGGACTCTCCCACTTAGCTTGAAGCCACTATTACACAACTCCAGAGTCTACCAAGATTCTTTATCTCTTATTGACATGACCTTGCTCAATCAAACCGCCAAATTCCGCAAAATCCTTCCTTTAGCGTTTCATGAACACTCTGAATCTCTAGCAACATTTACATATTAGACCTCCTTACCTGATATCTAGTAGGATTCTTCGCAGAAGCTTCGCCAACCACGCGACCGCTGATCTGCTCATAGGAGATAACCCACCTGTGGAGATTACGCGTCGACATCTTTCAACGCCACTGCATGAGGCACCATCACTACGACATTAATAACCCATTCTGAGCTCGTGCTCATCCGCCAGCTGCACAAGTCCATTCACTCCTCGTGGACATTAACTAAATGTGTAACAATATCTTTCAATTCAAAGTTATGTTGTATCCTTCTTCATATTAAGCAGCTCATTTCCGTCATATCAAATCTCTCGCCGTTATTCTAGCCAATATTTCGAATTAAGCTCATAGACCCAATCACCGTCCACTAAAATTTCCCCAAATCACTTCAAACTTTCCTCAAGGGTGTAGTTATCTTGCCACTGAATCCAGGTGTTGCTCTGCCACTCTCCCACTTTGGCCAAACCCTCTTCTTTAAGCAGCTATTCGACTTCCGCTTCTTACTCTTAGCCTTCTAGAAATTTAACCACCGCATAACACTTCCCGCATGTCCTTCCTCGTCCTTGGCTGCTCAGCTGATGCCTTAGATCACAACCTAATTCAGTAGCGCTTGAATCAATAGAACGCTACTAACTTTTATGCCTTTCCGAAGATCATCTTTCTTGAGCCGTCAGCATTAGAAATACACATTCAATCCTGAACCACCGTACCCCGCGATCTCTGACAGCCGCTTCTCCAATACTATCTTACAATATCCTACCCCAAAGGCGAATTGCAGAAGGTCTTAACACCGGCAAACTTAGTACATTTAGCAAGGACAATGGCACCTCATCACAGACGAAAATTCCACCACGCTTCCAAATACCGAGCCTCGTTACTCCATCAACCCAAATCTGAACATTCTTAGCCTGATTGTCTTTCCCCTGCCGGGAATAAAATACCGAATCTCTAAATCATGCACCGAGTAACCCCCACCCCCCCAAGTCATTCACTACCCCGACACGTAGGCAAGCATCCTACTATCATATCAATACCACGCGACAACCGTTCATAAGCATCATGGCAACTTGTGCCTAGCCTCAGAGCTCTTAGAAGTACAACTACCGAGCTGAAATGACAGAATATCATTCCATAAGGCGACGACAATAGTCAAATCAACTGCGCAGGGAGAAGCATCCCGTACCACCTCTGTAGTACCTTTAAAATTTCTCAATTCCTGATTTATAATAAGCGCTTCACGTCGCATAAGATCGATTGGGAAGGAACAAAGGCATAATCCTCAAAGGAATCAAATCGCACCATGAGGAAATCAAGAAGGGAAGTGCTCCAAATAGCCCTGTAGCCTCCCGAAGATAAGTACAGACGTCTCTGTACCGATCCACGAGACTCAACTAAACTTGCTCATGACACGTGAGACCTAAGGGAACCTAGTGCTCTGATACCATGTTGTCACGAAACACAATCTACTAAGGGTCGTGATGGCGCCGGACACCATTGTCAGGCAAGCCAACACTAAATAACCAGTAACTTCTCTTTTGAGATATTTCTGATTCACTCCTTTTATACATTTAAACAATAAAGAATAAATTTCACTGAATAAATAATAATATCATTAACAATATCAAAATACTGACTAATCCCATAGACATCCCAGAACCCGGTGTCACAAGTGCATGAGCAATTACTAAGAGAGTCGAATAAAGTACAATCATTGTCCGGAATAAAAATTTGGACAGAAGAAAATACAATACGCTGAAAGAGACTATACTGGCTGCGGGTCGCCTCGAGAAATGCAGCTCACCTAGTCTCCGTATCATCCATGCTGCTACGCCCAGTAGGCCGCTAGAAATACATGTACCTGTGCAACAAAATGCACAGCCAGTGTAGCATGAGTACAAAAACAACGTGTACTCAGTAAGTATCCCGTCTAATCACGAACAAGTAGAGACGAGAGGTCGACTTTGACACTTACAAGTGGTCCAATAATGATACACCAATAATATAATAAATTGAGGATTTTTATAAAAATGGATGTAACTCAGTAGAATGAAGCAAGTAAACAATTCTTTCTTTTATTGGAAATTCCCAGATTCCTTTTCATCATTTGTACATTTATTCTCAAGCCGGGAAGAAACAATGTCCACTTCAATAAATTTCAAGGCAAGCAATTCAAGCATGGCGCAAATCATGCCGAGGTCGTACGGCCCGATCCAATAATATTTAAAATGTGCACTGCCAGAGGGTCGAATGGCGCGAACCATAGATGCATCTATTACCCCGCTCGCGAATCATACATGCGGCGCGGTCAAACATAACTAAACAACCACCCTGCTCGCGAATCATTAATGCGACGCAGGTACACATAGAAACACATACTCAAGCAGTCATTCAAGACATTCACCGAGGAGACAATTATTCAAGGAGGTATAAATTTCCCTTTTTCCAAGTCATAAAAATGAAGTTTTACTCTTTTAGAAAATCATTTGCCACTTCGATATGATTTAAGCAATTTAAACTATCAATAAGGTTGCATTTATTACAAGTAAGCATGATTTTGGGTCCTAGACTACCCGGACATAAGCATAATAGTAGCTACGCACGGACTCTCGTCACATCGTACGTACGTAGCCCCCACAATTAGCAGCACATATTCAATTAATTCACCTAGGGGGACAATTCCCTCTTACAAGGTTAGAAAGGAGACTCACCTCGCTCCGAAGCCTATATCTCAATTCAAGAACGCGCTCAAACCTCCAAATTGGAGCCGAACAATCCAAAAACTATTCAAATGGGGTAAGAACTAGTCAATACATGCTCAAAAGTTCATATTATAATTATTAAACCAATTTCCCAACCCTAAATTCAAGGTTCCTAAAATTCATCCCCGGGCCCACGTGCCCGGATTCCGTAAATTTTTGAAGAAAGTTGTTGTACAACCTAAGGATCAATAATACATAATTTCTACTTCATTCCATCACAAATTTCGTGGTTAAATCTTGTTTTTATCAAACTCTAGGTTTTTCATCTGAACCCTTGATTTCCCTAATTTTCACATGTTAATCCACCCATAATCTATGTATTTAACTCATGTGGTGTAGAAATTACTTACCTCAAAGTGCTAGGTGAGAACCCTCTTCCAAAAGCTTCAAAATTGCCCAAGAGATGAAAGGAATGAGCTAAATGGTCTAAGTCTCGAAATTAATAGCTGGACACAGCCCTCTGATGTCGTATATGCGACACCAGGTTCGCTAATGCGACAAAAGCCTCGCAAATGCGAAGCCTGTCTTATGCTGCTGTCGTCGCAAATGCGACCCAGGATTCGCAGTTGCGACTTTTGATGGGATCGCAAATGCGACAGAGTTATCGCAAATGCGAACTCTGCCTAGGTCGGGCTCCTTTGCAATTGAGAAGCCCTCCTCGCAAATGCGATGGTTGCATTTCCGACCAAAACATCGCAAATGCGGCCATACGAGTACGAGCAATCCCATTTCTTAGCAAATCACTCCGAAGCTATCCCGAATCTCACCCGAGCCCCCGGTGCTCCAAACCAAACACTCGCACAAGTCTAAAAACATAACACGGACTTGCTCGAAGCCTCAAATCACATCAAACAACGCTAAAACCATGAATTGCACTCCAATTCAAGCTTAATGAACTTTAAGATTTCACACTTCTATTTTCAATGTTTAAACCTATCAAATCACGTCCGATTGACCTCAAATTTTGCACACAAGTCATATTCAACATTACGGACCTACTCCAACTTTCGGAATCAGAATCCGACCCCGGTATCAAAAAGTCAACTCTCGGTCAAACTTCTCAAAAACCTTCAAATTTATATCTTTAGCCAAATGACTCCAAAATGACCCACGGACCTCCGAATTCACTTCTGATCGCGCTCCCAACACCAGAATCACCATACGGAGCTATTCCCATACTCAGAATCCCAAACAGACATCCATAACACTGAAATGCACTTCAACTCAAACTTATGAAATTCTTCCAAAAATGCTAACTTCCACAATAGGTGCTGAAACGTTCCCGGGTCTTCCAAAACCCGATCCGGACATAGGCCCAAGTCCGAAATCATCATACGAACCTGCTGGAACCTTCGAATCTCGATTCCGAGGTTGTTTACTCAAAATTCCAATCTTAGTCAATTCTTTCAACTTAAGGCTTCCGAAATGAGAATTCTCTCTCCAAATCAACTCCGAACTTTTCGGAATTCAATTCCGACCACGCGTACAAGTCATAATACCTCAAGTGAAGCTACTCAGGGCTTCAAACCACTGAACGACATGCTAGAACTCAAAACGACTGGTCAGGTCGTTACACTTATCTCCACGGGTGAATAAGGAGCGAGGAAATAATTTGTCTCCTAGTTTACATGATCCACAATCCGAGTGGTGAACTTCAATTTTCCTTTGTGTTAAGATGTATATTTTAATGTATTGAATTTGTATTAACAGTCATATATCCACGGGGGATACCAGCCAGATATGAATTTTACAAGTATTAACCAACGCCCACTTGGAATATGCCTAGTTTGGGTGTGTTGGATCATAGTGGTCCATCCGGGAGTCATTATCAACAGGATAATGTCCATCATGGGATAATATATAAAGCTAAATGTAAAATTTGGATCAATTTGAGTAACTCATTAATTTATTGGTTGTGTAGTGAAAATGAGCAACTTGAAGGTCATGTCCTTACTCAATTGCCCGAAGATAACATATTTAATCGAGATCTGGTAGATGCGCAGAGTTAGGATGAGAATAGTGATTATAAAAACAATATCGATGAGTCTGGAGATGACACACCCTTCCCTGATGAGGGTGATGATGAGGAGGAAGAGAATGCTGAACCTGATTTGACGAGGGATCATGCTCCACCTCCCGTTAGACCAAGAGTGTACGAGTCCCATATGCTGTTTCATTCAAGGGAGATTCCCTGCCTTGATCATTTGCCAAGTATGCCGGATGAGGATTCCCTCACAAGGGATATTGACGAAATTCGGACAGCAATGTGGGATGAATCTAGAGCAATGGGGCTGTCAAAGGGCATGCTTTTTCCTAATAAAGCATGCCTAAGCAGGGCGCTGCAAATGTACAGCGAAAAAGAGTGTCGTGATATGATGGTAGCAGATTCATCTCCGGATGTATATAAGGTTATTTGTCGTAGATGGTTTACGGGTTGTAATTGGATGTTGCGTGCGAGGAAGAAGAAAACAAATATGTGGGTTGTGGGTAAATACATTGGCACCCATAATTGTGAAATGGACACATTCAGTGGGAATCACTTTAACTTGGATGTTGACTTAATTTCTCTTGTCTTGATTCCACACATTGAAATGTCCATAAGGTACAAGTTCAAAGAATGTATAACATCTGTCCACCAGGAATATGGGTGTACCATTACTAAAAGAAAGGCATTTCTCGGGCGCAAACGTGCATTTGAAATTGTTTATGGTAACTGGGATAAGTCCTTTGCATCTCTACCCAGGTACATGGCAGTATTGCAACACTTTAACCCTAGGACTGTTATTGAATGGAAGCTTGAGTGGAGTCCGGTAATACCAAAACATACATTCACATATGTTTTCTTGCATTTAAACCCAGCAATTGATGGTTTTGTGCATTGTCGGCCGGTAATATCTATAGACGGCACTCATGTCTATGGAAAGTATGATATTAAGTTGTTGATCGTTGTTGTAGTAGATGCTAATGGACGTATATTTTCCTTAGCTTTTGCTATTTGTGCCAGTGAAAACCAAGAGATGTGGACATTATTTTTGGACCACTTGAAGGAGCACGTTGTCAGACAACGTTCAGGTATTTGTCTAATATTTGATCGGCATGGCGGTATTTTAAATTCTGTACAAAATTTGCCTGCATGGAAGGAATCGTATGCCTACCACCGTTACTATGTGAGGCACCTGAAGGCCAATTTCCAGAAGGCATATCCCAACAAGGACTTGCATGATTTAATGTGAATGGGTGCAACAGATCACCAAGAGTATGAATTCAAGAGGCGCATGGAATCGATCAGGCAGAAAGACGAAGGAGCCTATTGTTGGTTGATGCGACATGAGTTTGACAAGTGGACATTGCATGCGGATGGTGGCAGAAGATGGGGAATTCTAACTACAAATGTGTCAGAGTCTTTCAACGGGTTATTGAAGTCTGCACGTGAATTGCCTATCACGGCCATGGTGCGGATGTCATTCAAGCAGATGGCGGAGAGGTCTGTTGAAAGGGTTAGAGGTGCATCGTCATTGATGGAAAGAGGTGTTGAATTTATGCCAATGCCAATGAAAAGATTTGAGAAATACAGGAGGCGAGCACATTGGCATTCATATTTACAGTATTGCAACGAGCGAAATATTTTTGAAGTTCGCACCGCTGTCTATCAAAACCAGGAGAATAATACACACCGTAAATGAAGCTAGAAGGTTATGCTCTTATGGGAAATGGTCCATCTACCACATGACGTGCTCACATGCCATGAAGTGCTTTCAACATACAGGTTTCGCGACAACCAGCTACGTTGATAAAGAATATAGTGTTGCTACATACTTAAACACCTATAGTGGACAGTTGCAGCCAGTGGGTGCTGAGCATTATTGGCTGCTAGAACAATTTAAAATGGTGTGTAACAAGGAGTATTTGCATCAGCGACAAGTTCAAAAAAGAATGCATATACCAAACCAAATGGATGTTGGTGATATCGTTTATGCGAATATATGTGGCATATGCTCGCAAACAGGACACGATCATCGTAAATGTCCTTCAGCTAGTTTGGTTAACAGTGGTAATTCAGCTCCCGGTGGAAGTTTATCCAATGTGCCCAATAATCAAGGATACCCGTAGTGTTTTATTTCAATATTTTTGTTGTAATAAGTGTATGTACATGTTCATCTTGCAAAATGTATGAAATAAAATTATGTTTCCAGTGGTGTTAAGTCTTATTGATATTTAGCATTAATACTTCAGTACAACAATTTAACATACACCACAAGAAAAAAACAATTGTCATTCGCCATTAGCGTCGTTGTCTGGCACTATTTCATTGTCACTGTCTTCAACTTCTTCATCAACATCGTGTATGTACCCTTCAGGACTGAAGGCATCGTAATCTAGGCCCCAGTTGACACACATTTCTCGCATTTCATCGCTATCATCAAGAAGACCACTTTCTTGATTTCTACAACAATATGGGACACCTACGTCCAACGTCCGTGGTATAAACTTAGGTAGTCCCTCCCACTCGACAACTGTTGAGAAAACAGGATAATCATTGTCTCTATGCAATTTATAATTTTCTAATAAATCCCAGTATTGATCTCCCGTTCCTCCCAAGAAGTTAAGATCATCCATTACATGATGAATAACTAGTGCCTTTTCGATCTTTAGAATCTCCTTCATCAAATTCCAAATCACTTCTGATTCATCTTTGTGCGTGTTTGTTTGGAAGGCTGCATATAGTGCTTGTGGCACAACTAGCCCATGCTAGCGACATAGTACTTCGTAATCACGCTGTTTTGAGTAAAGGGGAACCCATTGTAGTTCTTCGCCCCAAATTCGCATACCTTCAGGCTTTGTAGAATGTGCTTCGCCCTTAATAATGTGCCCTGCAACTTTGAGATCAATGTGTATATTGATAGGCTGATTTTCCAAGGTATGCAGAACACCATACCACTTGTCATCAACCATGTCGGTGTAGCAACCTAGCATGTTTTTTTCAAGGTAGGGATCGATAGTGTCAAAACGTGTTCCATGGGGATCTGTTGAACTACCTTCACCCTTTTGCCTCTTTTTGAACCACTTGTTAAATGTTAGTGGCATTTTTTAAATGGATGTTTTAATGTTTATTCAAAAGGTCTTTGAAATACATATGACTTGGTTCAGTTTAAGAAGATTTCTTATACACGAAAGAATCATTATCACGCGAAGAATAGCACGGTGAAATACCACGTTATGTGTATTGTCTTGTCAACCTGAAAAACCTGTCATTCTGAAAAGTTGTCGTTCTGGAAAAGCTGTCTTCTGGAAAAGTTGTATTGTACCCTAAAGAATTATTATCACGCAAAGCATAGCGCAGTGAAATACCACGTTATGTGTATTGTCTTGTCGACCTGAAAAAGTTGTTGTTCTGAAAAGGCTGTCATTCTGGAAAAGATGTATTGTACCCTAAAGAATCATTATCACGCGAAACATTGCGCGGTGAAATACCACGTTATGTATTTTTTCTTGCCTATAAAATCCTAGCGCAGTTAGTTATTATTTGTTCTTAACAAATCAAATAGAAAAAACTTTCCATTAATTTTGCATTTATCTTGCTTTAAGAAATATCTGGACATAATGACGTACCAAGTTGTTATTGTGGCAAACATGCGATTTTGAAGCCATTTAGGTCAAATGGTAATGTGAGGCGCAGAGGCTGGATATGTCAACAACTAAGTTATTGTTTTGGAAAAAATATTTGTTAATATTCTTTTTTTAACATGTTAATTAATAGTGTTGTGTTATAATCCCCATTTGTAGGATGAAAATCAATGTAGATTTCAAGAATGGTATGATGAACCCATTAACCAGGAATACTACAAACATTGTTTGCACTATGTTTGGAATATGACCGGTGAATACGAACTCCAGATCTTTAAACTACAACGACAACTTGCGGCAGTGAAGGAGAAACTAAAAGAGGTCCAAGAAGAAAACAATAGGTTGCAAGAGAAATTTAAGTGGTTGAAGCAGAGAATAATGGGCGATAGTGACTAAATAAACACATGTATGTGTTGACTGTAGCATTTTATCTTTATGTTTTCCATGTCATGTATTTTATTATTTGTACCAAATTTAAATTATGTTAAGTTGTATGTTTATTTTTGTGTTGTAGTATTAAAATAACAAAGAACCCCAGAAATTAAAACATAATGCGCATATAATGTTGTCACACCTCCTTTTTACCACACCCGCCAGGGTGTAAAGGAGTTTTTTCACTTAAAGGACAATCGGAACGGGATTTATTATTAAGATTCAGAGTTTCCACTTGGGAGATTAATGGTGTCCCAAGTCACCTGTTGAATCCCGAACCGAGGAAATTATGACTCTGTTAACAGTCCGCGATCCAGAAGTCCGAGTAAGGAATTCTGTTAACCCGGGAGAAGGTGTTAGGCATTCCCGGATTCCGTGGTTCTAGCACGGTCGCTCAATTGTTGTATTTAGTTTTATCTGATTTTAAAACATGTTCTAACCTATGTGCCTTTTATTAATAAACCGCTTTTATTTTTATTTTTAATAAGAATTGCAACATCGTGAAAATGCGTCTCGAACCACGTCGCACCAGTGCACCCGTGGTTGTCAACACATTTCGACTCCGTTGAGATTTGGATTTGGGTCATATCAATGTGCACCCGTATTTAAGAAGGTAATTTTATTAAAATACGCGCCTAAAGCAACCACGCGTTTATTATCTTTGGGGAATACCGTGAAATTCGCTAAACGGCCCGTCCCGAAGTCTAAGTATTTTATATAGCATTTATTGAGGGCCCCGCAATTTCGCACTTTTATTTGGCGAGGCTCTTCTCATTTTATTTTTTTAAAAGGCAATCCTAATGTAATCTATAGTTTTCTCCTCACTGTGTCTTTAAAATAAAGAAAACATCTAATTAATTATTGTTGAGCTATTATACTTTCAGAGAAAAAAAACGGGCCTTGTAGTCAGCCCAATAAGGAAACATTGCCAATCCCAAAATCAGCCTAGCCTGAAAGCAGGCCCAACCTCGTATTATTGTCACAATTGGACTGCTTGCTTGGCCCAGACTTAGACACAAAGGGCAATACCTTTGAATCTGGGTCTGTGTCAAATGAGCTGAAGCTCAAACCGTGGAGATCAGGCCACTGGCCTTATATCAAACAAAACTAAATTCAATTAGAAGTGAGACACGCTGAATTTATTTCAAGCTACACTAAATGCCTTCAATAACTTGTAACTAATCAATAGAACCCTGTTTCAATTATAGTTTATACCCAGGCTTGTAGATAATCACAAGTATTTGTTATTCTAAAGTATTGATCCTATTAAGGTATTTACTGAAATGAACTACCAAATTCAAGGAACTAATTTGACACTTATCCTTTGCTAATTCTAAAATACTATTTCGAATACTGTTAAACTATGAACAATCATAAAAAGGCTACAACTAACTAATATGAGCAATCACAGTCCAACAGTTCGTACGGTGTTCAATTCAAATTAAACAGTCCAAACAATTGTTCCAGTTATACTTGAGCATGAATAGCTAAGCTAAATTTAAAGGCTAATCAATGATTCTAAAAAAAACTCAAGTGACCAATAACAATTCTTCTTCATTGATTTCCCCAAATTGTTCATACACAGGAGTCAAGCTTCCAGATCATAGTGAATGTGTACCTGGAATTTGGAAATGAGAAGAAGAAGAGCAAGTCACCAACAACAGCTATGCGCAGAAATCAACCAGCCAGGAACCAATTCAATGATCAAGGAAAAGTTCGAACCAAGGAAATCCCAAACGATTGACCACAAAATTACTTGAACACACTCAAATGCAATCAAAATTTGATCCAGGACCTACAGAACTTCTTCAGCAATCAAAACGACCAAAACTCACTCCAAATGAACCCTAACACCTTCAGATGCTCTGAACAACTAAGTATAGAACAGAAACAGAGAGACTTGAACTATTTTTTATCTTAAAATCAATGTAACAGTATCTATTTGTGGTTTTATGCTCTTTTTTTTTTGGATTTTTACTGAATTTGTCTATTTTTTTTTTGGTTTTCTGTATAGAACTACAGCTAGAAAGAAATTTTGAATTCAAACTTTAGATCAGATCTAGAGAGAGAGTTTTGGGGGGGAATTTTGGGGTTCAAAACCTGTTCAAGAAGGCATTAGGAGTGCCTTTTATAGGCAAGGAGTGGGGCAGAATATTCTGGAAGCTTTCACACATTTTTTTCCCTTTTAATTTCAGAATTCACCTATTAAACCTTCAATTTCTGACTTGTTTCTCAAGTCACTGCCCTAAGTTTGCTAAAATCTACACTAAAGTCCTATTCTAGAAGTCCCTAGGGTGTTCTTTTAATCGTACAATACCTATACTACCCTTATCTTGATTCTAAAATTACCATTTTGGCAAAACATGCCATTTTCAATCCCTGAAATACCCTCAAACCTCTCCTAGAATTACCAACATGTTTTAATCAATTACACTTAACCAATTTATCCTGAAACCTAAATTTATTAAGGCTTAAACAGTAATCTAAAGAAAAACCCTAACTAACCAATTTCCAATTGAACTAATTAACCCTAGCTAATATCAATTATTGAAATTCAAATGATCTAAACTAACAATAAAATTAAAACTATTAAATTATTATTAAACACAACTAATCATGAAACTAATCTGTCAGAATTTGATCAACAGGTAGCAATTAACATAATCAAAAACTAACCAGAATCAAAACAAATTATCCAAACAACAGTTAAATTGAAACCCTATAGCCCTAGTTTAAGTATCATGCAGGAAAAAAATACCCTAATTGAAGCTAAACAAACAAGTCAAAGAAAACTCAAAAATCAGAAAAGAAAAGAACAAGAAGGCTTACTGATTATGGAACGAACTCTGTCCAGCCATTGTTGTTTGAATCCTCCAGGATTCTTGACACGTAACATCCCTAATCATGTGTTTTCAAAAGAAAACACGTGATTAGGGATATTACGGTCCAAAATCCCCAAGATTTCTGAGTTAGGGTTCTGCCGGAATTGGGATTTAGAATTTGTAATATTCCAGGCAGATTTGAGGGTTTCTAGGTATCGATTAATGATGAGGGAGGGATGAGGAACATATAGTATGAATTTGGGCCGGTTTGGGTGAGTTTGTGACTTGGCCTGAAAACTTAGATTGAATATTCGAGGAGTTGGGTTGGGATTCGAGGGACATGGATATGGGGGTTGGAAAGACGAGGTGAAGGAGAGTATGGTGTGAAATTTTGGGGGCCATCGGAGCATCGCCGCCGCCGCCGCTAGGGCGGAGGACGGCGGAGCAAGGTGGAGTTAGGTTGGATCCGGTGGCCGGCGTTACAAAGAGCGGGGGGTACGAGGAAGAAATATTTGGTCTTTAGGGTTTGGTATTATTTTGGACACTTATATTTAAAGTCCAACTTTGATCAAGGGCCGTTGGATGAGGGTGATGGACGGTTGAGATTTCTCGACGCCAAAACGGATTGATAACCTGGGGACTGGACCGGGTGGAGAGACGGACCGGGCCAAATTGGTCTGGGCTGAAGCAAATTGGAGTGGGGTCGTTTGGACTTAAACCAAATTTGGCCCAATTCAACTAGCCTAATTCCCTTTTTATTAATTCATTTTGTTTTCTTTTTATTTCTTTTGCTTTTGTATTTTATTTTATATTTTTGTATTTTTATCTTGCATTTTTTCTGATTTTATAACATGTAAAAAAATTAAAACCAATACTTAATATAATTCGAGATTACACTATTCAAATCCTAAAATTACTTAAAATTCTACTTAAAAGATAAATGCAACAGTTAACAATTAAAAGTGCAAAGAAACTATTTTTGTGATTTTCTTTAATTTTTATTCTAAACAAATCCATACCTAAAAATGTGAGATTAAATTCCTAAATGCAAATGCATATTTTTGTATTTTTAATATGAATTATCACGCAATCAATTAACACCAAATTCAACAAAACCTACAAAAATTGTAGAATCATTTTATTTGAAACTTTTGGAATAATTTGCTTAGGGCAAAAATCACGTGCTCACAGCTGCCCCTCTTTGCCCGTAAACACGAAGAGTTTTCGTGCAAAGACAAGTGAGCGGAAATGAGCGATTTTTGCCCGTTCGCATATTCCGTGTGAAGCATTTTGAAAGAGTTGACCGCACCCTAATTCAGAGGTTGCCTACATATCCTGGGCTAAACAGGAATCAGGTCAGTGTAGTTCAGGAATGTCTGGTAGCTGGGACTACCAAGAGCTGTGATTTCACTGTTGTTGCTGCTGCTACTGCTCGCTGACCTCCTTATTACACCGTGGTAAACCAAAAGAAGCTAGCCTAAGCTATGATCTATGAATTACAAAAGATCCTATCTATGCCTTCAAACTTGCTCTTGTGTTGCCTTGAACTTGTATCTTGTATTCTTCCGATGGGATTCTTGTTGTTGTCTTGCATTGTGATTGGCGATGTTTTTGCCATTCCTCCGAATGATGCTTGATTGTTGCCATTTGAAATATGTGTCCATTTTCCAGGCGGGCTCCTGGTTGCTGACGCTTGAAAAGTATGCCTCCGTTCTCCAGGCGGGCTCCTGACTGCTGAAATTTGTATGCCTCTGTTCTCCAGGTCGGGCTCCTGACTGCTGAAAGTTGAAACATATGCCTCTGTTCTCCAGGCGGGGCTCCTGACTTCAACAAATAAACAACAA
>NC_031998.1:46277762-46292595 GCF_001879085.1 Nicotiana attenuata
CCGAGGAAATTATGACTCTGTTAACAGTCCGCGAACCAGAAATCCGAGTAAGGAATTCTGTTAACCCGGGAGAAGGTGTTAGGCATTCCCGGGTTCCGTGGTTCTAGCACGGTCGCTCAACTGTTGTATTTGATTTTATCTGATTTCAAAACATGTTCTAACCTATGTGCCTTTTATTAATAAACCGCTCTTATTTTTATTTTTAATAAGAATTGCAACATCGTGAAAATGCGTCTCGAACTACGTCGCACCAGTGCACCCGTGGTTGTCAACACATTTCGACTCCGTTGAGATTTGGATTTGGGTCACATCAATGTGCACCCGTATTTAAGAAGGTAATTTCATTAAAATACGCGCCTAAAACAACCACGTGTTTATTATCTTTGGGGAAGACCATGAAATTCGCTAAACGGCCCGTCCCGAAGTCCGAGTATTTTATATAGCATTTATTGAGGGCCCCGCAATTTTGCACTTTTATTTGGCGAGGCTCTTCTCATTTTATTTTTAAAAGGCAATCCTAATGTAATCTATAGTTTTCTCCTCACTATGTCTTTAAAGTAAAGAAAACCCCCTAATTAATTATTGTTGAGCTATTATACTTTCAGAAAAAAAAAACGGGCCTTGTAATCAGCCCAATAAGGAAACATTGCCAATCTCAAAATCAGCCTAGCCTGAAAGCAGGCCCGACCTCGTATTATTGTCACAATTGGACTGCTTGCTTGGCCCAGACTTGGACACAAAGGGCATTACCTTTGAATCTGGGCCTGTGTCAAATGAGCTGAAGCTCAAACTGTGGAGATCAGGCCACTGGCCTTATATCAAACAAAACTAAATTCAATTAGAAGTGAGACACGCTGAATTTATTTCAAGCTACACTAAATGCCTTCAATAACTTGTAACTAATCAGTAGAACCCTGTTTTAATTATAGTTTATACCCAGGCTTGTAGATAATCACAGGTCTTTGTTATTCTAAAGTATTGATCCTATTTAGGTATTTACTGAAATGAACTACCAGATTCAAGGAACTAATTTGACACTTATCCTTTGCTAATTCTAAAATACTATTTCGAATACTGTTAAACTATGATTTAACATGAACAATCACAAAAGGCTACAACTAACTAATATGAACAATCACAGTCCAACAGTTCGTACAGTTTTCAATTCAAATTAAACAGTCCAAATAATTGTTCCAGTTATACTGGAGCATGAATAGCTAAGCTAAATTTAAAGGCTAATCAATGATTCTAAAAAAATCTCAAGTGACCAATAACAATTCTTCTTCATTGATTTCTCTAAATTGTTCATACACAGGAATCAAGCTTCCAGCTCATAGTGAATGTGTACCTGGAATCTGGAATCTGGAAATGAGAAGAAGAAGAGCAAGTCACCAACAACAGCTACGCGCAGAAATCAACCAGCCAGGAACCAATTCAATGACCAAGGAAAAGTTCGAAACCAAGCAAAACCCAAACGATTGACCACAAAATTACTTGAACACACTCAAATGCAATCAAAATTTGATCCAGGACCTACAGAACTTCTTCAGCAATCGAAACGACCAAAACTCACTCCAAATGAACCCTAACACCTTCAGATGCTCTGAACAACTAAGTATAGAACAGAAATAGAGAGATTTGAACTATTTTTGATCTTAAAATCAATGTAACAGTATCTATTTGTGGTTTTATGCTCTTTTTTTTTTGGATTTTTACTGAATTTGTCTATTTTTTTTTTTGGTTTTCTGTATAGAACTACAGCTAGAAAGAAGTTTTGAATTCAAACTTTAGATCAGATCTAGAGAGAGTTTTGGGGGGGATTTTTGGGGTTCCAAACCTTTTTTGCAAGGCAAATGAATGCCTATTTATAGGTAAACTTAGGGTACAATTTCAGGTTTTCACTTTACACATTAGTCCCTATCTTAATTCTATTTTCTACCCCTTGTTTCTTGACTTGTTACACAAGTAACTACACCTATTTTGTTGAAATCTGTACTACAGCCCATTCTAGAAGGGTCTAAACCCATTACAATTCCTATTCTACCCTTACTTCACTTCAACAATTACCAAATCTGATTAAACTACCCTTTTCAATGCCCAAAATACCCTTTAACTATACTGTAATACTGACCTAGATCACACTAAGCCTGGCCCTATTATCTTAGTCAAGACCCAACTAGGGTTAAACAAAATGCCTGCTAGATAAAACAGCTATATCCAAACAATCCTAAAATTGAACTAAGAGTCTAATTATCCTTCTCTAAATTTCAGAAATCAAAACCAACTAATCCAAGATAAGCAATGAATTCAACAGTAAATGAACGGAATTGGAACTAAAATCAAATTAACAAGAACATTTATGGATCAATTAATCGACACCCAACACTGAATCAGACTAACAGAAATCAGAAATAGAACAGAAAAAATTAAACCAAGACAAAGCAAAATTAATCGGAACAAAAATAATTAGAACCCTAAAAGTTATGAACAAAATTATTATGCAAAGAATAAAAGGAAAATCAGCCAAAGAAAAAGAAACTTACTGATTTTAGGAATTCCGGCCAGCCGCTGATGTCCGAATCTTTCAATATTTTAGACACGCAACACCCCTAACCATGTGTTTTCGCAAGAAAACACCTGGTTAAGGATAGTACGGTCCAAAATCACAAAGATTTTGGATTAGGGTTCTGCCAGAATTGAAATTTAAAATTCGTAATATTCCGGACAGATTCGAGGGTTTCTAGGTATGGATTAATGATGAGGGAGGGATGAGGAACATATAGTATGAATTTGGGCCGGTTTGGGTGAGTTTGTGACTTGGCCGGAAAACTTAGATTGGATATTCGAGGAGGTGGGTTAGGATTCGAGGGCCATGGATGTGGGGGTTGGAAAGACGAGGTGAAGGAGAGTATGGTGTGAAATTTTGGGGGCCATCGGAGCATCGCCGCCGGCGGTGTCGATTTCCGGCCGGCGGCGCTAGGGCAGAGGACGGCGGAGATGGGAGGAGGACGGTGGGGCAACGCCGGCGTTACAGGGAGTACGAGGAGGGTGAGGGATGTTTTAGGGTTTTAGGTATAATTTCGGACACTTTTATTTGAATTGAAGGATCAATCCAGGCCGTTGGATTTGAGGGGATGGACGGTCATGATTAAACGACGTCAAAATGACGTTGTTTTGAGTATGGGGCGATTGGACCGGGCAGGGCGTTTGGGCCAGTGGTTTGGTCCAGTTTTGAATGACTTTTGGGCTTAAAATTGAATTTTGGCCCAAAATTTGGTCTTTCATCAAGACCATTCTTTTATTTTATTTTTACTCTTTTCTTTTGTTAGCCTTTTTGTATTTACTTATCATTTTTTTCTGATTTTGTAAAATGTTAAAACAAAACAAAGACCTAATTAATCTATTTAACTCCTAAAATTATTTAAAATTCTATTTAAAGATAAATGCAACAATTAACAATTAAACGTGTAAAGAACTATTTTTTTGTGATTTTCTTTAACTTTGTTCTAAAACTAACTAATTAAATCCCTAAATGCAAATGCCTATTTGTATTTTCATTTGAATAAAATGCAACCAATTAACACAAAAATGTAGCAAAAAAATTCACAAAAATTGTAAAATAATAGAGAAATCAATTATTTGAGACTTTTGGAAATAGCTTGCTTAGGGCAAAAATCACGTGCTCACAGTTGGTGTTTTGAATGAAAATGGCTAAAGGTAAAGTATTTTCTTAGCTACCTCTTGGGGGTTGGAATGCCAGAATTCTAGTTCAATTTGAATGAGTAGGTAGACACTTTCATTCTTAATATAGGTGAGTTCCTCGGAGGAGGAGCCTTTGATTGAAGAAATAGGTTGTGGCACTAGTGAAGAAAGTGCCTGATTGGTTGTGATTTTTGGGAAATTGGATAGACATCCAGTACCTGCAATGAGGCTTTTAGCCTCCAATATTTTTTGTGTGGTGCTTTTAGTAACTACAGGAAGTGAAGAGGCCGTGTGACTTTGGGTCTCCACGGAAAGAAGATGCGTGGCTTTGTGCTGCCACATTGGAGCAATGATTTTTATACAATTGGTACAGATCTCTCAGTTGTTTTTAAATAGGCCAGACATGGTCATTTGATCTTTAGTTTCCATGAGTTGGCGCCATTGCATGAATTCTTCTTCTGTCTAAGGATAAGACATGGTATGTGCTAGTTGAGCTTGAGCTTGTTGAGATTCTTCTTCCTTAACTAGGCCTGTCCATTTTTTTGGACTCAAAATTGGAATGGGTCCTGAACTTTCTATAATATGAATTTGAGGGACTCCGCTCATGGCATTGTTTAATAACTTTTTATATTCGGGTTGGCTTGGTCCAGCTACGCCTTTTGAGAGTTTCTTGGAGGCAACTGAAATGGTTTATTGTTTGGAGACAACATCTGTAGAAGACTCTTTGGTATTGCTTCAGTAATATTTTCCTCCGACGGAGGAAGAGCAGGTATTGGATGATCTAAAATTTCTGCTTTCTTTTTTCTTGGCATTTTATCTCCCCTACAAGAATTCTCGGGTAAGAAAATCCGGAATACAGTTTAAGCTCCCTTTAATTTTTTTTGGCAAATTATACTACTAGGCATGCCTAGTAGCTATTTTATTAGTAATAGAAGGAAAGAACAAGAAACCACGACGGAAAAGAACAAGTAAGGGGGACAAAAACTCCAGTAGTATTGCCTCTATGCCTTGGCTATATAACCACTCCTCTATGCCTCACATTGCCTTATGATGGCATCCTCATGTAGAGGATCATGGTGTAGCTGCCGGCAAAGTCTCACGAGGGCATATAATCTCATAGTCGCTTGGATCTTGCCAAAGGCATAAGACATGAGCAAACACATACTGGGCTGGGCCTTACCTTACAAATCCTATTGAGGCATAAAAACACCTCGTAAACTAGCATGCATGAAGAAAATATGAACTAGAGAAAACTAAATATTCTATGGTCATCACAGAGCTTATAACATACTCTGTGATGATATTACACATGATAATACTTAAAAAATGATAAGATAATACAATGTAAAAAATTGTGTCATTGCCCTCTTTCTTGAACCTTGTGCATTCTTCGGTTTGTAGCTCATTGGCTTCTTGTTCCACTGTCTTCAAATAATCTTCAAACTTTATCATTTCATTTTAGATTTATTTGACTTTGTGGAGGTGGCAGGGACACTCGCCATATGCTTTGCATTTCTCATTGGTGGTTTCCTTAAGACCACCTCTTGTGTTTCTTTGCCGTCCCAGCTAAGTTGCCTTCATGTGCCTTCTTTTTATTTTTGTTTGATCCACTTCTCATGTGTCAAGGTGAGAATCCAATCCAACTACAAGTACCAGTCATAATACATGAAATGAAGTTACTCAATTCCTTTAATCGCCGAACGACGCACTATAGCTCAAAATGACTGGTCGGATCGTTACATTCTCCCCCACTTAAACATACGTTCGTCCTCGAACGTGTCAAGAATTGCTCTGATGTTGCCCCAAAATCGATGTTCAACTCTTGTGCACCTACCTGTGCCACCACAACCCAGGTGGGCACATTAGCTCGAGCCAGACCAAAGATCCTCCCTCTTATTTTAGCCAATAAGCCTTAGGACCAAATTCCAACCTCCGAATTTCTCTACAAGACCTGTTTCTAACATTCGAACACCGTATAAATATCCACACATTGAACCCACACATGATCATGCACCCATGCTGGCATCACACAATGCACCGCATAACTCCTTTGCCCATGGTAACCTCCTCCAAGCACTAAAACTTCAAATTCACTGACCCGATACCCGTAGTATACCTTATAATACATATAAGCCCGGTCTCAATTCTCACAGTACTGCAACGATGAATGAGATGTGCAGGAACTCTTAACCACCCGTCAAATCAATTACTCACAGAGTTTCTCTACTTGATAAGATCCGTTACCTCCTTCTGAACTGAATAGTGACATTCACTCTTTAATATACCTTGCATAAATCCGATCACACTGATTGCAGGTCCAATAATTTTGTATCACCCAGTACAAGCTGCTCAGGCAATAAGCCACCTCAAATACTGACCAAGATCTCGTGTGACGCCATCAATGTGCCAATAAGATACAGCTCAAATATGATACATAAGGAAGAACAAACTCTGGAAAAGAACTACCCAGCTCGCGTAACAAATAGAATGTCCGAATAGATGCTACGGACCTTTCTCAGAGAATGAAAAGCAAAATACACAATATAAGTATAGGGACTCGTACTAAACATCCCACTATTGCGACGTGTAATCCGATCCATATATGGCACTCTTACGGTGGGCAATGCGATCCAAACATGACATCGTTGCAGCGCACAACCCAATCCACTCAACATACACGTGGCAACGTGCCACCCGATCCAAACAGTGTACTCGTGGCAGCGTGCCACCCCATCCAAATAGTGTACTCGTGGCAATCAATAAGGAAACACCCATCAAGCCAAAATGCTTATACATATGAAATTCCCGAATATCGACCACAAGCACGCCAAGTGCATAATACAACCTTGGGGAGACGGATAGCGACATACTATACAAAAGCACAAGCACGGCTAAGGTGCAATAAACGACTTGCATCTCGAGAGCCATCTATATCATACAACACCACAAGCTACACAGGATAACAACACATGTGCGAATAATCAATCCATCTCATAACCCACACGGCATAATAGAGTGTTACATGAATAGCTTATGCCTGGGATGACATCCAACGCTCGAAGACTCCTCCATAAGCAGAACTATGCTGAATGAACACATCCGGCCTGATATAGAGCACACATTCACATTGGACCCACCAACGGACCTTATGCTGATTCCGATCATACCATACTGGGCTAACAGCCTTCCAAGGATCCACAATGGCCCTATTCACTGTCGCGCCCCCTTTTTCCTCGCGGATTCCGGGTTTTGACATTCTTTGGGACAACTCCTTTTCCTTTTGGGAATTGGGTATGGAATTTTGAAGAGTCGTCACCTAACAGATTTAAGGTGCGTTAGGGCACTTAAAGAAAATAACTCATAAACCGGTTTGCATTGCCAGAGATTGGGTAAGGGCTCAAAATAACCTTGAGGGGAAGGTGTCAGGCACCCCTTGGGGTCCACAACAGCGGGTCCCGACCAAATTTGAATTAGGTGAATTAGTCATATAAGCAAACAAAACAATTTAGACAAATAGATATTACGTTTAAAACAAGGGGTAAAAGGGGTCTTAGGTTTTTTAGCCTATAGGATCACTTCTGTGCAATACTTGGTAATTGTCCCCAAGTTGGAGTGCTACACATAGCATTAGTGCACAGGTCATCATATCCTTTACTACCCGATTACCCCCTTAATGGTTATATAAGTGATTCTAATTATACGTACTCTATGCATGCATTACCCGTCCCTTACTTAAGGTCCCGGAGGTGTTTTTGACTTCTAATTAAGGTGGATCTAGACTCTCCTATAGTGTTAAAAAGGGGAATATCTGAGTGACATGCAAAACAAATAGGACTGTCAAATAAAGGAACGGTTAAAGGCGCACATTTACCTCCACAAATAAGCAGGCAATTGCACGTCTCAAACAACAGTATTTTAGACACTTTAAAAGTCCGATAGCAGGATATCTAGGTGAGCACAAAGCAGTACATATGCAGCATTTTTATTAAAGCGAGGCAGAAGGTACTTAATCAGTTTGCCTACTGATTTTACGACTAGCTGAATTTGGGCAGTCCAAAAATAGTTAAACAAAAGCACAGTTTATAATTTCTAGATTTTAGTTGCCCTACAGGCTTGCCTAGGCATGGATCAGAGATGTCCTATGAACATGATATCTAATCGTTAATCAGAACTGCAATAACCCAGTAAATGATTTTAAGCAGGCAATTTGGTTCATTAGGTCCTATAGACATGCTGTCTAGGTGCTGAAAATATCACAAATGTTGCAGAACTAATTTTTAATATACAAGCCTGATATCTAGGTGTTGGGATTACTTTTACACTTATTTCCTATAGGCATGATTGCTACTGAAGAAACTGATTTTTTATACGATTTGATTGCGGGTATGATATCAAGGTGAGTGCAATAAAAGTCCTATAACATGGTTTCTAATACACACAGGAGAATTTATGAACATGATTGTTAAGACTGAATTAGCAACAACCCAGAGGCAGGATTTCTAGTGCGGATGTGAACAAATATAAATAGAAATTTAGAGCGAATGGCATGATGAACTTATAAGCATGTTTTCTAATGCACACAACAACCTGTAGGAATGGTTTCTAATGCAGGTAGATAGTAATAACAGTCCTAAAAGCATGATTTCTACCCGATCTCCCCACAAGATATATATAAAAGTCCCTCCCATTTTACTAATATCCCCAATATTTGTTTTGCAAGAATCGTTATTACAGTCCACAAAATGAATGAGTGAATTACAGAAATGATACTGCTAAACTATAGGGAGCCTGGATAGGCCCAAAAAGTAAACTTGGAAAACCAGGCCTTCAGCCAAGTATGAACATGCCAATATTCTCATAGTACACCCAATGATATCCTGGTGTGTCAAAGTTCCTAAGGGCCATAGGGATCCCGGGCAATGCTCACACCAGAAATCTTTCAAAGAAACCTTTTGTGAGCATGTTTTAGAGAGCCAGCCCCAGTGTGTCAAAGTTCAGAGGAGGTTCATGGACTCCTAGGCAATGCTCACACTAGAGGGGCAGGACCCTAGGTGTTCTAAGAATAGGTGTTGAAAACAGGAGATAGTTTTAAGAAAATAGTTTTGGATTTTTAGGAGGTAAGGAGCAAACAGAGTCATTCAACACTTAGAAGAAATTCCAGCAGTAGGCAGAAGCAGGATCACTTCAGGCAAAGTTTCAACTTAGTTTATTAGTTGTTACTAGGTGAGTATATGGATAGACACTAAACAAAGACACGACATGCTGTGATTAATCAGACAATCATATACAAAGGGGTAGCAGGGATTCGGAGCATGGAAATTATTAGTCTGTTAGGGGTGAACACTTAAAACAGGGCAGGAAACATGCCAGTTGAGAAACAAGTAAACATAGGTCTAATTTACATATAAGTAAACATGTAAACATGCTGAAAGTAGGAAATACATAGGTTCAATTAAACATAAGTAGGCATGTTGATTACAAGGAAACACATAGGTTAAACAGAAGTAGACATGCTGATTACAAGGAAATACATAGGTTTAATTGAATAGCAGTATACATAATGATTAGGAACAATAAACATAAAGCACAGGGATCTAATGAGGTAAAAGTAGACATGCTGATAACAGGACACATAGTTTAATTGAATAGCAGTAGTGGAGGCGTACTAGTTAAGAGATAGCAATAGAAGAATAAAGCAAACGGGTCCAAAGGTCTAGCTTTGGCTTCCAGCCAGCTAGACAGTGCAACAAACAAAGAGTAAAAGATCGTAATTGAGGGTGAGAGCAAGAAATTTGTGTCTCCTTTTACGTCTGTGTGTGTGTTAAAGAAAAAGAGTGAGGCTTATATAGCATTGAGTATAGTAGAGTAAATAAGGTAAAGCAGCTTAAAGGTTTGCAAATAAGGCAGAGAAAACACTCAATTAATCAATTAGGCATGACAGGGCCAATCAATAGGAAAAATCATGGCATTGTATCCGAAATAACTCGGAATTGAGGTCTAAATAAGGTAATGGGTAAGTCTGATAGCCAATTAGAGTCAGAACACTAAAAATCCGACAAGTAACAAGCAATTAGTCACACAAATCAGGTAACACAAGTAAATTAGCGACCAATCTGGAGTTGGTAAGTCAATCAGCCCACAAATTAAGCTTAGCAGGAACATCTAAGACAAGTAGTACCAATTAGGAGTCCCAAAAATAAGGAATGTAAATGAAATTACAGGAAGTAATCACCTTAGTAAACAAGCTAATTTCAAACCCTAGGCAGTTTAGGTACTCAGTCAATCACTCAAAAAAACGGGCAAATATTGGAGCGAACAATGAAATAATCAAACAAACTAAAAACTGGAACATAGTCATGCAAGAATTAGTAGAAAAAGAGAATCAAACACATAGAAAATTACTGAAAACATATGAAATGCCTAGCATGGTTATAGAAATAAATTAGGCTAAGTGCTAAGCTACCCAGGGACTCGGCGGGCCCGGGATGGTGTGGCAGTCCAATTCCTGAGAACAGCTCCCTTCTCCACAGTCTGAATGGTGAGGTCTTCTTCCTCCTTCTCCTCAATTATCGCACTGCAATCCATATCCTTGTCTTCCAGGAACAAGTTTCTCAGCCTAGCTAAAGCTTCTTCTTTTGCAGTCCCCCATATTGTATCAGCCTGATGAAAAGTTTGACCCAGATGTGGCACTGGTTACTCGAGAGGGTAATAAGGACCACGCCATGGTGGCGACCAGTCATTATACTCCTGCCAGGTATACGGGTACCCCAGCCCGAAAGTTGTGCCGCGATGTTTTAGCTGTATCGGTTAGGTAATGTCCTACAGATGCTTCCCCAGTCCTTTGCTAGGTTCGTACCGCGACCATGTCAGTATGCTTTCTATTTTGTTACTCCACCACTTGTCCTTCTCAATTGCACTGACATGCTCAATGTGGTGATAAGTTTCTCCACCCAGCCTTCTTCTATTTTCGATGAGCGGGATAGTTTGACTGGTGTATATGGGGTTATTTCCATCTCCATGAATGACTACCTCCTGGTGGTTCCACTCGAACTTCACGGCCTGGTGCAGCGTGGAAGCCACAGCTCCAATGGCATGTATCCAAGGGCGACCCAATAGAAGATTGTACGTAACTGATATGTCTAGTACTTGGAACTCAACATCAAACCATGTTTGCCCCATCTATAGGCAAAGGTTAATCTCCCCAATCGTGGCCCTTTGAGACCCATAAAAGGCTTTCACGTTTGTACTTCCTGCTCGTATCTCATTGAAATCTTTGCCCAATCTATTCAGAGTAGTTAGAGGACAAATGTTGAGACTCGAGGCCCCATCTATTAGGACCCTGGCAATGAATTTGTCTTCGAAATGTATCGTGATATGCAATGCCCTATTATGACTTAACCCTTCAGGCGGTAGTTCATCCTCATGGAAAGTGATTTTATAACTCTCTAGCACTTGCCCTTCCATGTTGGCCATTTCTCCACTGGTGATGTTGTTGGGTACGTAAGCTTCATTTAACACCCTCATCAGAGCACTCCTATGTGTTTTCGAATTTTGCAATTGCGACAGGATGGATATCTATGCGGGAGTTTTGTTTAAATGATCGACGACTGAGTATTCCCTCGCCTGTAATTCCCTCTAGAGATCGTATGACCCGATTTCAATAACAGGTTTCTTAGTAGCATCCTCCTTGCTTGATCCTCCCAAATGTTCGGGTGTATAGATCCTTCCCGTTCTGGTCATTCCTTGTGCGGCATCACACTCTTCCATCTTTGCTTTTCCCTTTCTCCTGGCTTTCGCGACATAGTCCCACTGTATGGCGTTGGAATTGAAAGGAGGTGGGGTTGCTACTGTCACTGTGAAGGGTGTGGCCACTTCTACCTCAAATGGAATGGGTGTGGCTGCAGGTGGTGCTACCTCTACCTCAAATGGACCCTATGCAGTTACCTCAACTTCGACTGACGGTTGTATCTGTACCACAATAGAAGTACGTATGACTGCTGGCATAAAGTCATCGCCTTCCCGAATGAGCCCGATTGATCCCTCAGGATCCCATTCTTCGTCCGTCTCTATCACATGTACTACTCCATCACCTCTATGGTCTGGAAGGGGATTGTTGCGGACATTGGGTGTAGCTTCCTTCGCTTGTATGACCTTGTTATCAATCAATGTCTGGATCTTATCTTTCAATGTCAGGCACTCGTCAATGGTGTTCCCCTTCATACCGGAATATGCACAGGGTTTATTTGGGTTGACCCATTGAGATGAATTCTCCATTGCCACAGCAGGAATAGGGGTGACATAACCAGCAGCTTTATATCTTTTGTATATCAGCAAGTCGATGGATTTAGCAATAGCGGTGTATTGTTTGGGTGGTTTGCGATCAAAGTTAGGTCGGGGTTTCTGGTAATCTGGACGAGTAAGAGGTGAATGAAAGTAGGCTGGCTGGGTGTTATAAGTATGGTAGGCAGTGGCGGGCTGGGAATATCTGAGATGTGAGGGTTGGTACGTAGGTGGAGGTGTTTGATATGTGAGTGGAGATTTTGGGCCTTGGGCTACCATTACTGTACCTACTTCTTTCTTCTTTGATATGCCCCCTAATTGTAATGCTTTGTTCATGGACTGAAGTGCCTCGAAAATTGTTACCATCCCGCTTTTGATACCCTCTTCGATCCTTTCTCCGAGTTTGATGATGTCAGAGAGCTTGTGATTCTCAATGACCATTAGCCTTTCATAATACTATAGGTCCTGTGCCCTGACAAAGAACTTGTTCATCTTTTCCTCGTCTAATGCTGGTCTGACCTTGGCTGCTTATGACCTCCACCGAGTAGCATACTCACGGAAAATCTCAGTTGGCTTCTTCTTTGGGTTCTGGATATAGAAGACATCTGGTGCATTCTCCGTAATTAACCTAAATCGGTCCATAAATTCTGATGCCATGCTCACCCAATTGGCCCATTTCTTAGGATTCAGGCTTATGTACCGGGACACGACATCTCCGGTAAGACTTCTCATGAAGAGCTTCATTCAGATCCTTTCATCTTTTCCGACCCCCACGAGCTTGTCACAATAAGTTATCCAATGAACCTTGGGATCACCTGTTCCATCAAACATCTCGAACTTGGGAGGTTTGTAACCCTCCGGCAGTTCTGTCGCGCCCCCTTTTTCTCGCGAAATCCGGTTTATGACATTTTGGGACAACTCTTTCCTTTTAGGAAAAGGGTTTTCATTTTTTTTGAAGACTCGCCACCTAATGATTTAAAGTGCGTTAGGGCACCTATAGGGTTCATTTATAACTACGTTTGGCAACCTGAGATAGGGTAAGGGCTTGAAATTATCCTAAGGGGAAGGTGTTAGGCACCCCTCAGGATCCACTAGTGTGGTTCTCAGCCAGACAGTTTTTGTGTGAATTTGTACAATTAGCAAATAAACAAGTATGGCTCAAATAGTAGGGGATTTAAGTTTAAATACACAGATGTTTGAAAAAACAGTTAATGAAAAACAAGATTTTGAAAAGAAGTACAATCTAAGAGTGTTTGTGAATATAAAGGGGTGTCCTAAGTAGGTTAGCCTATAGGATCACATCAGTACAATGCCCGGTAATCAGTCCTTAGAAAGGGGCTACGCGTGGCATTAGCTCACCGGTCATTATATCCATATCTACCCTTTCCCGCCCCGTAAAGGTAATTAAAGCGAGGGTTGGTCTCGACCCCAATTGCATGCTGCTACCCGTCCATTCCTATCAGTCCCGGAGGGATTAAAGACTCCTATCCTATAAAAAAGGAGGGGGGGGGGTTTCTAGGCAGACCCTCAAGTTTAAAGGTAAAATACTAAGGCGACATACAATAAACAAGTAGGACTTCAATAAAGGGGAGCATGGAACACAAATGAAAGGCTCAAATATACCTTCACACACAGTACACATAAACAGCATGACTCATACACAATTATTGCTACTGCAGAAACTATCTTTTTATACGATTTGATTGCGGGTATGATATCAAGGTGAGCGCAATAAGTCCTATAACATGGTTTCTAATGCACAGAGGAGAATTTATGAACATGATAGTTAAGGCTGAATTAGCAACAACCTAGAGGCAGGATTTCTAGCGCGGATGTGAACACATACAAATAGAAATTTAGAGCGAATGGCATGATGAACCTATAAGCATGTTTTCTAATGCACACAACAACCTATAGGCATGGTTTCTAATGCAGGTAGATAGTCATAACAGACCTAAAAGCATGATTTCTACCCGATCTCCCCACAAGATATATATAAAAGTCCCTCCTATTTTATTAATATCCGCAAAATCTGTTTTACAAGAATCGTTATTATAGACCACAAAATGAATGAGTGAATTATGGAAATGATACTGCTAAACTATAGGGATCGATTAACAATAGGGAAAACAGAAAATCTTTAAGGAAAAATGCTGTAGGAACTCGAAATTTTTTCAGGTCCAAAGAGATCCGAACAAGCAGATAATAAGGAAGCAAAACCGTAATCTGGAGGGATACTAGAATCGATTAACAATAAAGAGAAAAAGAGAATTTCTTTAAATGAATGGATCAACTCAAAATCACTCCAGATCTACAAATGCTCTGAACAGATTCACGATGAAAAGATGAGGGTTTTGAGAAAAGGGGCGAGGTAAAGGAAAATCTAACCACAGCCACAAAACCAACGGTACTCAAACGTTGATGAACACAACGCGGTGTTCATAAGAAAACGAAAAGCCTAGGTCGACTCTGAGTCGAACCTCTTCGAGGTTTCCTCAGAAAACATTGAGAATTGAACAACCAGCAGAAGTAATAGGTTAGATAGGGTAGCAAAACCCCAAATAACCCCATATTTGGTTAGGAATTTAAGGGGTTTGGGAGGTTTAAGGGTGACGACGCATACAGGGTTTGGGTGGTCTCAGAGAGAAGAGAGAAGATGGGGATTAAGGGGCGTCGATTTGTGTAGAATGACTAGGGTTAGGGGGTCATTTGGGTTAAAAAAGGAAATGGTAATTGTGGACCGTGATCTCAGAGATCAACGGCCACGATTAGAAGGGATTTGGGTCGGGTAGAGGTCATTTTGTCTTGGACATGGGTGGCTTGGGCTTTAGTTAACATAAATTGGGCTGGG
>NC_031998.1:46292615-46410104 GCF_001879085.1 Nicotiana attenuata
GGGGGGGGGGGGGGGGGGGTTTCGAATTTAAACCTAATTAAAGGGCTATTTGTTAATTACCCAATTAATTAATAAAATAATTTGTAAAATAGCTAATTAAATGATTAAAATGATTTTTATGCATGAAAAAGATTTAAAATAATTACTTAGAATTATAAAAATATAAAAAAATCATTTTTTGTATAGATAATGTAGTTATGCATATGTATGGGCTATTATTGCAAAATATGCACTTATAGTCTTAAAACTGCAAATGTAATTGTAAAAAATGCAATTAAAATATTTGAACACTCATATGAGTATAAATGATGAATTTATATGACTAAATCATTGTAAAGTAATATGAAGGATAATTATTGAGTATTTATATAATTAAAAATGCAGAAATAAATTGATTTAAGGCCTTTAAAAATTATAGAAAAAATTGTAAAAACACTTGTGCATGTTTGTAAATGCATGTACAATATTTTGAAAGTATTTATGCATGTTTAAAAATATATGAGGGAAAAATGGGGTATCAACAGCTTCCCCTCTTTACCCGGGAAGGATGAAAGAGTTTTCGGGTAAAGAAATGATGACCGATTTTGACCGAATGGGATGTTTTGAAATATAGAGGCCGAACCCTGGTCTTCGAGCTGCCTACATATCCGTGATTTTACAGGAATCATGCCATGTGTAGTTCTGGACCCACCGGTGAATGAAGCCGATGGCATTGTTATAGGAATGGTAGTCAGTTTCAGCAAAGGTTCTTTTGTGAAGGGTAATGTCGGATGGAGTTATGATTATGAGTCCGGAGTGTAGCGGCTGTATTATAGGGAAGATACCTGAATGGTCACAGAGTAAAGGTGGCTAATTGTTGGGAATCAGTTATAATGGCCGGGTGTAAATGACATGAGCGGAAACCGGAGCGAAGATTGCTCCTGTTCGAAGAACGGTTACCTCCTGGATTACCTGCAAACTTAAAATACGATGCATGCGAGTATATATAGATTATTGCGAGAATTTAAACATGAGTCAAATTCTCTTTGGACCATGAAAGATTGTCTTTGGATCGTGCAGATGACGTCCTTGGACTATGATGTTCCGGGCCATGAATTAGGAGATAGGAGATTCGCAGGCTATGAAATGATATTCTCGGTCCATGATAATGGTGCCTTTGAACCATGACGCCCTTGAATAATGATGTGCAGTATTGAGAGATCCTCAGGCCATGACATGGTGTCTTCAGGCTATGAGGATGATGCCTTCGGACTACGATGCGTTTGGACAAATTGGCTATACGTCAGCCCATGAAATGCAGAGACATGATACCAAAGGTGATAGCAAGACAAAGCTTAGTCTTGTGCGGAGTTTGGGGGCAGAGCTTAGCCCGGCTTAGTCTCATACAAGATTTGAGACAAGGCTTAGTCTCATGCAAATAGGGAGGCAGGGCTTAGCCTCATGCAAGATTTGAGACAAGGCTTAGTCTCATGCAAGATTTGAGACAAGGCTTAGTCTCATGCAAGGAGGAGGCAGTGCTTAGCCTTATGCAGTAAACAAGTAGCAGATAAGAGTACAATATGTCTTAGCTGGAGATATATTTGTGTCTGGTGGCCCAATTGATAGTGATTTTGCTGCATGTATATTTGCGGATGCTCCTGTTATGCCCACTGTGCCTGCATCCAAAGAAAAATCCTGAGTTTTGTAAGGGGAGGTTGGTTCGTGCCTATGTCTGCTGGTTGTGCTTTGCTCCGTTCTGGAGGCTCTGTTTGAGTTGCCCTGTGTAACACCTGGCTGTCGCGAAAATAGAGTTTTTGAAAATACGTATTAGAAAACATAGTGAAATATCAAGTAATTTTAGATGAACTAATGACTGTAACACATTTCAGAGACATTGCAGCTTTCTTGTATTAGAATTTTGAGGGTCCTCCTCAAAAATATGCCCCAGTTTTTGGTGCTGGGGGGCAATGAAGATTTTATTATGATATGACCTGTAACGATCCGACCGGTCGTTTTGAGCATTTGCACTTTGCTTGCCGGTTCTTGGGCATGACTTGCCTCGTGTGGTGTATTACGACTCATGTAAATCGTTGGTTTTGGTTTCAGGTTAGTCGAAATGAATTTGGAAGAATAGTTCCCAGTTTGAAGCTTGAAATTTGAAAGGTTTGACCAATATTTGACTTGTTTGTATATGATCTCGGATCAGAAATTTATTGATTTGGTTAGCTCCATTAGGTTATTTTGGGACTTAGGAGCGTGATCGAAATGCATTTTGGAAGTCCGTGGAAGGTTTAGGCTTGAATTGGCGAAATTAAGATTTTGGCGTTTTCCGGTTGATAGGTGAGATTTTGATATAGAGGTCGGAATGAAATTCTGAGTTGCAGTAGCTTCATAATGTCATTTGGGATGTGTGTGCGAAATTTCAGGTCATTTGGACGTGGTTTGGTTGGGTTTTTGATCAAAAGCGTATTTCAGAAGATTTTTAGAAACTTAAGCTTGAATCCGATGTGTTTTGGGTGAATTGATGTTAATTGACGTGTTTTGATGATTGGAACAAGTTTGAATAAGGTATTGGGTTATGTTGGTGCCTTTGGTTGAGGTCCCGGGGACTCGCGTGAGTTTCGGGTGGTCAATCGGACCATTCTGAAGTTTAGAAGTTGTTGAAGTTTTGCTGTTGCTGGTGTTTTCGCACCTGCGGTTTGCGGACCACAGGTGCGGTGCCGCACGTGCGGAAGAGCAATTGCAAAAGCAGAAAAGAGGTCAGGTGAGCTGAGACCGCAGAAGCGGTCGGAGTAATCGCATCTGCGATGCCGTAGACGCGGGAAAGCAGCCGCAGATGCGGCCAGTGTGAAGACCTTCAAGAACCTCAGAAGCGGTGTCGTGGGCGCACGTGTGGTAGCGCAGGTGCGAGTGTAAAACCGCAGATGAGTAAATTGTTATTTTAATGAAGACCGAAGATGCGGTGGAAAAGTCGCAGAAGCGGGACCGCAAAATCGGTAATTGGACCGCAGGTGCGAAAATACTTGGGCCAGTATGTATATAATGTTCCTTCGTGAAATTTTGCTAAGTTCTCCATTTTTGAAGACGGGAAGCGAGCTAGGGAAGTGAATTCAAGGGAGAATCGAAGAGAAACAGTTGGGTTCGACGCACGTGGAGGCCAATTCGAGGGGCAAAGGCATCGCGAGCTAGAGATGTAGCCGGTTCGAGGTGAGTAATTATTATAAATGAGGTTCTGAGGGTTTGAATCCCCGGATTGCACATTGTAGTGCGATATTGAGGTGAGGCACACACTTAGTGGCGAGCGTGGGGTCGTGCACTATTGGGGATTGTGACTTGGTCCGTCCCGATTGATGATTTTACCGTGTATTTGATTGAAATCTATTTGCTATCATCATTATTTGGGCTGTATGCCATATTTGGGCTCTGTTACAGTTATTTGAACCCTTCGGGGATTGTTGTTGATGTTTCCTCACTGTTTTGGCTTTATACTTGAACTCAGTCATGTTATTTCCCACTGTTTTCAAAACTCAGCCATGTTTACTTTGTTTTAATACTCAAGTGATATTTAAATGACATTTTGGGCTGAGAAATATTGCTTTACTGTTGCCCGAGAGGCATACGTGATTTTTGACTGAGTAAGGCCGAGGGCCTGTGTTGTAAGGATATCTTTGGGATCGAGCTGCACGCCGCAGCGGTGTTACATATCGTTGGGATCGGGCTGCACGCCGCAGCGGTGATACACTGATTTGATTATGAGGTCGAGGGCCTGAGATTGTACGCCACGAGGTGGCTTGATATTGTTATGAGGCCGAGGACCTGTTTATGATGCCACGAGATGGCTTGTTATTGCGTATGGGCCGTAAGGGGCCCCTCCCGGAGTCTGCACACCCCCAGTGAGGGCGAGTACCCAGTGTGATGTGAGATATAGCCCGACTGTTCTATATGATTGCCCGAGGGGATGGTACTGTTCTATGTGATTGCCCGAGGGGCTGGTACTGTTCTGAGATATTGCCCGAGGGGCGGATTTGTTGATATGGTGCTCGAGGGGCAAACCTTATGTGCTTATCTTTCTTATTCGCCTGTCATTTACTTGCTTAATTGTGTATTTGTGCCCGAGGGGCGGATTTCTGTGCTTATCTGAACTAGTTGTTCTGCATTCATTTGCACAACTGTTGGAAAAGTTATTTTAAAAAGGGTTTAAACTGAGCTAAGATGTTTTAAAGGATTTTTCAGCTTCATTGCTCTCTATTGGCTTTTGAAACTGCTTCTATACGGCATGTTGATGCTCTTTTCGTGATTTCTTATCACTCGGTCTTTATTTATGATTATTACTCACTGAGTTAGAGTACTCACTTTACTCCCTGCATCATGTGTGCGGATTCAGGTATTCTACACCCGGTAGCGGGTTTTGGCTGATCAGAGACTGAGTTATCGGAGTTTAGCAAGGTAGCTGCCGGCGTTCGCAACAGTGCTTTTCTCCCTCCTTATTTTATTAGTCTGTACTTAGTACATTCCAGAATTTGTCAGTTGTATTTAGACTAGTGACTAGTGACACCCCGGTATCGGGCTGAGTTGGGTTGTATTCTGTGTATTGTTTTGTATTGTCATTGTTACTTTTGAGTTTATATCATGTTTTAGACGTAATGCTTATTGTTTAATTGCTTAAAGACTGGTTTGAAATGTGTCGGCTGGCCTTGTCTTCACAGATTTTTGCCTATAGCTTGAGCACCGAGGTGCTGATTGTGTGAGCAAGTGTTTTTGAACTTATATGTTCGGTAGTGTCCCTAGTAGTGGAAGTGACGGCTGGATGATTACGTGATGAGTATGTTAGTACTGCGAGATGTATCGAGAAGGGTTTGCTGGAGGATAGATGATCTATTAGGTGTTTGATTTCCATTGTGATTGGAACTATAGCCCCGATTTATGGGTGTGTGAAGAATCTTTTCATGTTTCCTAGTTGGGAGTGAAGTAGATTTCATGTTACGGTATGAGTTCAAGACTCAGGAAGACTAAGTGACTGTGTAATGGTTATGACGGTGGAAGGTATACATAAATGTTAGTTTAAGGCAAAACAGGTGAGCTATCTCCTATGAAGTGTTCTGGAGTTGTGTGATCGTTATGTTGTCTGTTAGAAGATCCCATTTACAAGTGAAATATATGTGTTGAAATTTTAATTTGGGTCGTTTAAGAGAGTGGGTTTAATTGTTACGTGAGGAAATGCGAGAGTTGCAGAAGATATGGAGTACCAGATGGTCTGTGTTCCACGAGCTTATAAAGGATTGAGTTAATCTCACTGTGGTATTATGGAAGCAATTAAGTATATGCGCTATAAGTTATCGTGTGTGTATTGGTCTATGGTTTCGAGCCAAGTGGGGGAGTCTGCTATTGATTAGGCGATTGCACGGTTATGTGCTGTGTTAGTTCCAGTTTGAAGTGCACTGGTGGAATCAGTCATGGCTTATGGAGATTGAGACCGAGGATGTCTTGAGTAAAGGAAAATTTCGACAAAGGTTATATGCTGCAGTGTCAGGAGTGCTAATGAGGCGCAGGTCGTTCGGTTCTTTTGATCGGGCTAATTGCAGTTTGGGTAGAGTGGATGGCAATAGAGAATGGTTCTAATGCGTTCTGGGTTTTTCCAGTAACAAGTGGAAATTTGCAAGTTGTACTTATGGCTAGAAACTGAGTTTTTAGTGGAAGATGGCAAGACTTGTGGTATTTTCTATATCATTATGGGATTCTATATATCAGTATCAAGAAGGTAAAGGTAATGGTCTAGGATTCGCCGGAAGTCCCTCTAGGGTAGGTATTTTGAAGGTGGCGCTTTTGGGAATATTTAAGAGAGTATTCAGCGGCTTATGAGTCCTAGACGGTGTGGTTTCGTGCTTGGGTCTCGTGTGGTAGTCTGGGTTGAGAAATTGTGATGTTATAGTAAGAAGGAGTATCAAGTTGAAGGTAAGTCAGAAGGGAACTCGGATAGATGGGATAGCTTGGTAGTGGCCTGGATCGGTGGGGTAAGGATATGATTAGTTCGTTGGATGCCTATGAGGTAATGAGTTTCTACAGGAATTTCGCGGTAATGCTCTTGGGTTTTAGTGGCCTGCATAGGTTGATTGAGCTACGAGGATTCAGTCCTAACAGGCTAGTTTGTGCAAAGGGGAGTCGGAGAGTTCTTGTTGTTTTCTACCATGGTTAGAGATGTATAATTTCTGCTGGCATGAGGAGCATGGGATGTATAGTGATTTTCTCCTAGATGGGATCAAATGGAAAGTTCTTGACTAGTTGAGTATATATTTGATTTTGGCTCGGAAGGGATTATGAAGTTCTCATATTTATCATAGGACGACATGGTATATGTGGTCTGTGGTGTAGGGTGAGATTGGCATGGTAAGGTCACAGTTTAGTTCTGAAAGGAAGGTCATAAATTCATAGACAGCACGGCAGTTTCAGATAATTAGAGAAATGAGCTTCATATGATTAGGGAAAGGATCTTCAGATGATTAATGGAACGATATCGCTAGTTGGAGGTAATTTGGCGAGGGTTCATGTTTCAGAAAAAGGGCAGTGTGATTAAGTTGATGGTACTTCGATAGTATTGTGGCACTTTCTTGTTGGATCGACTGATGATATGCGAGTTTGCCTGGTGGCACAGAAGAATTATAGGTATACCTCTCGTGGGATGATTGAGTATTAGAGGTGTGTTTTATATTCGAGCGGCGAAATTGGGATCAAATATGGTAATTCATGTGCTATATGGAGTTGGAGAGTAGGAGTCCTCATATACAGGTTAGCTTGTGGTTGTGGATGGCAAAGATGTGGGTAGATAGTCATACGATAGCATGTGCCATGATTCAATTATTGTGAACCTTCGGAGGGTTATTTATCTGTTGTGTGTGGCTAGGGTTGATGTATGGATCATTAGTAGACCTATATGGAAGTGCGTTCTGCATCGAGACAGTTTTGTTGACTTGAGTTGCTATTGGTGAGGGATGTGTTGATTCGATTGTTATTGATCTTATTAGTAACCTGGGGAGATCTATGAGTTACCTTTCTGTGTTATGAGGTGTTATGATTTGTGGGTTAAAGGCACATATAGTGCGGTTCTATTGGGGTTTCATAGTGGGAGTCGAGCGGGAAGAGTAATTAGGTGTTGCTCGATGGAGGGCGTATCAGTTATGTCCTTTCGGGTTCTGTGGTGTATGTTATTTGCTTCACCATGGGGATGATGATTTGCTTTGGTTCTAGATATTGATTGAGCGTGGTCGCCAATTTCGAGCAGAGCGACTTGAGGTGTTTCATGTGGAGCAGTATTTGGATAGGATCACGCATTGCAGCGAAGTTATGTGGAGATATGACCTTGCGGGTTAGATTCGTGTGTTTTATTTCTATGATGTGAAACGGGTCTCAGTCTTGTGTTGTGGTGGTACCGGTGAGATTGAGGTTCAGCTCTTCCATTTGAATCACTTTCATGATTTGAGTATGTTAGGATTGTTCTTATTGGTGCGCGGATTACGCAAGTTGCGACTTTAGTTTGCATTGAGGTGTCATGTCACCAGAGATGTTGTGTTGGATTGGATGAGATCATTGGGATCTTTAATGAATACAAACGGATTCGATTTTAGCATGTTGAAAGGATAAATATCGAGGTTAGGCTCAGAAATTTGCTATGGTCCTTGCCAAAGGAGAAGTGGCTTCATGAATGATTGATCTAAGAAATGGTTATGGCTTACTGTGTGTTTTATTTATCATTGGTAGTATAGGAAAGCGCTGGGATGAAACTTTGGTTGATAAGAGGTTTTCTATCGGTATTCGGTGGTTGTGTGCAGCGGCTGTGATTAGAAGTTATCGCTACAAGTGTTTGAGTTATGTGGTATATCATGTAATTGCACCTGAGATTGCAGGTATGGGTTATTATGGCTTGTTCCGGCTTATTCAGAGTATAGATATGAGATTCTGATCTTGTGGATGATTTCGGAAGTGGAAATGTGGTTCTAAGGGTTTGTGGGTTAGATTGGATTGTGAAATTTCATTTTCTATGTGTTATCGGACCTATATAAGATAAGGTGACTTGGGATCACCCCCGGGCATGTGCATGGTAAGGTTATTCAGCAATTGGTTGGCTTTAGGAACAACTCTGGGCACGTTCGAGGACGAACGTATGTTTAAGTGGGGGAGGATGTAACGACCCGATCGGTCGTTTTGAGCTTTTGCACTTTGCTCGCCGGTTCTCGGGCATGACTTGCCTCGTGTGGTTTATTACGACTCATGTAAATCGTTAGTTTTGGTTTCAGGTTAATCGGAATGAATTTGGAAAAACAGTTCCCAGTTTGAAGCTTGAAATTTGAAAGGTTTGACCAATATTTGACTTGTTTGTATATGATCTTGGATCGGAAATTTTATGATTTGGTTAGCTCCATTAGGTGATTTGGGACTTAGGAGCGTGATCGAAATGCATTTTGGAAGTCCGTGGAAGGTTTAGGCTTGAATTGGCGAAATTAAGATTTTGACGTTTTCCGGTTGATGGGTGAGATTTTGATATAGAGGTCTGAATGAAATTTTGAGAGTTGCAGTAGCTTCATTGTGTCATTTGGGATGTGTGTACGAAATTTCAGGTCATTCGGGTCTGGTTTGGTTGGGTTTTTGATCAAAAGCGTATTTTGGAAGATTTTTAGAAACTTAAGCTTGAATCCGATGTGTTTTGGGTGAATTGATGTTAATTGAGGTGTTTTGATGATTGGAACAAGTTTGAATAAGGTATTGGGTTACGTTGATGCCTTTGGTTGAGGTCCCGGGGGCCTCGGGTGAGTTTCGGGTGGTCAATCAGACCATTTTGAAGTTTAGAAGCTGCTGAAGATTTGCTGTTGCTGGTGTTTTCGCACCTGCGGTTTGCGGACCGCAGGTGTGGTGCCGCACGTGCGGAAGAGTAATCGCAGAAGCGGAAGAGGTCAGGTGAGCTGAGACCGCAGAAGCGGTTGGAGTAATCGCATCTGCGATGCCGCAGATGCGGGAAAGTAGCCGCGGATACGGCCAGTGTGAAGACCTTCAGGAACCGCAGAAGCGGTGTCGTGGGCGCACCTGCGGTAGCGCAGGTGCGAGTGTAAAACCGTAGATGCGGAAATTGTTATTTTAATGAAGACCGCAGATGCGGTGGAAAAGTCGCAGAAGCGGGACCGCAAAAGCGGTAATTGGACCGCAGGTGTGGAAATACCTGGGCAGTATGTATATAATGTTCCTTGGTGAAATTTTGCTATGTTCTCCATTTATAAAGACGGGAAGTGAGCTAGGGCAGTGAATTCAAGGGAGAATCGAAGAGAAACAGTTGGATTCGACGCTCGTGGACGCCGATTCGAGGGGCAAAGGCGTCGCGAGCTAGAGATGTAGCCGGTTCGAGGTGAGTAATTATTGTAAATGATGTTCTGAGTGTTTGAAACCTCGGATTGCACATCGTAGTGCTATATTGAGGTGAGGCACACGCTTAATGGCGAGCATGGGGTCGTGCACTATTGGGGATTGTGACTTGGTCCGTCCCGATTGATAATTTTACCATGTATTTGATTGAAATCTATTTGCTATCATCATTATTTGGGCTATGTCCCATATTTGGGCTCCGTGCCAATTCTTTGAACCCTTCGGGAATTGTTGTTGATGTTTCCTCACTGTTTTGGCTTTATACATGAACTCAGTCATGTTATTTCCCACTATTTTCAAAACTCAGCCATGTTTACTCTGTTTTAATACTCAAATGATATTTAAATGATGTTTTGGGTTGAGAAATACTATTTTACTGTTGCCCGAGAGGCTTACGTGATTTTTGACTGAGTAAGGTCGAGGACCGAGAGGCACACGCTTAATGGCGAGCATGGGGTCGTGCACTATTGGGGATCGGGCTGCACGCCGCAGCGGTGTTACATATCTTTGGGATCGCGCTGCACGCCGCAGCGGTGATACACTGATTTGATTATGAGGCCGAGGGCCTGAGATTGTACGCCACGAGGTGGCTTGATATTGATATGAGGTCGAGGACTTGTTTTTGATGCCACGAGATGGCTTGTTATTGCGCTTGGGCTGTATGGGGCCCCTCCCGAAGTCTGCACACCCCCATTGTGTGCGGGTACCCAGTGTGATGTGAGATATAGCCCGAGGGGCTGGTACTGTTCTATGTGATTGCCCGAGGGGCTGGTACTGTTCTA
Organism: Nicotiana attenuata; assembly: GCF_001879085.1. NCBI lineage: Eukaryota > Viridiplantae > Streptophyta > Magnoliopsida > Solanales > Solanaceae > Nicotiana > Nicotiana attenuata. The sequence goes on from NC_031998.1 coordinate 46,302,782, forward strand.
TGTGATTGCCCGAGGGGCTGGTACTGTTCTGTGATATTTCCCGAGGGGTGGATTTGTTGATATGGTGCCCGAGGGGTGAACCTTATGTGCTTATCTTTCTTATTTTCCTGTCATTTACTTGCTTAATTGGGTATTTGTGCCTTAGGGACGGATTTCTGTGCTTATCTGCACTAGTTGTTCTGCATTCATTTGCAGAATTGTTGAAAAAGTTATTTTAAAAAGGGTTTAAACTGAGCTAAGATGTTTTAAAGGATTTTTCAGCTTCATTGCTCTCTACTGGCTTTTGAAACTGCTTCTATACGGCATGTTGATGCTCTTTTCGTGATTTCTTATCACTCAGTCTTTATTTATGATTATTACTCACTGAGTTGGAGTACTCACTTCACTCCCTGCACCATGTGTGTAGATTTAGGTATTCTACACCCGGTAGCGGGTTTTGGCTGATCGGAGACTGAGTTATCGGAGTTTAGCAAGGTAGCTGTCGGCGTTCGCAGCACTGCTTTTCTCCCTCCTTATTTTATTAGTCTGTACTTAGTACATTCCAGACTTTGTCAGTTGTATTTAGACTTAGTAGATGCTCATGACTAGTGACACCCCGGTATCGAGCTGAGTTGGGTTGTATTCCGCGTATCATTTCGTATTGTCATTGTTACTTTTGAGTGTATATCATGTCTTAGACGTAATGCTTATTGTTTAATTGCTTAAAGACTGGTTTGAAATATGTCGGCTGGCTTTGTCTTCACGAGAGGCGCCATCACGACCGGGTCTAGGTTTAGGGTCGTGACACGACCGAACCCACAAGGTTGCCTACGTATCCCCTGTTAAACGGGAATCAGGTCAAGCGTAGTTCAATTACATCATATGAAGGAATGTAAACAATCTAAACATAGTATCTCTTGACCGCATCTGAATTGATTGGTTTCGTCCAAACTTCACCGTCCATTTCTGCAAGTATGAGTGCTCCTCCTATTAGCACCTTGTGAACCATGTAAGGACCTTGCCAGTTGGGAGAGAATTTCCCTTTAGCTTCATCTTGATATGGGAAGATCTTCTTCAGCACCAACTGTTCTGGTGCGAATTGCCTTTGTTTGACCCTTTTGTTGAATGCTCTGGACATTCAATTTTGATAAAGCTGACCTTGACATACTGCATTCATTCTTTTCCCATCTATAAGGGCCAGTTGCTCATAGCGGCTACTTATCCATTCTGCATCGCTGAGTTCGGCTTCTTGTATGATACTTAAAGAAGGAATTTCTACCACGGCTGGAATGAAAGCTTCGGTACCATAAACCAGTAAATAGGGAGTTACTCCAGTTGATGTGCGGACCGTAGTGCGATACCTCAATAGGGTAAAGGGCAACTTCTCGTGCCATTGTTTGTGGTTTTCTACCATCTTCCTTAGTATCTTCTTGATGTTTCTATTGGCAGTTTTCACAGCTTCATTCATTTGAGGCATGTATGATGTAGATTTTTTATGCTTTCATCGGCAAATCGACAAACAATATGGTCATTGACAAAATCTGTGACGACTTTCTTGGTTACAACTTTGTAGGAAGTGGCCTCTACCCATTTTGTGAAATAGTCGATAGCTACCAAAATGAACCTGTGTCCGTTTGAAGCAGTGGGCTCGATCAGACCGATGACATCCATTCCCCAGGTAGCAAAGGGCCAAGGTGCACTTGTTGCGTTGAGCTCATTAGGTGGTACCCTTATCATGGCTGCATGTACCTGGCACTGGTGGCATTTCTGTACGTACCGGATGCAATCTGTTTCCATGGTCAACCAAAAATATCCACCTCCGAGTATTTTCTTGGCTAGAACAAAACCATTCATATGTGGTCCACAAGTTCCGGCATGCATCTCCTCGAGCAATCTGGAAGCCCAGATCAGGAGTTCTTCTATACAGGGTCCCTCCGCTTTGGAAGAAGTGATTGGATAGCCTCCGCAGAGTGCGTTTTTGAATATGGTTTGCTTGCTCTGGATATTCTCCTCTTTCCAAATATTCTTTGATGTCGTGGAACCAAGGTTTTCCATCCATTTCCTCTTTAACATGAGCACAGTAAGTTGGCTGGTTATGGATCTTCACCGAGATGGGATTGATGAAATTCTTGTCTTGATATTGTATCATTGATGATAAGGTGGCCAGTGCGTCTGCGAACTCATTTTGAATTGTGGGCACATGATTGAATTCTATCTTTGTGAATATTTTCATTAACTCCTGCACATGATACAAGTATGGTAGTATTTTGGTGTTCTTCGTAGCCCGTTCTCCTTGAACCTGGTGTACCAGAAGAACCGAATCACCAATTACCAGCAGCTCTTGTATATTCATATCGATGATCAGATTGAGCCCCATGATGCAAGCTTCGTATTCTGCCGTGATATTGGTTCATGGAAACCTAAGCGTCGCAGATACAGGGTAATCTTGACCTGTTTCTGATACCAACACTGCTCCAATGCCACTTCCTTTGAAGTTTGCAGCTCCATCGAAGAACATTCTCCAACCGTCGTAAGCTTCAGCAATGTCTTCTCTTACGAAGGATACTTCTTCATCAAGAAAATACATTTTCAAGGGTTCGTATTCTCCTCCCACAGTATTTTCAGTAAGATGGTATGCCAATGCTTGCCCTTTGACCGCCTTCTGAGTTACATAGACGATATCAAACTCGCTTAACAGTATCTGCCACTTGGCTAACTTCCTGGTTGGCAAGGGATTCTGAACGATATACTTCAGAGGGTCCATTCTGGATATGAGGTACGTGGTATAGACATAGAAGTAATGCCTCAATTTCTGAGCGGTCCATGTCAAAGTACAGCAAGTGCATTCCAACAGAGAGTATCGTGCTTCGTAAGGTGTGAACTTCTTACTCAAGTAGTATATGTCTTGCTCCTTTTTTCTTGCCTTGTCATGTTGTCCCAAAACACATCCAAAATCTCCATCTAATACAGATAGATAGAGTAGCAAAGGTCTCCCAGGTTTTGGCGGGACTAGGACTGGTGGTGTGGACAGGTATTCCTTGATTTTGTCAAAAGCCTTCTGACAATCTTCCTCCAACCTGTTTTAGTGTCTTTTCTCAACATTTTGAAGATGGGTTCACATATAACTGTGGATTGTGCTATGAAGCGGCTGATGTAGTTGAGGCGTCCTGGGATACTCATCACGTCCTTCTTGCTCTTTGGTGGTGGTAACTCTTGGATAGCCTTAACTTTGGATGGGTCCAACTCGATTCCTCGGCGGCTGACAATGAATCCCAGCAGCTTTCCTGCGGGAACCCCGAATGCACATCTTGCGTGGTTCAATTTTAGATTGTATCTCCTTAGCCTGTCAAAGAATTTTCTCAAATCCGCTATGTGATCCGTGGACCTCTTGGATTTGATGATGACATCGTCAACATACACCTCTATTTCCTTGTGTATCATATCATGGAAGATGGTTTTCATGGCTCTCATGTAAGTAGCCCCGGCATTCTTTAGACCGAATGGAATCATCTTGTAGCAGTATACTCCCCACGGTGTAATGAAAGCTGTCTTCTCTGCGTCTTCTTCGTCCATCTAGATCTGATGATAACCCGCGAAGCAATCTACAAAGGATTGGAGTTCATGCTTGGCAATTGTCGATCAGGATGTGTTTATTTGGCAGTGGAAAGTTGTCATTCGGATTTGCTCTATTTAAATCTCGATAATCAACACACACCCTGACTTTCCCATCTTTCTTCGGAACTAGTACAATGTTGGCTAGCCAGGTTGGATACTCAACTACCCTGAGAACCTTAGCTTTGATTTGCTTAGTGACTTCCTCCTTGATTTTCAGGCTCTTGTCTGGTTTGAACTTTCTGAGTTTCTGCTTTACTGGCGGACACATTGGATTGGTAGGCAACTTGTGAGCCACTATGGATGTGCTCAGACCGGTCATGTTATCATATGACCATGCGAAGATATCCTCATATTCCTTTAGGAAACGAATGTACTCTTCCTTCTCTGACAGTGATAAGTGAATGCTTATGCGAGTCTCCTTGACGGTTTCGGTGTCTCCCAAATTTATTGCTTTGATCTCGTCCAGGTTGGACTTAGGTTTATTCTCAAAGTTCTCAACCTCCCTGACAACTTCCTCAGGTACTTTATCTTCTTCTTCTGAGTCACTATACTTATGTTGCATTGTCTCATTACATGTCACACTCATCGGTTCATCAGGAAAAGTAATAATAATGCTATAGAAAGAAAATGTGAAAGATAATAATGAATAATACATAGCAATGCATTGATTAAATTTGAAGATACTCCAAACCAAGTGCGGCTCGATGAATCGAGCAATTATGTTGAAGCAAAATGCGTCTCTAAAACAAAATTACTGAAAACATATGAAATGCCTAGCATGGCTATAGAAATAAATTAGGCTAAGTGCCAAGCTACCCAGGGACTCGGCGGGCCCAGAATGGTGTGGCAGTCCAATTTCTAAGAACAACTCCCTTCTCCACAGTCTAAATAGTGAGGCCTTCTTCCTCCTCCTCCTCAATTATCGCACTGCAATCCATATCCTCATCTTCATGGAACAAGTTTCTCAGCCCAGCTAAATCTTGTTCTTCTGCTATCCCCCATATTGTATCGGCCTGATGAAAAGTCTGACCCAGATGTGGCAATGGTTGCTCGAGAGGGTAATAAGGACCACGCCATGGTGGCGACCAGTCATTATACTCCTGCCAGGTATACGGGTACCCCAACCAAAAAGTTGTGCCGTGACGTTTCAGCTGTATCGGTTTAGTATTGCCCTGGAGATCCTTCCTCAGTCCTTTGCCAGGTTTGTACCCCGACCATGTCAGTATGCTTTCTATTTTTTACTCCACCACTTGTCCTTCTCAATTGCGTTGACATGTTCAATGTGGTGATAAGTTTCTCCACCCAACCTTCTTCTATTTTTGATGACCAGGATAGTTTGACTGGTGTAAATGTGGTTACTTCCATCTCTGTGAATGACTACCTCGTGGTGGCTCCACTCGAACTTCACGGCTTGGTGCAGCGTGGAAGCCACAGCTCCAGCGGCATGTATCCAAGGGCGACACAATAGAAGATTGTACGTAGCTGATATGCCTAGTCCTTGGAACTCAACATCGAACCAAGTTGGCCCCATCTGCAGGCAAAGGTTAATCTCCCCAATCGTGGATGTTTGAGACCCATCAAAGGCTTTCACGTTCGTACTTCCTACCCATATCTCATGGAAATCTTTGACCAATCTATTCAGAGTAGTTAGAGGACAAATGTTGAGACTCGAGCCCCCATTTATTAGGACCTAACAATGAATTTGTCTTCAAACAGTACCGTGATATGCAATGCCTTGTTATGGCTTAACCCTTCAGGCGGTAGTTCATCCTCATGGAAAGTGATCTTATGACTCTCTAGCACTTGCCCTATCATGTTGTCCATTTCTCCACTAGTGATGTTGTTGGGTATGTAAGCTTCATTTAACACCATCATTAGAGCACTCCTATGTGTTTCCGAATTGTGAAATAGCGACAGGATGGATATCTGGGCGGGAGTTTTGTTTAAATGATCGGCGACTGAGTATTCCTCGCCTGTACTTTCCTCCACAGATCGTCTGGCCCGGTTTCAATAATAGGTTGCTTATTAGGAGCCTCCTTGCTCGATCTCCCCAAATGTTCGGGGGTATAGATCCTTCCCGTTCTGGTAATTCCTTGTGCGGCATCAGATTTTTCCATCTTTGCTTTTCCCTTTCGCATGGCTTCCGCAACATAGTCCCACGATATGGCGTTGGAATTGAAAGGAGGTGTGGTTGCTACTGTCACTGTGAAGGGTGTGGCCAGTTCTACATCAAATGGAACGGGTGTGGCTGCAGGTGGTGCTACCTCTACCTCAAATGGACCCGATGCAGTTACCTCAACTTCGACTGACGGTTGTTTCTGTACCACAATAGGAGTGAGTGTGACTGCGGGCTTAAAGTCACCGCTTTCAAGAATGAGCCTGATTGATCCCTCAGGATCCCATTCTTTGTCCGTCTCTATCACATGTACTCCATCACCTTTATGATCTGGAAGGGGATTGTTGCGGACGTTGGGTGCAACTTCTTTCGCTTATATGACCTTGTTATCAATCAATGTCTAGATCTTATCTTTCAATGTCTGGCACTCGTCAATGGTGTCCCCTTCATAGCGGAATGATATGCACATGTTTTATTTGGGTTGACCCATTGAGGTGAATTCTCCATTGCCACGGCAGGAATAAGGTGACATAACCAGCAGCTTTCAATCTTTCGTACAACTGGTCGATGGGTTTAGCAATAGCGGTGTATTGTCTGGGTTGTTTGCGATCAAAGTTAGGTCGGGGTTTCTGGTAATTTGGATGAGTTAGAGGTGAATGATAGTAGGCTGGTTGGGTGTTATAAGTATGGTCAGCGGTGGCGGGCTGGGAATATCTGGGAGGTGAGGGTTGGTACGAAGGTGGAGATGTTTGATATGTAAGTGGAGATTTTGGGCCTTGGGCTACCATTACTGCACCTACTTCTTTCTTCTTTGATATGCCCCCTGATTGTAATGCTTTGTTCGTGGCCAGCAGTGCCTCAAAATTTGTTACCATCCCACTTTTGATACCCTCTTCGGTCCTTTCTCCGAGTTTGATGATGTGAGAGAACTTGTGATTCTCAATGACCATTAGCCTTTCATAATACTATGGGTCCTGTGCCCTGACGAAGAACTTCTTCATCTGTTCCTCGTCTAATGCTGGCCTGACCTCGGCTACTTCTGACCTCCACCGAGTAGCATACTCGCGGAAAGTCTAAGTTGGCTTCTTCTTTAGGTTCTGGATATAGAAGACATATGGTGCATTCTCTGTTTTGAACCTAAAACGGTCCATAAATTCTGATGCCATGCTCACCCAATTGGCCCATTTCTTAGGATTATGGTTTATGTACCAGGACAGGGCATCTTTGGTAAGACTTCTCATGAAGAGCTTCATTCGGATCCTTTCATCTTTTCCGACCCCTACGAGCTTGTCACAATAAGTTCTCAAATGAACCTTAGGATCACCTGTTCCATCAAACATCTCGAACTTGGGAGGATTGTAACCCTCCGGCAGTTCCACATCTGGTTGTATGTATAAATCCTTGTAGTTCAGACCTTCTATCCCTTTACCCCTTTCAACACCCTGAACTCGGCTTGTCAATTTCTTGAGCTCCTCGGACATGCTCTTGATGAGCACCTTCTCAGCGAATTCTGGTGTATAGGAGATTGGTTGAGTGGAGTGAGGTATGGTTTCCACGTATATGGGGTTGTTTTGGTGAGTGCCAGGGATTTGGGTGTAGTGGTGATCATTGGTGGAGTTCTCAGGATCGGGAACAGGGTGAGGTGTGTTCTGAGGGGTGTGATAGGTAGTGGTTTGCGGGTACTGGGTTGGTTGATGATTGTGTTGTGGAGGATTTGGTATCGGTAAACGATTGGGGTTTTGTGGTGGAGCTGCATATTGATTGGGTGCAGGAGGATTTTGTGGACGTTGGTTTGGCGTAGTTGGAGGAGGTGCTGGGTTTTGAGCCTTTTGCTGGTTAACGTGTGCGACGTTCAAAGTGAGGGAGAGGTTTGCTAGGTTGCGGACCTGCTCAAGTTGTCCTTGTAACTCCAGTATCTTCTGCTCTAATTGCAGAACAAACTCATTTTGGGCCGGAGTGGTTCGACCATCTGAAGTTTCGATGCTCTTGGCGTTTTCTTTTCGAATGCCACTCAAGTCATCCATCTTAGCTTTCCCTATGCTTTTCGTACTACTAGGAGGAGGAGGAGGTGGAGGGCCTCTAAATCTGGTGTGGTATGTTGATGATGCCTGTATGTGCGAACCAACCTTAGGGGATGGAAATAATAATAAATAAAGAAAAACAAAAAGGTAAACAAGTTAGTAAGGATTCTGAAATTTGTGCGCTATTAAAGCACGCATTGCGGGAATGTAAATACGCGTCCTAATTTTGGAGCCTCGTTGTGCCTGAGGTAGGCCTAGCGATAAATAGATTTGGAGAAATTTAGTGCCAATAATTGCCTCCTTTCATTAATGTTTAAATAGACGAACCCAAAACGACAGTAAAAAGGATAAGTCACCAATGACACTTGGCCTTATTACATTTTGAAAAAAGCAAATAACCCTAATCTACTTGGTCACAGAAGGACCTTCTCTAGGCTGGATGCTCTTATCGATCCGATCCCCTAGTTCACATAGGTTCAGCAGTAAGAATGCCCTTGCCAGATGTCCTCCTTCGCTTCCTTCAGCGTTCTGGCAATCGGTGACTCTCTTCCTCATTTTCCCTTCCAATTCCATCAGACTGTACTCCAGATATTCCAGCCTTTCGCTGGATTTAACAGCCTTCTCTTTCCACTCATTGATTATTTCCAGATCAGCCTTGTGTTGCTCCATATGCTAGGCTTCAGACTCGGAAATTCTTTTGCGCAGTTTGTTATATTTCACCCGTGCTTCGGCAACTTCGTCTATGACCCTGTTTCCCGGACCAACTCTTGGCCCGAATATTCCCCTATGTTATCATCCAACCAAGAGGGTTAGAAGTACGCATGACCAGCATGATATCGATCTGGCTCGATAGTATCCCTTTCTACGATAATCTTTAAGTGCCACATGTGTTGTGCTTCATTTTTGTATGGAATGGCATCACCCTGAAAATCGGCTATGAAGTAACTCATTTTAGCAACCCGTGGTATGACCTGCTTCCTGCCTGCATGTCTGATAACCCTAAGGGGAGCATAAGGGTATATGCCCCTTATCCCAATCAATACTAAGTGTAGAACATCCCTGGATCTGATGATGAACTCGTCGGTATGGAACCATTCAAACATCCATCAAACCTGATCCTCAGTCAAATTGCTGAAAAACTACACCCCTCTTATAGCATTCTTTGGTTGAGCGAACCTGTCTGGGAGATAGGTCATTTTCTTGGGATGATGGAAGGCTATGCGATCGTTCCACGGCCTTCGCTGAAACTCTTGATGGTGATGACCCTTTCAGAGATGTTCGACCAGCCAAACTTGTAGAAGCAGATTGCAACGTTCGAAGTATTTATACCTTTTTTGGCAGCGCTCTAAGGCACAGTAGATGTCTGCAATGATTATAAGGACAATGGTATATGTCTGACCTTCGATCCCTTCCATCAATGTTCTTGGATCGGGAACACCAGCATGCCCAAGAAACAAACGATGAACACAAAGACCGTGCGGTGAATCCCACCAAAGAAGGTGATGGAAAATTCGTCATCGAAGATAAGGTAAGATCTGTTGTGACCGTATCGTTCATAGAGGAAGTCAAAGGGTATGTAGGATTTTTTCAAGCAGTCCAAGTCATCATTCTTCTTTAACCCCATCATCTTAAGAAATCCCCTAGTAGTGCGATTTTCAGGTGCCAGTAAACCACGGTTGTCCCAAGGTAGCCCAGCAAATCCCCCTATTTCTTCCAAGATAGGGGTCATTTCTATGCTTCCAAAGCGGAACACAACTCTTTCTTTATCCCAGAACATTGTGGCAGCCTCGATCAATATTTTGTTCGGCTGGAGGTACAACAAAGAAGGCAAATTTCCTAAGACCCTTTTCACATGATTTTGGTCACTTGATGGAAGATCCCTCAACCAATCTAGCAATGGTGATGGCATGTTATTGACCATGCCGAATTGGGGGACTTCGTTCATCATTTTCTGCAAAACAAATATGGTAGGTCCCTTCCGACTATTTATACAATAATGATTAGCATATTGACACTTATTTCTCCAAAATTAATGCACACGATCGCGGTTGCGTCCGCTGGGATTATGGAAAACCCGATGGACTTTGGGACAAGGCTTGTCTTAAAGGGTTATTATGTGGACAACATATTAACCCGGCTAGGTCTGACCATGATGCATGCATAATTAATCAGAGTAAGGTTTCTATAAAGATCTAGACTGGTACCCTCAAGCGGACAACTTGAGGGGGAAAGGCACAGAACCATCGACTGCACCCCTGACCGACTAGTTTTATCGCAAATATGCCTTTCCGCATTTAATGGGTGATATATATAGGAAGAGCGCAAACACTCATCAGGAATTGGGTATGGAATTTTGAAGAGTCTCCACCTAACGGATCTAAGGTGTGTTAGGGCACCTAAAGAAAGTAACTCATAAAACGATTTGCATTACCAGATATTGGGCAAGGGCTCGAAATAACCTTGAGGGGAAGGTGTTAGGCACCTCTCGAGGTCCACAACGGTGGGTCCCGGCCAAACTCGAATTAGGTGAATTAGTCTTATAAGCAAACAAAGCAATTTAGAAAAATAGATATTACGTTTAAAACAAGGAGTAAAAGGGGTCCTAGGTTTTTAGCCTATAGGATCACTTCTGTTCAATACTTGGTAATCGTCCCCAAGTTGGGGTGCTACACATAGCATTAGCGCACAGGTCATCATATCCTTTACTACCTGATTACCCTTCCCTTAATGGTTATATATGCGGTACTCTATGCGTGCATTACCCGTCCCTTACTTAAGGTCCTGGAGGTGATTAGGAATTCTAATTAAGGTGGATCTAGACTCTCCAATAGTGTTTAAAAGGAGAAAATCTAAGCGACAAGCAAAACAAATAGGACTGTCAGATAAAGGAACAATTGAAGGCTCACATTTACCTCCACAAATAAGCAGGCAATTGCACGTCTCAAACAACAGTATTTCAGACACTTTAAAAGTCCTATAACAGGATATCTAGGTGAGCACAAAGCAGAATATATGCAACGTTTTTATTAAACCGAGGCAGACGTTACTTAATCAGTTTGCCTACTGATTTTACGACTAGCTGAATCTGGGCAGTCCACAATCAGTTAAACAAAAGCATAGTTTATAATTTCAAGATTTTAGTCACCCTACAGGCTTTCCTAGGCGTGGTTCATATCTAATCGTTAATCAAAACTGCAATAAACCAGTAAACGATTTTAAACAAGCAATTTGGTTCATTAGGTCCTATAGGCATGCTGTCTAGCTGCTGAAAATAATCACAAACCTTGCAGAACTAATTTCTAATATACAAGCCTGATATCTAGGTGTTCGGATTGCTTTTATACTTATTTCCTATAGGCATGATTGCTACTGCAGAAACTATCTTTTTATACGATTTGATTGCGGGTATGATATCAAGGTGAGCGCAATAAGTCCTATAACATGGTTTCTAATGCACAGAGGAGAATTTATGAACATGATAGTTAAGGCTGAATTAGCAACAACCTAGAGGCAGGATTTCTAGCGCGGATGTGAACACATACAAATAAAATTTAGAGCGAATGGCATGATAAACCTATAAGCATGTTTTCTAATGCACACAACAACCTATAGGCATGGTTTCTAATGCAGGTAGATAGTCATAACAGACCTAAAAGCATGATTTCTACCAGATCTCCCCACAAGATATATATAAAAGTCCCTACCATTTTACTAATATCCCCAATATCTGTTTTACAAGAATCGTTATTACAGATTAAAAAATGAATGCGTGAATTACAGTAATGATACTTCTAAACTATAGGGAGCCTGAATAAGCCCAAAAACTAAACCTGGAAAACCAGGCGTTCAACCAAGTATGAACATGCCAATATTCTCATAGTGCACCCAATGGTATCCTGGTGTGTCAAAGCTCCCAAGGGCCACAGGGATCCCGGGCAATGCTCCCACTAGAAAACTTTCAATGAAACTTTTTGTGACCAAGTTTTGGAGAGCCAGCCCCAGTGTGTCAAAGTTCAGAGGAGGCTCATGGACTCCTAGGCAATGCTCACACTGGAGGGGCAGGACCCTAGGTGTTCTAAGAATAGGAGTTGAAAACAAGAGATAGTTTTAAGAAAATAGTTTTGGATTTTCAGGAGGTAAGGAGCAAACAGGGTCAATCAACACTTAGAAGAAATTCCAGCAGTAAGCAGAAGCAGGATCACTTCAAGCAAAGTTTCAACTTAGTTTATTAGCCATTACTAGGTGAGTGTACGGATAGACACTAAACAAAGACACGACATGCTGGGATTAATCAGACAGTCATATACAAAGGGGTAGCAGGGATTGGGAGCATGAAAATTATTAGTCTGTTAGGGGTGAACACTTAAAACAGAGCAGGAAACAAGCCAATTGAGAAACAAGTAAACATAGGTCTAATTTACATACAAGTAAACATGTAGACATGCTGAAAGCAGGAAACACATAGGCTCAATTAAACGTAAGTAGGCAGGCTGATTACAAGGAAACACATAGGTTAAACAGAAGTAGAGATGCTGATTACAAGGAAACACATAGGTTTAATTGAATAGCAGTAAACATGCTGATTAGGAACAATCAATATAAAGCACAGGGATCTAATGAGGTAAAAGTAGACATGCTGATAACATGACACATAGTTTAATTGAATAGCAGTAGTGGAGGCATACCAGTTAAGAGATAGCAATAGAAGAATGAGGTAAACGGGGTCCAAAGGTCTAGCTTTGGGTTCCAACCGGCTAGACAGTGCAACAAACAAAGAGTAGAAGATCGTAATGGAGGGTGAGAGCAAGAAATTTTTGTGTCTTTCTATGTCTGTGTGTGCGTGTTAAAGAAAAAGAGTGAGGCTTATATAACATTGAGTAGAGTAGAGTAAATAAGGTAAAGCAGTTTAAAGGTTTCCAAATAAGGTAGAGAAACAATTCGTCATTCAATTAGGCATGACAAGGTCAATCAATAGGCAAAATCATGGGGTTGTATCCAAAATAACTCGGAATTGAGGTCTAAATAAGGTAAAGGGTAAGTATGATAGCCAATTAGAGTCAGAACACTAAAAATCTGGCAACTAACAAGCAATTAGTCACACAAATAAGGTAACACAAGTAAATTAGTGACCAATTCTTAGTTGGTAAGTCAATCAGCCCACGACTTAAGCTTAGTAGGAACAATTAAGACAAGTAGTACCAATTAGGAGTCCCAAAAATAATGAAAGTAAATAAAATTACAGGAAGTAATCGCCTTAGTAAACAAAGCAAATTTCAATCCCTATGCAGTTTAGGTACTCAGTCAATCACTCAAAATAACGAGCAAATATTGGAGCAAACAATGAAATAATCAAATAAACTAAAAACTGGAACATAGTCATGCAAGAATCAGTAGAAAAAGAGAATCAACCACATAGGAAATGTTTTAGAAAAGTTTCGCAGAAACAGACGAAGTGAAACCCCAGTTCTTAGAGAACATTAGGATCGATTAACAATAGGACACACAGAAAACCTTTAAGGAAAATGTTGTAGGAACTCGAAATCTTTTCAGGTCCAAAGAGTTCCGAACAAGCAGATAATAAGGAAGCAAAACCCTAATCCGGAGGGATACTAGAATCGATTAACAATAAAGAGAACACGAGATTTTTTTAAATGAAAACTACTGGATCAACTCAAAATCACTCCAGATCTACAGAAGATGAACAGATTCACGTTGAAATGATGAGGGTTTTGAGAAAAGGGGCGGGGTAAAGGAAAATCTAACCATAGCCACACAACCAACGGTACTCACAAACATTGATGAACACATGGTGGTGTTCATAAGGAAATGAAAATCCTAGGTCGACTCTTAGTTGAACCTCTTCGAGGTCTCCTCAGAAAAAAATGAGAATCGAACAACCAGCAGAAGTAATAGGTTTGATAGGGTAGCAAAACCCCAAATAACCCCATATTTTGTTAGGAATTGAAGGGGTTTGGGAGATTTAGGGGTGACGGCGAATCTAGGGTTAGGGTGGTCTTAGAGAGAAGAGAGAAGATGGGGATTCAGGGTGGCGGTTTGTGGAGAATGACTAGGGTTAGGGGGTCGTTTGGGTTAAAAAAGGAAAGGGTGATTCTGGACCGTTGGTCTTAGAGATCAACGGCCACGATTAGAAGGGATTTGGGTCGGGTAGAGGTCATTTGGTCTTAGACTGGGGTGGTTTGGGCTTAGGTTAATTTAAATTGGGCTGGGGGGGGGTCCGAATTTAAACCTAATTAAAGGGCTATTTGTTAAACACCCAATTAATTAATAAAATAATTTGTAAAAATAGCTAATTAAATGATAAAAATAACCTTTATGCATGAAGATGGTTTATTATGTTACTTAACATTATAAAAATATAAAAAGTTATTTTTTGTATAGATAATGTAGTTATGCATATGTATGGGCTATTATTGCAAAATATGCACTTATAGTCTTAAAAATGCAAATGTAATTGTAAAAAATGCAATTAAAATATTTGACACTCATATGAGTATAAATGATTAATTTATATGACTAAATCATTGTAAAGTAATATGAGGGATACTTATTGAATATTTATATAATTAAAAATGCAGAAATAAATTGATTTAAGGCCTTTAAAAATTATAGAAAAAATTGTAAAAACACTTGTGCATGTTTATAAATGCATGTACAATATTTTGAAAGTATGTATGCATGATTAAAACTATATGAGGGAAAAATCGGGTATCAACATTCGCGACACACACGAGTAGATGCCTAATCTAGAACAAACTCCCAATTCCCACAACAAGTGGAATAGAGCTCCTTTCAGGCATAAACTCTCACATTGGTAATAGTACCAGAATCTTCATACTTGGTTTCAACCTAGAACATTCAAGTGACTAACACATCACACTTATACGATCTTCACATGGGCTATACTCCCACGACCTTCCACACCAGGTAGCAAAGTCTATAGATCCACACCTCCAATCGTGCAAATTCTGTAATGCAAATCAAGAATCCGCAATCATTACACAATGTCTCTTCCACGGAACACCCTTCTAAGGCGACACTAAGATAATGCCAGCTTACTCTGAACATCTGAATTCTTCCCTGCCCATCCAAGCTCGTGAGTTTCTTATCAACACCGAGCCGCAACCTTGATCCTTAACTTCCAATCCCCATGCCGCTCACTGCTCTTATCATGTCGCTATGCGATAGTACAAGAATTCATCATAACCCCTGAGCTACTAGTAGAATAAATATTTCATTGGCTAGAAACCATTCACTTAACTCATTTCACAAGAACCATTGCAACACGTAACTGAATTCCCATAATGACAGAAAATACAAATCTCAAGTCGTGGTCTAAATCGCCATAACTCTTTTGGGATCCCTTTATACATAACAAGGCCATTTGAATCATATACCTCCCAACTACAAACCACCTGTATAACTTAACATGCTGAAGGAATTAATCATTTCCGTAATCATTCTGATTCAAACCATTACTAACCGACCCCACTTCTTCCGATATTCTCTTGACTTGCCTTAGAAATAATAATAGATCCATTAAAAGAAACATAACAAAACTCAATCAACGCTCATCATGAGTGACCCAAATCACGAGATCACATCATCTCAATACTCATTAACCATCTCATACCCTCCTCATGCACTCAATAGTATTTCTAATTGATACACCCATTCTGATAGACCTCCTGCGAATCAGAAGCTGTTTCTCCCATTTATCCAATACTGCACCACAGATCCGATGATAACATAGAAACACTCCAAGTCCTTTTTATATCCCACTGCAAAAATCCAATATGTAACCACACAACGGACCCAAAATCCTTAGGCACTGCACTTTAGTTCTTGAACCCACTAGAACCATTGTTAAGAGTCTCCCACTCTGACCTGATCCCGAATAATTAACTCCAACGACGCTCTATTAGCACATGAACACTCTCTCAAAGAAGCAATCGGATGAATTAGTTTCCTTGTACATCACATCCACACGAAGCATAAACTCTGAGTCTTCCCAAAACCTGCACATGAATTGATAAGGCGAAATATAGCATGCATTCCTCAAGTTCTTTGCCCAAATTACCCTTGATATTTTTCTTTGCTTGGTATAAATAATCCACCAATGCATCAACAACAAGAAACCACACAAGCAGACAACCACGTGACCAGATCGTAGACGGTGGGCTCCCCCACTTAGCGTTAAGCTCCAATCATATAATTCTAGAACCCACAAAGATTCCTCTTTCTCAATTACCATGATCTCGCACCGTTAAAACACCATATTTCTCGTAATCTCTTATTAAACTTTCAATGAACATTTCGAATTATCATCCACAGTCGCATATTCGACCTCCTGCCGGATACTAAGTAGAACTCTTCATAGAAACTTCATCAAAATAGATGTCACGTCGCATCCCATGACGATAATCAAGCTTCCACACCCCTCTTCATTCCAAGAAAATTCATCTCTGTCGTATTCAATCTCCTCTGTACAATAGCCACTATCCCAAAAAAAATCCGTAGACATAGTCACTGTCTACCTTGATCCCCAAATCGCTCTAAACTTTCTCAAAGCATGTGGCTGTCCTACCATAGAATCCGTACGCTACTCCTCCACTCCCACTTCAGTTAAACCATATCCTTAATCAACTTCTCTACCTCTACTATTCATACTTGACCTGCTAGAATTCAATCACCGCGAGACACCTCTCACCATGACCTTCCTCCTCATTTGCTGCCAAAATACTACCTCAAATTATAATCCATCTCTGTAGCGCATGAACTAATAAATTTCTACCGACTCTAAGCCTCCGCAAAGATCATCTATGTCGAGCCATCAATATTAGAAGCACAGATTCGACTCTAAAGAAAATATATACCGCCATATCCGATAACCGCTGCTTAGGCACCGTTCTACAACACCCTGCCCCGAAGAAAAATCAAAGAAGACCCTAACACCCATAGGCCTTAATGCATTCCAACAAGGACGACGACACCACACGATATATGAAAATTCCACCATGCTCGAAAATATCAAGTCGCACTACTCCGTCAACAAAAGCCTGAACACACATAGTCCAATTGCCTTACCTCCGCCGGAATAAAATGCCGAACCTCTACACCATGACCCGAGTAATCCTCTCTTCGAGTTGTTCATTGTCGCGACCCATAAATTAGCACCCTACAATTTACACCAACACTGCATGATAACCACTCATGAACATCATAATGCACCGTGCATAGCCGCGAAGCTGTAGGCAACACAAATCATTGCACATAAATGGTAGTACATCCCTCCTCGAGGCAACGTTAATAGCCCAATCAAATACACAGGGAAAAACATCCTTCACCACATCTGTAGTACCATTACAATCCTCGATTCTTAATTGATATCAAACGCTCCATGTCGCATAGGATCGAGTAGGAAGGAAATGAAGGCATAATCTTCAATGGAATAAAATCACACGATGAGGAATCAAGTAGGGAAGTGCTCCTAACAGCCCTGTAGCCTCCCGAAGATAAGTACAGATATCTTCGTACCGATCCGCAAGACTCTACTAGACTTGCTCGTGACTCGTGAGACCCAAGTGAACCTAGAGCTCTGATACCAAGCTATCATGACCCAAAATCCATTATAGGCCGTGATGGAACCCAACATCGCCGTTAGGCAAGCCAACACTTAATTATTCATTTTATTATTGTTAAAATCATGAATCTTATTTAGATAGGGAGGTAAGTGCATTAAAATAAATCATAGCTACTTACAATTTATTGAAAGTATAAGGTAGAAGTGTGCCAATGTAAAATAATCCATAAATAATTTCTAGAACAACCTCCAAAATCCGGTGTCACAAGTGCATGAGCAACTAATAGAAGGTACAACAATAGTACATCACCTTTCTGGAATACAAGTTAGACAGGGAAAATGTAAATAATTCTGACGGAGACTCTTTATACTACGGATCGTAACATGGGGTGCAGCTCACTGTAAAGTCTCCACAATAGCTGCGTCTTTGCTCCGAAAAGACCACCAAGGGTATATACCTGCACAATAAGTGCATAAGTGGAGCATGAGTACGTAAATTAATATGTGCCCAGTAAGTATCTAGCCTAACCATGGAGAAGTAGTGACGAGGGGTCGACATCGACAGTTACTAGAGGTCAATAAAGCAATATGATGAATCATAAGCAGATATGAAGCACAATAGTGATAATGGGGTAAATCTGTAAGTTACATAATATTTTGAAAATTGTTTTTAAAGATATATAATTTTCAGTCTCGTATTCTTTATCAACAGCTTAGATGTATCAAGTGTCAGTATCAAACGGATAAGGAATACCATATAAAATGCCAGGCATCAGCGGAAGGAAAATCTCATGAATATTTGGACTACTGGCGATATAACGCACGAATATGCCAAGGTCGTGTAGCCCGATCCAGAATAATATGTACACTGCCGAGGGTCTACTGGCATGAACCATAGATGCATCTATTATACTGCCAAGGGGTTCAGTCCGCTCCACAAGCAAGGAAGGAACTTATCAAATTACGTGACATGTGCTTACAATACAATACATGAGCATAAAGTGAATATAACCTTTACTGTTTCTCAAATAACATTCCAACAACTCAAGCTGATAAGGCTCGACTGTATATATGTATTTCTAAATCAATTTCAATTATAAATTCAATTAGTTAAGCGAGCAGAATGAGTTCTAATAATTTAAATATTACAAGATAAAGTCCTAAGTCTACCTGGACAAAACATGCTTTAGCTACATAGGAATAACACCAAATCTCTGCTCTGATACATAGATGACACGAACGCGGAAGCAAAAATAACAAGAACACAAATAAAAAGCGAGAAAGATAGAATTTAGCAAAGAACTAATTAGGGAAATTGAAGAGAATACTTGAAATCAAACACAAATACCCTTCAATTTAAATCCTAATTAACCCTAAACTATAGGATAACCCTCAAGGGGAAGAATCCTCGTAAAATCCACATTAAAGGTTTTTAATCAATAATGGAATTCATCGATAACACTCACTCAATGAGATCAAAATAAGTTAAGTCTAAAATGAGAGCCTTAAAGGCCATTTATACTAGGGAACTAAATATTACAAGTATAGCCACTAAATGTAATATAGTGTTCAATTGTTGCAACATAGCATATATAGCCGCTCCGTCGTGAAAGTAGCCACCAACTAGAATCCAAATTCCTCGATGGCTATCCAGATTGTATCACTACCGGATTAGATTGATTATCGAAGTCTAGCGGGTTGTCATACTTTTCTCTTTAGGATTTCTCTGCTGGATTGGTAGAGTTGATGATATTATTACTCTACATATTTGTTAAGTTGTCATTGAAGTCTACTGGATTATCATACTTCTGCTTTTCAGATAAATCTCCACTGGGTTGGTAGAATTGATGCTATGCCTTTTTTACTTACGCGTTATATTGTTTATCGAAGTCTACCGGATTGGCATACTTTTTCTAGGTTATTTTAACATTTAAAACAATACCTTTTCTTATCACTCCACAATGATTGTATACCGAGTGATAGAAGCATCATACCAACAAAGAAGAAATAAAGTCCCCATGAGGTTCCCAGAGAACATATTAGATCCTCAAGAGTTCAATCATCTAGTTGTGCCTTTACCTCAACTTGCTTTGGTCCTAATTCAGGGAGCAGCAAACCAAGCCCATCCCTAGCTTTAGCGTCCAAACAACTCTCCTCAACATCTCGATACAACAGATTCGATGTTAAAATCCTCAACCCTTTATCTCTATCAATCTCTAAAACCTCAGGCAATCCATTAGTACATCCCTTTGACATTCCTACATCAATCCTTATGGCTTGGTTATAACAAACCCCATTAATTCCACTTTCTTGAATTCTATGTCCCATTATCATCCTTTTCGCTCCCGGAATTGTAGCAAGCACATGTTCAAGAGTAGAACAATCACAATCCTTCGCCAACTCATTCGAAAACTTCCTCAACCAAACAATGGAATTCCTCCCCTTTACCAAATCTCTCGAAACTCTTCCCCTCACCCACATCCAATCTCTCACTTCCTCATTAACATTCTCCAATCCATAATCCACATGTTTAGTCAAAAGTCCACCATGAACAAATACAGAACCACCACCAACAACAACTTTCATTCTTCCCAAAAACCACTCCGAAATCAGCCCGTCTGGCCTTAATGCTGCAATTCTTGTTCTAATACCATCAAATAACTACTGATTTATACCATGAAACTCAAAGGGTATCTCCAAAAATGGATCTTTAACACACTCTTTATCAAAACCATCACATAATTCTTTCATATCTTTGCCTACAAAATACAAAAAAGCCCAATGTTGAAATTCTTGAAGACCCTCTTTAGTAACATACCTAAAATCACCATCAACATTCATAATCTCATGATTACCATTCATATTGATTAAATTACCATTTACCTTAGCAGCTTCCCTTTTCAGTTTTTCAAGAAAATATAGAATCTTTTATTCTTTGCCACCACGGTCAAGTACATCACATATTTAAACAATTGTAGTGCGCCCACCATACCATTTGTCATGGTCATCAATTAAGCCAGCAAGTTTGAAGGCTTGTTTGTTTTTTTGGAAAGGGTTTTCCATGAGATGTGAAAATAAAAACTATCTTTTCCTTATGGCACGACTGAGCTCGTTGGGTTAGCTATTTTTGTTATTACTTTCCGAGTCTGAAGGATGCAGAGCGGCGCTATGCCACCCACGAGAAAGAATTAATTGTTGTCGTCCATTGCTTACGCCTTTGGAGGTACTATGTGTTGGGAACCCGGTTTGTGGTCAAGACAGACAACACAGCTGTTAGCTATTTCATGACCCAGTCGAAGCTGAATGGTCGACAGGCCAGGTGGCAGGAACTCCTAGCGGATCCACTTCAACCTGGAGTACCGAAGTGGGAAGACCAATCATATTGCTGATGCGCTTAGTCGGAGAGCTGATCTAGCATTGGTATGCCTACTCGCCACCCTAAGGGGGAGAGAAATGGCCACCACCATCAAAGGCCAGATACATGATCTACTCATCAAGGATCCTGCTGCAAAGTGTTTGGTTGATTTGGTAGGACAGGGCAAGACTCGCCAGTTCTACATGGAAGATGGTTTCCTGAAAGTGAAAGGGAACTGACTTTATGTTCCAAACGGAGGGGATCTGTGAAGGTTTCTTTTGGCGGAATGTCTCGATACTTTGTGGATCGGCCATCCCGCTGAAGACCGCACCATGACATTACTTCGCCGTGCATATTATTGGCCTTAAATGGCCATTGGCGTCGCTCAGTATGTGAAGACTTGTCTAGTATGCCAGAAGGACATGTTAGACCGCTTGACGCAAGTGGGATTGGAACCACTAGCTGTCCCAAAGAGACCTTGGGAAAGTGTTTCCCTGGATTTCATCACCGGATTGCCCAAGGTCAGAGATCTCACAACTATCTTGGTTATGGTGGATCGGGTTTCCAAGTATGCTACCTTTATAGCAGCCCCACAATACATCTCAGCAAGAGGATACAACTCGACTCTTCTTCTCTCATGTCGTCTAATATTGGGGCCTGCCTAAAGACATTGTTAGTGATCGCGACTCATGCTTCCCTAGCAACTTTTGGACCCAACTCTTTAAATGCCACGGGTCAAAACTGAGTCAACACTCAAGTTTTTATCCGCAATCTGATGGCCAGACGGGGCGATTCAATGTCATGCTGGAGGAATATCTCCGCCACTTTGTAACCGGATTGCAAAAGAACTGGGTGAAGCTTCTTGATGCTGCTCAACAGTATTTCAATTCGCAAAAGAGCTCTAGTACAAATAAAGCACTTTTTAAATTGTTACCGGATAGCAACCGCTACTCCCACACACCGTGAATGCACCAAACATGTCAAAATCTCCTCGAGCTGCTAGCTTCTCAAAAGAAAGGAAGCAAATTTTTAAGATACTGTGGAGCTATCTTGTCAAAGCCGAAAACGGATGAAGAGGCATGCTGATCAAAATCGTCGCTTTGTTAAATACCAAGTAGGAGACAAAGTGACGGTCAAGATTCCAAAGCGATACTTGTTTGCAGGGGTCTATGACCCTCGCCTATTTCAAAAATACATTGGACCCTTGTCCACTGAAAGGCTCATTGGGAAAGTTGCATACCGGGTGGATACCCCAGCTTGGTGGATAATCCATCCCATCTTCCATGTCAGTCTTCTGAAACCTTTTCGAGAAGATATGGAGGATCCTTCACGGAGCCAACTCAAAATACCAAGTATTCGAGGCCCCAACTCAATGGGCAAAAGGCGTGCTGAAGCTATTCTTGATGATCGAATGATTCACCGCGACATTAAATCAAGCGCTTCTTTGGAGGCAGCCCATGTTTATTTTTCTTTTATTTTCTTCTTTTATAATTAGGTGTTATTTTTGTGCTAGCTGGATTTGAAGTGTGTTGCAGGAATGAGTGTACTTTACAGGAATTGCACCCAGAAAATTGGCCAAGTATGAAAAAATGCGGACCGCATGTTTATTGTTCGGACCGCACAATTGTGATTGCTACAATAAAAAGGGGGTCGCACAATTGCAGTGCGGATCGCACAAATTGAAAAGGGAAAATGCAAACTCTCAAAAGTTTTGTTTGTCAGAGAAATGGCCAAAGTGCAGCTGCACACCAAAGTCCGCAACAAAAATCTGCGACCGCATCCCAAATTCTGTGGACAGCAAGGGCTTCTGTGCCCCAGGTAACCGAGTGCGGACCGCAAAAGGAATTCTGCGGCCGCACTCAGCCCTTTGCCCCTTAGTCAGACCTTCCAGTATAAACAGTAGAAAGGGCTACTATTCATTTTCTTCCCTTTTTGAGCACTCACAAATCTAAAAGATATAAAGCATCTACTGAATCATCTTCCACATACAATTTAACATCTGTGATCACTCATTTGCACTACTTTAGATATGGTATGTTTCAATTACTCGTAGAATTTATCAATTTTTAGTTTAATTTATAATTTGTTAGGTAGTTTTAGGCCATTTGTTAGTAGATTTAAATTTTACAATCATGTGGGGTTTAAACTGAGTGGGTCAACGGATAATTTCTCTATGAGGAGTGGGTAACTTGATTTTCATGGTTCAATGTCAATACCATGTAAAAAGTATGCAAAAATTGTTAACCCCAGAACTCTGTTCGTAAATGTTTTGAAATTGCGGCCGCACAAGATATTGTGCAGTCTGCAGAAGTTAAGATTAGGGTTCATTAGGCAAGACTGATTCTGGCCGCACTAAAAATTGGGCGAACTGCAGAAATCCCATTGCGGCCACAAAAAGTCAGTCCGGCCGCAAAACAGCCCAATCTCTATGTTCATAGAGTTGGAATGTTGGTGAATCTGATGTGCAGCCGCGATAGAAAATGTGCGGACCGCACTCCAGTTCTGGGGTCGCACTAATAATTGTGCGGACCACAGATCCTGTTCTGCGACTGCAAGATCAAATTGTGCTGTCGGCAATGTTCTGCCTGTGGCCGCACTTATAATTGTGTGGACTGCACTCCCTCAACTATAAGAATGTTTTACACTATGTGTTCGCTGTCTGTTTGCACCTCAACTACCACCGACTCCTGTTGTTGCATGTGATAACTATGAATTTTAGCCTATCTTATGCTTTCTTTTGCTAGGTTTTGGATAAAAAATGTGTAAAAGTAATCCTGAAAACTGACTTATTGTGCTTGTCTGTAGGGTTTGGTAAAAATGAGGCAAGAAAGCCATAATCAACTCATGGAGGAGTTAAAAATTCACAAGTTCAAAGCTGAGACAAAAGCGCTGACCGCGATGGAAAAGAGCGGCTGCAAAAGATCCACCGCTGAAGCGGCCACAATTATGCTGTCCGCAAAATTGAGGTTCAGAGAAGGTGTTTGTGGTGCAACAGAGACCGCTGACCGCGATGAAAAAGTTCCGACGCGGAATACCTGACGCGGCCGCGGTGGTATTTTCGCTGAGAGCGGCGATCAAGCTTCAGAGACCCTGCAAAGTGAGCCTAACTGAGGAGCGCGTTCCGTGTCCAAATTGCGCGACCGCGGTTGAGGCTAACGCTGAGGCGATAACTTTTATGTTGTCCGCAAAATCAAGTCCAAACCAAGCACAAAAGTGAAAAAACGCGGTCCGCGCTTGTTTTGCGCGGCCGCGGAAGTCCTTACACTGAGGCGCTCATTATTTCGCTGAGAGCGGAACCTCCGTAGGGATATTTTTCTCTAGTAATTTCAGTTGTGTATAAATACTTCTTTTTTCACATTTTGGGGCATCTTTTATCTGAGGAGCTCGTGAACAGCCGTATTTTACTACTTAGAGTAATTTTAGAGCAGCTTTAGCTATTAATCATAGATTTTACTCTTGTAATTAGCTAGAGTTGTGACCCAACCCTAGTGTGGGTATTTAATGGGTCTTCAATTTTAGGGCTTAATTGTTTATGGGTTAATGATATTTGAAAAATTCATGTTTTAAATGGTGAATTGGTGGTTGCAAACACTGGTTCGTGCCTTTATGACTTAGACTCTTCTTGAGAAAGAGAGACTAAGTCTAGGAAATTCAGGTTAACAAGGAATACAAGGAATTGGGGTGCATTCAAGAGATTGATAGCCCCAATTAAAGGGTTAAAGCTAGAGATAGTAATACCCGACTTGAGCCAATTTTGCTTGCATTGTTTAAACACCCAATTGGGCTTGAGAAAGCCAATTAGGGCAAATTTACTCAAACTACCGAGAGGTATAGAGTGAGTAATTATGTGCAAAGGTTATATCATGATCCCAAATATAACAAGTTTGTCCTAAATTCTAGACCCCATTAAATACTCTCCTAGGTGTAAATCACTTCCCTAGTGCTTTTTATCAATTGAGAAAAATCCTACAAAAGCATTGTACTTAGATTACTTTCAGTAATTAGTAGCATTAAAAGTAGAATAGAAATAAATCCAAGCATGGTTAGAAGTGCAATTAAGAGCAACACGCATAGCTAGATTGGATAGAAACCCAACTCCCAACCAATATTAGCTCCAAGTGGATATCGATCACGATCTTCCGGGTAAAAGCTGCATCGACCACTCTTTGCCATTTTATAGTAGTATAGGGTTGGAGCCGATCACTTTTTTGTGCCGTTGCCGGGGAGCTAGATGGTTTTGGCTATCTATCTGACTAGTTGTGTGTCTTGTTTTTCTTTCCTTCTATTTCACTAACTTGTGTGAGTTAATTGATTCAGGTACAACATGGCAAATAATGATCCTATTGGAAATGTTCTCCCGGGGGAGGAGGTAGATGCTAATGCTGAAGATGAGGTGTCTCTAGTACCTCAAGATCAAAGAAGAGGCCGCCACGCCAATGACAATATTCCAGACCCTCCCCCAGCTCCTCCGCGAGTAGCTCCTCGGGTGCTTCCAAATGAAGGTTACGCCCCACCCCGGATCCGGGCGGGCAATTTCCAGATTACAAATGTTATGCCGACTTTATTGTAGCAAAGAGGGTACTTCACAGGCGCTCCCCATCAGAATTCATATAAATATCTAAAGGGCTTTGTGGATACCTGCTGGGTAAGCAAACAGACAAATGTGTCGGAGGATGCATTGAGACTGAGATTGTTCCCTTTCTCACTTAGAGGGAAATCTTTAGACTGGCTCGAAACACTTCCCAACCACTCAATAACTACGTGGGATGAGTTGGCCGACAAGGTTATAGCCAAAATTTTCTCGTCGGGGCATATGGCAACATTGAGAGATGAGATCCTGGCCTTCAAACAAGAACCTAATAAACCACTTCATGAGATCTGGAAAGGTATCAGACGATGGTGAAAGAATGTCCGAACAATGACATGACCGAAGCAATGATCAAGCAAACATTCTACCGTGGCATTATCGATGCCCCCTTTTCCTATTAAAAGGCGAAATCGGGTTTACGACATTTGGGCGGACAACTCTTTTCCCTTTTGGGAATTGGGTTTTGGAGTTTGAAGAGTCGCCACCTAATGATTAAGTGCATTAGGACGCTAAGAAGGGTTTGAGTTGAAAAACCAGAGTTTGGGTAAGGGCTAGAAATTATCTCGAGGGGAAGGTGTTAAGTACCCCTCAAGATCCACTAGTGTGGTTCTCGGCCATGCTACAATTGTGACTTTAAAGCAAGTAAGCATACAAGACAATTTCACATAGGACCTCGAGTAGATATGTATAATGGTTACTAAGCATGCTGAAATTTTGAATAGGTGATTTCCTAGTTATTTGAAAGAATGTCTAAGTGCAAAAAAAGGGACCAAATAATGAATATAAACAATCAGATACAGAAGTGGGCGTGCAGAAAATTTTATTTAGAAGAAGATGACAGTGCAAAAATTAAAGGGGAAATTTTAATGACTGAAACAAAATGCAGGATTTTAAAGAACTGAAAATTGTCAATCTAAAATAATTACATAAAGGAAGGGGGTCCTAGGTTTGTAAAATACATGGATCATCCACACAACACCGGTAGCCAATCATACGCATAGTGTTATCGCGTGATCATCATCTCCATGTCTACCCTTCCCACCCCGTTAAGGTATTGAAGTGCGGAATGGTATCGTTACTTATTGCATGCTATTACCCGTCCCGATCCTATCGGTTCCGGAGTCATTGGAACTACTAGTCCTAAAGGGAAGGGAATTGGGGATTTTCAGAAGTTCAAGAAAGGATAAAAATCTAGGCGACAATCAAAACATATAGTGAAATAGGGGGAGACAAACAACAACTAGAGCTCAGACAGGCCTCCTCACTTAAATGCAAATACATAGCTTGACTTCAGATATTGGTTAAGCCTTTAATTAAATTAAGGCGTAGGATAGGTTGATTCATCACATATTTCTCAGATGAGGAGTCCGAATTAGCCTTGACTAGATGTAGTTATCAGAACTGATACAGTTAATCAATTACTTACTGGTTTGCCTAGGTGAAACTTATAGGCAGGATATCTAACAATGTAGGAGTTTACTGATTTTAAGGAGGAGGTTTCTTGGTTTTATCAACAAAGATCTGCAGACTTATGACTGATTCTAGATTCAAAACGCAAATTGATTCAGTTAATTTGCTCCTATAGGCATGATCTCTAAGCGTCATTGGTTTTAAAAAAAACAGTTGTATAAATGCAAGAGTCCTATAGACCTAATATCTAAAATGAATTGGTTATTATTAAGCCTAAGATTGTTTGTCTAATGGTGTGTACATGTAGAAAAACTTAAGGCATGATTTTATATGCAGAACCTATTGGCATGATCTCTAAAATGCGGAAATGCAGAAGTGCAGAAGCGTAGAAAAACTTATAGGCATGTTTTCTAAATGCAGAAGTGTAGAAATTGTGAATGACCTATAGGCAGGTTTTCTACATGCAGAAATGCAGAAATTATAGAAGATCCTATAGGCATGCTTTCTAAGTGTAGAAGATGCAGAATTATAAAAGAACCTATAGGCATGCTTTCTATGCGAAAAAATGCAGAATTATAAAAGACCCTATAGGCATGTTTTCTAAGCATCAAAAATGCAGAATTATAAAAGACCCTATAGGCATGTTTTCTAGCCTTTACATGCATTCATTCCCATCCTTTTCCACTATCCATCCCCAATAGTTATTACAGACCGAATGGATCAAAAAGAAAGTAAAAAAAAAATTACATCAACGGTTACAGCTACATCTAATCAGCCTAATTCAAACTCAAAGTCCAATAATAGGAGATAAACCAACTTCCAGGATCAGACTTCCAAAAGACTTTCTCATATTTGGAGTGTGTCAAAGTTCCCAAGAGTCTCAAAGGGACTCCGGGCAGTGCATACACCCCAAAAACATTTCAGAATCAAGAGCATAGTGCGGTGTGGAAAGGCCAGCTCTCAGATGTCCAAGTTCAGAGGGAACTCAGGGTCCCAAAGCAAGGCTCATAAGAGAGGGGCAGAACTTAGAATCTAAGAGTAAGTGTAAGTGCATAGGGGGGAAGGGAATCAGGGAGAGACACGACAGGCTGGTGGTCATGCCCAACAATTAGGATGCTGGCACACCCCTGACCAGCCTGCTAGCCAAACATTGAGAGTTAGGATTCATTGTGGATCAAATCATGGCCTGGGCAGTAATTAGGATACTGTCAGGCCAAGAACTTAACTTAGCACATAGAAGGGAATAGGGATAGGGATCCATGACAGAAACAGAAGCAAAGAAAAGAGATACGAAGCACCAATTAAAGCATGTAAGCAATAAAGTAAACAAGAAGCTTGATGCTGTAAAGTAAACACATAGGGGGTGAAGCAGAATATTTAAACAAAGGATATACCAGTTTCAAAGAAAATAAGTACGCAAAAGTAGCCTTGAAAAAGCCGAATTGCAAACAGCAGTTCCAAAAGATCTCAAGTAAAGCAGGATTAGAAAAAACAGTATTGCTCGAAAAGTGAGTTCAGTGTGTGAGTGGTGTATTTTCGTGTGTTTCTGATTATGAGAGAATTCCCTTATGATAGAAAGAGGGAGGACTAGGTCCTTATATAGTTTTTTGAAAACAAGTAAGGCAGGCAAAGAGTGCACAAACATAGAAACCAATCAATTAGTATCAATTAAGACAATTAGACTCCTTTAATTAGGGGGTCTAGGTCAAACGGCTAATTGAGATGAAATAAGGAGAAAAAATCAGTTTACTAAGGCTCGATTAAGGTAAGGAAACCATGTAGTGCACAAATAGGGTCAAATACATAGTTGGTAAATAAGTAAAGATGGAATAGTATTGTTCTTTATAAAGTAAAAATAAGGTATCAGTTTGAAAATTAGTCAAAAGGATCCCAGATCCTATTGTAATCACAAAGAATCTCAGGTAATTAAGGAAAGAATAATTCAAACGTTGGTACAGAATCCCAGAAGAAATACACAAGACCAAGTATTTTAAGGAAAACATCACAAGCCTGGGATTGTTACACAAAAGGATAAAAATAAACAGCCAGTAGGGTAAAGAGAAAAAAAAGGGGGTTCAATCGAAAGAAATCAGTGGTGAATCACTAGCATGATTAAAGGGATTTCAAAATCAATCCTTGGTGAAATCTTTTGGAAGGGAAGTTTTTCTCATATAAAAAGCATACAGTTCAAACAAAAGAAGAGTCTAACAATGAAAGTTTCAGAACCACAAGCAAGTAGGATTTGAGTTCGATTATAGGCTCACCGTGAGTCTGGAAACCTAGGGTTCCAAAGTGAAACCCTAGTGCCATCTACCCAAATAGAAACCCCCAAATTTTAGGGTTTCAAATAGAATCAGAGGTGAGAAATCATTGAGAGAGGCAAACATACGCGATAGCAAACACATTGATTCAAAGGCATGCTTGAGAAAATCTTGGAATTCAAAATAGATCTCAGAAGTTTAAACCAAGCAGGTAAGAGCAATACTTAGCAGGAATACCAACAAAACTCAGTAAAGTGAAACAAAATCAAAGAGAACGAACACATAGCAAAGAGTAACAGACAAACAACCTAGTTAACATGTGAACAAGGAACAACAAAAAGATCTTGCAAAATCGAAATAAGAAAACAAACTTGAGCATAATAAGAAATAAACAAGCGAGTATAAACACACATATGAGAGAGCAAAAGATTCAGAAACATTTTAAAGAAACCTTTTCCAGAAACTCTAAAAATTGAATTTGAACAATTTTGAGAAAGAAAATTTGGGGAAAACCCTTAAAACGTCAAGTAAGGACCAAGCCTGTCATAGATCTAAAAGAAATAAACGAGTGTAGAACCTTAGAAGGCATAAATATGGTAGAGAAGACCCTAGAATGAGAAGGTCTTGAGGAAAGTCGTATCCTGAGTCGGAGAGACTCATATTGCTTTGAACATGCTGAAAAATGGCCGGAGAGGCCATGGATCTTGTAGATATGAGGTAGAATTAAAGGAGACCATGGAAGTCAGGCCTCCAATCTTCGAATAGCTTAAGTTAGTGGTGAGGGAGAGCGAGCACAGGTCACCCATGGCCAGTAATTCCATGGATTCCGGTGGGAATGAGACGGGAATCAGTGGAATAGGGTTAGGGTTTCGGAGAGGGCTAGAGAGGATTTGGGAGACGAGGGCGGCTGTCTTTGGGTAAATGAATTAGGGTTAGGGGATTAGGAGATTAAAAAAGGAAAGAATGAATTATGGCCGTTGATCAAAATGATCAATGGCCGGGATTTAAAGAAAACCGGATGGGTTTATAAATTGGGTCAAGGGGTCGGGTTAAAAAATAAAATTGGGTCGTTTAATTTAGGTGGAATAGGGGTCAATTGAGGCTACAATTGCAATTGGAAATGGCTATGTATTAAATAACCAATTTCTCCCCTTTTAATTTTTTATAAAATAATTAAACTGATTTTAAAAAAAATAAATTAAAAACACTGATCTAATTAATAATATATAATAATTAATCTAAAAATACCGGGAATAATTTTATAACCGTAAAATGCTTATTAATTGTAAAATAGGCTATAATTGCAATTTTTTGCCATTTAGCTTAAAAAACTATCAAATAAATTTATAAAAAATATGCAAGAAAATCACCTTAATTATATTTTGGTGTAAATATGAGAATATAAATAAATTATTCCCAAAATGATAATCCTGGGAGCAATTATTGGATTTTGCATCGTTAAAATAGACACTAAATTAATTTTAAAAATCTTAGAATTTTGGAAAAGTACCAAAACTCGTGAGAATGCTTATATATGCATACACATGTTATTTTGAAAGTATTTTTGAGTATGAAAATACATAGGGAAAAATTGGGTATCAACAGGCATCAACACTAACAATTAGTGTGTAGTGAACTAGCTAGCTGGGGGAAACTTTATGAACACACCTTATGCAGAGGCGTGTGAGATACTTGATGAGATGGAAGATACTTCCTCGGCGTGGCAAAGTCGAGCTAATGTGCCACAAGGTGATCCCACTGTCCACCTGCACAAAGAGCTCCATGACCACAGCCAAGCAATAGTAGAGTTGACTACAATAATGAACTAGTTAGCCATAGCTCAATTTCAGCAAGTTCAAGCGCCAAGACAAGTGAACCCCATGGAAGGGGTAAATATGATGGTCAATAAGAGGCGACAAAGAGGTCAACACAATCAAGGCAATGTCGATCAATTTGAGCAAGGTAGTAGTGATTTCAGCCAAGATGATGGGTGTGATGATCAAAGTGAAGAGTTCAGTATGTGAACAACTACCAAGGACAACGGGGCAATGCTCCGAATCAACAACAACAGTGGAGATCCCAAGATTGGGGGAATCAAAACCAACAAGGAAATTGGAACAATGGTAACACCAACAACCAAAACAACTAGGGGAACAACAATAAGAATTGGGGCAACCAGGGCAACTGGGGAGGAAACAACAACCAAGGGGGTTAGAATAACGGTAATCAAGGGAATCGAGGGCCGGGATTTTAAAGGCCTCCGATGTATCAACAACCAAACAACCCGCCTTCATTTTCGTCTCAAGGTCCTAGCTCATCAAACAATGAGAATGGAAGGATTGAGTTGATGTTTGAGCAAATGATGAAGATGAACGCCGACTCTGATGCCCAGTTGGCATCCCATCATACTTCTATCCGAAACTTGGAGGCTCAACTTGGCCAGATTTTGCAATCTTTGAACACTCGCCCTAAGGGGGCGCTACCTAGTGACACGGTAGTAAACCTAAAGGGTGGGAACAATACCGGGCATGCAATGGCGGTGATCACAAGAAGCGGTAGAGGTGGTGAAGTAAATACCTCCAAGCAAAAGGAAGTTGTGAGTGATGAGGTTGAAGTGCAAAATGATGTTCTTCCAGTAGTTGATGAACAAGTGAGTGAAGAGAATTTGAATGGTGAAGTGAGAATTGATATTCATGACAATGAGTTGGAGACTCAAAATGATGTGAACCCATCTAGGGAACACGTGATAGACATACCGGAAACGATAGTGCCCAAGGCTAAGTCTCCTTTGCCAAGGCCTCCTCCACCTTACCCTCAAAGACTTGCAAAGCAAAAGAATGAAAACCAATTCAAGAAGTTTATTGAGATGATAAAAAACTTGTCGATCAATGTACCCTTGGTGGAAGCTCTTGAGCAAATGCCGGAATATGCCAATTTTATGAAATACATGGTGACTAAAAAGAGATCTATGTATTGTGAGACCATCAAAATGACTCATCAAGTGAGTGCAATTGTGCACTCGATGGCTCCAAAGCTTGAAGATCCCGGAGCATTCACCAGTCCATGTATAATTGGGAGTGCGGGTTTTGCAAGGGCCTTGTGTGATTTGGGAGCAAGTATAAATTTGATGCCTTACTTTGTATTCAAAACTTTGGGTATTGGTCAACCGAGAGCTACTCAATGAGATTGGAAATGGCGGATCGAACAATGAAGAGGTCGCTTGGTATTATTGATGATGTTCTTGTCCGGGTTGACAAGTTTAGTTTGCCTGCGGATTTTGTGATTCTCGACTACGAAGTCGACTATGAGATGCCTATAATATTGGGAAGGCCTTTCCTAGAAACAGGGAAGGCATTGGTTGATGTGGAAGCTGGGGAGCTCACCTTCTGGGTGGGTGACGAAAATGTTGTCTTCCACGTTTGCAAATCGATGAGGCAGCCGAATAGTACTGAAGTTTACTTTTTTGTGGATCTTGTGACGGAGGTGATAGTTGATGACACTAGTTCCATGATCAATGTGGAGGACCCTTTTGAAGTTGTATTTTTGAACCATGATGTGACTGAGGATGAAGACTTGGTAGAGTATGTCAATGCTTTGCACGGAATGGGTTCTTACTCCTATGAGCCCCGTAAACTTTCCTTGGATCTTTGGAACAGAAAGACTCCACCAACAAAGCCCTTAATCGAGGAACCTCCCATATTAGAGTTGAAGCCTTTGCCTTCACACCTCAGGTATGAATTCTTGAGCCCTAGTTCAACTTTACCTGTTATTCTTTCTTCTTGCTTAACTAACATGCAGGTAGATGCCACCTTGGAGGTACTCCAACGAAGGAAGAAGGCAATTGGATGGACTCTAGCTGATATTCGGGGAATAAGCCCCGCCTTTTACATGCACAAGATTATACTTGAGGATGATGCCAAATCCTCCGTGGAACATCAAAGGAGGTTGAACGAGGCTATGCAAGAGGTCGTCAAGAAGGAAGTTATCAAGTGGCTAGATGCAGGGGTTGTGTACACCAACTCGGATAGTTCTTGGACTTCACCGGTACAATGTGTGCCGAAGAGGGGTGGTATGACTCTGGTCACAAATGAGCAAAATGAGTTGATCCCCACTAGGACTTTCACCGGATGGAGGGTATGCATGGACTACCAGAAGCTGAATAAACTGACCCCCAAAGATCATTTTCCATTGCCCTTTCTTGACCAAATGCTGGATAGACTTGCCGGGCGTGCCTACTACTGCTTTTTGGATGGGTACTCAGGTTACAACCAGATTTTGATTGCACCGGAGGACCAAGAGAAAACCACCTTCAGATGCCCGTATGGGACTTTTGCATTTTCACGGATGCCATTTGGTTTGTGTAATGCACCGGCTACCTTCCAGCAGTGTATGATGGCTATATTTACGGACATGGTGGAGGACTTCTTGGAAGTGTTCATGGATGATTTTAGTGTTGTGGGTGACTCCTTTGAAGAATTCTTGAAGAATCTTGACTAGGTTCTAGCCCGATGTGAAGAGACAAATCTTGTGCTTAACTGGGAAAAATGCCACTATATGGTCGAGGAGGGCATTGCCCTCGGCCATAAGATCTCAAAGAACGGTATTGATGTGGACAAGGCGAATGTTGAAGTGATTTCAAAACTTCCTCCTCCTACTTATGTCAAGGGGGTTAGGAGCTTTCTTTGGCATGCGGGGTCCTACCGAAGGTTCATCAAGGACTTCTCAAAGATAGTGAATCCCTTGTGCAAATTGTTGTAAAAGGATGCGAGGTTTGTGCTTTATGAAGAATGCATGAAAGCTTTTGAACTTCTCAAGTACAAACTGACAACCACTCCCATTATTACCGCACCCAATTGGAGCTTACCCTCTGAGCTTATGTGCGATGCAAGTGATGTTGCGGTAGGAGCGGTCTTGGGGCAAAGGGTGAACAAGATGTTCACCAGGTGTATTATGCAAGCAAAACTATGAATGATGCCCAGGTTAATTACACGGTGACGAAAAAAGAATTGCTAGCCATAGTGTTTGCCATGGAAAAGTTTAGGCCTTATCTCATGGGTGCCAAAGTGTTTATTCATATTGATCATGCGGCACTCCGTTACTTGATGACAGAGAAGGATTCTAAGGCCCGGTTGATGAGATGGGTTCGATTGCTTCAAGAGTTTGACCTTGAAATTATTGATCGAAAAGGGTGTGAAAACCAAGTGGCGGACCACTTGTTCCGCTTGGAGGAGGAGGGGAGGTCCCATGATGGTCTCGAAATTAATGATTCATTCCCGGATGAACAAATCCTCTCCGTATCTTTGAATAATATGCATTGGTTCGCCGATGTTGCTAATTTTCTTGTGACTGGATTTGTCCCGTGTGAGCTCTCTTCTAACCAAAGGAAAAAGCTTAAACGGGATAGCTTGGACTACTACTGGGACGAGCCTTATCTGTTCAAGATTTGTAATGATGGTGTGATCCGGAGATGTGTTCCAGAGGAGGAGCAAATGAGTATTCTTGATGCTTGCTAAAGAAAAACGGACTCAAACCCTTAAGAAGGTTGTCACGCCATCCATCATCGGGAAGAGCCACCCGGTTCACACAAATTCCACCTTTGGAAAGAACTGTGGCATTAAGAAAACCAAAGGCTTATTGATCACGAAAACTTGTAAAAGTAAGAAGCTAAAAACTGAAAAAGAAACTACTAAATGATATAAGAAGTTATGCTATTAAGGAAAATTGCAAAAGAAGTTATAAAGTAAAATACGGAAAGGTAACTGAATATGTACAATAGGGGATTGAGACGAATATACATAAAAGGGGAATGAATATATAGATGGAAGAGTAACTTTATATACATACCAAAAGTAAAAAGTACGAGAATAACGGAAAATAGTATCAAGGTTATTACAAACCAAATATCCAAAATATCCAAATAATCATCAGAATAGGCCACCCCCCCCCCCCCCCCACATAAAAAGTAGCATTGTCCTCAATACTGTCAGCAAAAATAGAATAAAGGAAGGGTAGAGAGTAAAGAAGAACTCCCTATGGTGCCTCTGTCTGCATGGGGTCACCGGTTGGATCCTGTGGCTGGCCTGAGTCACCTCCCTACTCAATCTCCAAATCCTCAGTCTGGGGGATCACCCTTCTCCTCATGGGCACTCTGTCACCTTCCTGCTCTGGTGCCTGTGCTGCCTGAGCTGCTGGGACTGGCTCCTCCAAGAGTAAGATGGAATGTCTCAAGCTGATCTAATCGTCTCAACCTCCTTGCTCAGCAGCTTTACTGTCTCCTTTGAGGCCCGAATCTTTTTCATCTTCTTTGTTTCTTTGCCCGGCTCCTTGATTGCTTTTCCCTGTGCATCCAAAGTGGCCATGATAAGCTGATGGTTGTCCAGGAGCTTCTTCTAGTTGTCTAGAAGCTCCTTTAGCGATTCCTCCATTGAAGCCGGCACCTGGGGCTGTGCTGGAACTGACTGAGCTGCCACTGTGCTTGATAGGACAGACAACTTTGATGTAGCTGCCTGCATCCAGTTGTTGATGCTGGAGAGAGTTTTAGTAACCCTCAGTGCAATCAGAGGGTATGCTGATGAAGAAGGCACTGAAGTCGGAATAGAGGAAGATGGTCTGGGGGAAGGGTGTGGCATGGCAGTGGAAGGCTCAGAATCAATGGCCACCACCGCTGGCTCTTCAGACTAGCTAGTGGAAGTTATGGCTTTGCCCTTGGACTTGGAGTTGTTCGGACCCTGAAGGCTATACCATGAAAATGGCCTCTTTGGTTTCACTTTGGTGTCAAAATCCCTTCCTTCTACTTCCTGATCCTCCAGGTACATAGTGAGGAATTTTGGGGAAGGATATGAGCTCTCATTCTTGCCAAGCACTATGGTAATCACCTTGGCCATAATATTCCCGAATTGATCTTGTACCCCGCCATGATAGCACCCACAATAAGAGTCCGGGAAAGCGGCATATCACTGTCATGTGTAGAAGGGTCTAACCGGCTGCACACAAAAGTAGACCATCCCTTTGCTTCGAAGCTCAGAGTGTTCCTGTAGATCGGGGCCCCAGGTGTCAACCAAGCTAGAGTAGTCCGAGGAATAGCAATCACCGATGCAAGCCAAGGGCGAGCTAACTCATCCATAGCCACCTTGTCCAGATACAGGGACTCATCCTCATCATTGAACCCAGCATAGTCATTCAGCATCTTGCCATCAAATCTAATCTTCAAGTTTCACACCTTGGTCACATAGGTGCCCTTTTTTATGTGGGCTACATTGGCATAGAACTCTTTGACTAAATATTCATTGGCCTCCGGCAGCTTGCTTGTAAAGAATTTCTACCCCACTCTCTTATCAAATTGCCTCTTCGTATTAGGGTTGTAGGGTAAAAGGTCCCTTTCTATGAATTGCCTCTCAAGGGTGAGAGACCTCTGCGGCCACCATTCTCAGAATTTTTGATAGTCTTTCTCACTAACGAACCGTTCTTGACATACCACGGGGTTCCTTGTTCTCTCCAACCCCTGTCTGGGTGTTACCATCTCTCCCGTCATCATGAATCTCAGTATCTACATCAATAATAATTGGTGAGGGCAAAGGTGTGGCAGGTGGAGAAGCTGATGTTGAAGCCTCACTGCTCTCCTCTGATCCATCAGATGACTCAGAAGAAGCAGAGGGTGTAGGTTCGTCTCGCAACTGAAATTTCTCTAGAAAGTCTGTAGGAACGTGGGTTAGCATTGAGTCTCCTTTCGAAACTTCTCTGAAAGGGACATATTCACTTTTTTCAGAATGGGATGCGGTTCTGTCCGCAGCTTTGATAGCCTTTCGCATCTTCCCAATGGATTGTTGTACTGCTAGGGGTAACTTGATTCTTCCTCGTCCCCTTCCTTGGGAGGACTCTGCTTTCCATTTTTGTTTATCACTCCACCTCTAGATTCGACCATTGTCTACTTACACAATGAGTGAAATCTCATTAGTATTGTTGTTAAATGAATCATTAAAGGAAGGCAGACGAAAAATTGACAGTGTTACTAAAGCAGTGGTCAGCTGACAGCGGAAAAAGGAGTGCAGCCGCGGACTGGCTACCGCTGAGAGCGGAATTTTGGGCGCGGCTGCGAAAGACTGGGATTTAGACTATCCAGTTTCTGAAGTTGGACTTCCGTTGAGAGCGGAATGTTGGACGCGGCCGCGAAAGTTGTAACGTTGTCCGCGAGAAAACTAACGCGGCCGCGAACCCAACTAAGCAAGACTCTGAACTTAAAATCTGCGGTCCGCAAAAAAAGGGATCGCGGCCGCGTTAAACAGGACGCTGATCGCGGAGTTTCCACCGCTGACCGCGGAAAATGAACCATTTTTAATTCAAGACATTGTATGAACGCTGACCGCGAAATTTCAGCCGCGGCCGCGAAATTCAAAAAGAACGGGCAATGAAGGGTTTTTTTTTACAAGCATACAAATTAGGCAAATAGGTGCTAAAATGAACAACCCTACCCCCTATTAGGCATACATAAAAAATACCCACATAAATTTTTAACATCAATGCCTATATTAT
Organism: Nicotiana attenuata; assembly: GCF_001879085.1. Lineage (NCBI taxonomy): Eukaryota > Viridiplantae > Streptophyta > Magnoliopsida > Solanales > Solanaceae > Nicotiana > Nicotiana attenuata. Next base: position 46,340,257 of record NC_031998.1, read on the forward strand.
GGTGATTAATCAAACCCTAATTAAAAAGAAGAAGTTAAAACTAAAAGAAAAGAAAAGTAAAAATATAAAAGCAATGCAATGATTTGAACATACCGATTCTGTGATGTGTGTTGGAAACTAACTTCAGATTAGTGTTATGATATTGGGAGAAGATTGAGGAGATGAACAGTAGACAATTTCTTTTGAGAGTGAAAAGTGCGAAAAGGGAAAAAGGAGGAGGGCCCTCCTATTTATACTAAAAACCTGAGGGCCCACACTAACCTACCTGGCACGGCCGCGGAATTCCACCGCGGTCCGTGCTTTTGGTCATCTTGAAGAGTTGCGGGTTCCAGAATACCGCTGAGAGCGGAAAAGTGCGGGTGGTTGCGGAATAAGGTCCGCTGATCGCAAAATGCCACCGCGGACGCGGTAGAAACTTCAAAGAAGTCACATTTTGGACTTTCTAAGTCTGCGTTCGCTATAGAAACACGCCGCCGCAAAAATGCTTCCGCTGACCGCGGAATTTTGAGCGCGGTCAGCGGTCCAATTACATACTTATCCAAATTTTCCAGTACCAGTCCTACACTGTATCTTTTTGTGGAAATAGTAGTAATGAATAAAAGTGACTCAGGCAAAGCTTCACTTGGGCCTAGCACATTTACCTTTGACCTTATGGTTAGAAACAAGTTGATTTGCAAGGAATGGTGCTAGTTGTGACCTTTAGATTCTTGTGCTGACTAAACAATCATCGAGTGGCTTCTTGGAGCCATTTGTGTTGCTCAATCTTAGCTAGGGTTGTTGTGGGCCCTCGACTCAATCTCTTTAGCAATCCAACAGCTTGTGAGGTGAGGTATTGATTTGCAAGTCCAAGTCCCGTGCCAATAAATCTAGAACTTGCCCTGAATGTTTGTCTAGGCGAAATTCTAAGTGTAGCTCGACTTGAGAAATGATTATAGGATCTGCTTGATCTAAATTGAAAACTGAAAGCATCAATAGGCCACCAAATATGACATCCCTAGTCAACCCCATTGAGCGAAGCCCTTGTTCTTTCAATAGCCATGATACAAGCCTTTATCTGTTCTAAAATGACCCTCTCTTGGCACCCGATCTTTCCTTAGCACAATTGGCAAAAGCATTAGTTTTGGGGGAGAGACGAGGAACGCAAAAGTGATAAAATGTACAAAATGAAGAAAAGGGAAGGCAAAAGAAAAGAAAGAAAAGCCAAAACGTCAAAAAAAGTGAATAATATAGAAAAAATGAAGGGATTCAATAAAAGCTATGATGAAAGGCTTGGAATGATTAGAAAGGAGAAAAAGGATTGACATGAACAAGAAAGAGTGATAGTGTGTCTCTCTAGTCCCCTAAGGAAGAAGCAAATGACTCAAAGAGTCAAGAAAGTGTGAGCCAAAATGAGAAAATGAAGTGCTTAAGGAAAGATGAAACCTGCATAGACCGATATATCCTACCTCGAACCAAAAGCCTTCATTACATTCCAACAAAATCCCTATATGATGTCGAGTTGAGTGAGCTTACATTAGTGGTGATTCACATAAAGGGCAAGCTTATGGTACTTAAAGCCGGATTTGTGACCTTCCTGTGAGAGCATGAGCGTTCTTTTCCAGAATCCTTGCTCTGAGTGCTACAATATGGAGAGTAGAAGAGTAAGAGTTTGGGTTCCACAATGACCTATGTAGTAGAAAGAGTTTCCTTGATGAGTGAAGTCAACTCTTGATGCTTTTGTGTCGCACAAGGGCTATCGTACTAAAAAGGTTGTGTGCTGTTAATAATGCATTTGAGTTAAGGGTAATTGTTAGTCCCAATTGAAGCTTGATGAAGTCACCTTAGGATAGCTGAAATTTTCCTTTCTTTTTTCTTGAGGAGGTGGGAATTACTTTGTTTGCTTGAGGACAAACAAAAGCATAAGTTTGGGGGAGTTGATAACTATGGATCTTAGCCTATCTTATGCTCTCTTTTGTCTTAGGTTTTGGATAAAAAATGTGTAAAAGTAATCCCGAAAACTGAGTTATTGTGCTTGTCTGCAGGGTTGGGTAAAAATGAGGCAAGAAAGCCATAATCAACTCATGGAGGAGTTAAAATTGCACAAGTTCAAAGCTGAGATAAAAGCGCTGACCGTGAAGGAAAAGAGCAGCTGTGGAAGATCCACCGCTGAAGCAGCCACAATTACGCGGTCCGCAAAATTGAGGTTCAGAGAAGGTGTTTGTGGTGCTACAGAGACCGCTGACCGCGAAGAAAAAGTGTCGGCGCGGAATACCTGACACGGCCGCAGTGGTATTTTCGCTGAGAGCGGTGATCATGCTTCAGAGACCATGCAAAGTGAGCTTAACTGAGGAGCGAGGTCCGCGTCCAAATTGCGCGGCTGCGGTTGAGGCTAACGCTGAGGTGATAACTTTTACGCTGTCCGCGAAATCATGTCCAAACCAAGCACAAAAGTGAAGAAACGCAGTCCATGCTTGTTTTGCGCGGCCGCGGAAGTCCTTACGCTGAGGCGCTCATAATTTCGCTGACCGCGGAACCTACGTAGGGGTAATTTTCTATAGTAATTTCAGCTGTGTATAAAAGGTTCTTTTTCACATTTTAGGACATCTTTTGTCTGAAGAGCTCGTGAACAGCCGAATTTTACTACTTAGAGTAATTTTAGAGCATCTTTAGCTATTAATCTTAGATTTTATTCTTGTAATTAACTTTTATTGCTTATATTTCATCTCCATCTTTGATTTCTACCTTGATTATGAGCAGCTAAACCTATTAGCTAGGGTTGTGACCCAACCGTAGTGTGGGTATTTAATGGGTCTTCAATTTTAGGACTTAATTGTTTACGGGTTAATGATATTTAGCTTGATTCATGCTTTAATTGTTGAATTGGTGGTTGCAAACACTGATTCGTGCCTTTATGACTTAGACTCTTCTTCAGAAAGAGAGACTAAGTCTAGGAAATTCATGCTAACAAGGAATTGGGTGCATTTAAGAGATTGATAGCCCCAATTAAAGGGTTAAACGTAGAGATAGTAATACCCGACTTGAGCCAATATTTCTTGAATTGTTTGAACACCCAATTGGGCTTGAGAAAGCCAATTAGGGCAAAGTCACTCAAACTACCGAGAGGTATAGAGTGAGTAATTATGTGCAAAGGTTATATCATGATCCCAAATATAACAAGTTTGTCCTAAATTCTAGACCCAACTAGATACTTGCTAAGGTGTAAGTCACTTCCCTAGTGCTTTTTATCAAGTGAGAAAAATCCTACAAAAACATTGTACTTAGATTACTTTCTGTGATCAATAGCATTAAAAGTAGAATAGAAACAAATCCAAGCATGCTTAGAAGTGCAGTTAAGAGCAACACGCATAGATAGATTGGATAGAAACCCAACTCCCAACCAATATTTGCTCCTTGTGGATATCAATCCCGACCTTTCGGGTAAAAGGTGCATCGACCACTCTTTTCCATTTTATAGTGGTATAGGGTTGGAGCCAATCAGCTTGTTACAGAAACTGGTTAGATCTCGAGGCTGCGGAGATACTTTAAATGGGAGGGGTGAACCTTCCAGAGGCCGAGGAAAAAGTACGTTACCCCTCGCTCTTCGAAAGATAATCACCAAGAAGTCTACAGCCGATCGAGGAAGAAATGTAGAGCCCTCCGAATCCAGTTATTTTGCCCCATCTAGGGAAGCATCGTAAGGCGACTCAGTTCAAGAGCAGTCGGCTGTCAAATCAAAACCACCGGGGAGGTATAAACTCCGGGACGAGCCTTCCTCATCACATAGCACCTCCGAAGGTTTTGGAGAGTGCCAGTCAGGCTTCGGAGCCCTCCTCTACACTTGTCCCCAAGGCACCAGCCACTATAGTTGATGATATTCTGGATGATAGACGGAGGAGAGGGGGGGATACTACAGTTACTGGCCTTGATAGTTCGAAGAAGAAAGAGGTATGGGAGGACCGGTTCGTTAGTCTAGCTACCTTCACTAGCTTCTGTGGGTGGTGGTCGGTGAGATCGCTCATTTTTGAGCAACAGTTCCAACTAAAAGACCTTGAAAAGTACAATTTGGCAGTCTTGAGACAGTTCTGAGAGCGGAAGGAGTGGATGTTGGTTCACCCAAAGTGTAGTGGACACAAAGGAGTATCTGGTCCGGGAGTTATATGCCAATGTGGAACACATAAAGAAAGGATCCAAAGTGACCAAAGTGAGGAATCTGAAGGTGCGGTTTGACCAGCAAACACTGAACTCCTACTTGGGGTTTGAGGATGTTGAGCCTGCACAATACTTAGAGAAGCTGGCGATGGGAGATGTAGCTCGCCCATGGCTAGCTGAGATTCTTGAAACCTGGGGACCACCACTACCATGGATCACAACAGGGATTCCTATTCAGTGAAACACACCGAACTTCGCGGCAAAGGGATGGCAGACTTTGTATGCATGTTGACCGTGAAAATGGTAACAACAATTAAATTTGTAAATGGGATTCTAAAATTATGTGATCTATTCCCGAGCTAGTTTAAGGGTGATTAGTGATAAAATATGAAGTAAGACAATAAAGATCGAGTTAGCCAAAGCGATAATCGAACCCGTAAGGGGACGTTCCCGGGCATAGAGCAAGCCAGTAGATACCTCGGGGACAGGCCTCGAGCCTATCTCGGGCTTATCGAGGGTAGTCGAGAAGGGGGTAACAGGTGAAGTTATAAATAAATAAGGCTCTTATACTATCAATTTCGAGCTAAATGATGGAGAACAAATGAAGAAACTATAAAATGATAAGGTGACCTCGGGGTCGATGAACACTGATAACTTAGAAGAAAGAAAGAGAGAGAGAGAGATATTATTGCATTATGGAGAAGTGGAGCAACATCAGCCCCTTAGAAGGAAGGGTGAGTCCCCTTTTAATAGGCGAGGGGACTCGGTAAAATGCATGTATATTAATTGCGAGAATACAAAGATGGGACAGCTTGACGCGAGTCCTCTCAATAGGCTCCAGATAGGCTGAACTTGTCAGGCGTAGCCATGTGCCTAGGAGACTTCCTCTTCTATTTTGACTTCGGACCTTGCCATATCATATAGTTGGATAACTAGTCGAGACATTGAGATAATATCGCATTGAAGATCACGGGTAAACAACACATGATGCCAGACAAATGAAAAGAAAGTGAGAGAGCCTTATGGAAGTAACCTTTACATTGTAACCACTAGGAATGGTGGTAGTATAAAGCGATTATGAGAAGCTACATTTTTGAAAGAAGATCTTTGTATGTAGTCACGTGATGTATAGCTCCAGAATTCAAAAGAAATCCAATTACGTTTAGCTACTCTACTTCACAAGGAAGCACTACAGTACACTTCTACACAACCAACTATTACCAGCCAAATTGGGAGATGCTATAAGACTTGACTGAGAGAGAAGCTTTGGCATACGAATGTGTTACTAGGTGTATTGCTCCTTGGTCATCCCAAAACACAAGGCGAGAGTTAGACTGATAAGCAAATCATTCGACTAGCACATGTGTAGATAATCTATTATCGAAAGGAGATCATTCAATCTCAGCCATTGCGGCATGCTATCAACCTTTGATGAACTCGAAGTGAGGTGGGAACCCAATGAGATAGCATAAAATAATCATGGTAGGTTTGTAGATGTTCATAATGAGTTCTCCATCGATTTTGACTTGAGAAGTACCCAGAAGCTAATGAAAGACAGAAAACAGGAGAAACAGGCGCTGTGCTACGATAACCTCCAAAGGTGCGCTAGGTCTTGACGGAGAGCCTAGTAAGGGTCCTTACGAGAAAGGAAGTGCTACAATGACACATAGAAGGATATGTTGTCTCATGGTTATCGAACAAGTGTTGGGAAACTAGCACAATGAATGCACTAACTAAGGAACACAACTAACACATGTTGTGGAGGTGTAAACAGGAAACAAACATTTGTTATGAGCTGGACATGCTTCTGCTATATTAACTCCCAAACTGCAATACAATACCACGTCACGAGCAACCATCGTACTAGGAACAAAGTGAGCTACTTACTGTGGGGTGTCCCAAGTGGACACGAAAGTTATACCAAGGTGGCGACACAAGTTCTTCCTATGACGGGGATGTGAGGATCTCTATTTTTTCCAGAGAGACTTTATGCACATGGTGACCATTTCGATGCACTCATGTGATAGGTGTTAAGTTATGCTCTTATGTTACTAGACATTGAGAAGCTTTCATGATGATACTCGCAAGAGAGTAGAGTGATTGTTCAAACCATATACGCCATATACACAAGTGAGTAAAAGAATGACTCGAGAAGGATCGCAACATTGGGATGCCTTACATGGAACTTAACACCACATAGGTAAACTATACGACAGTGCATGCATAGGCACAAGTGGGCAGATGTCGTCCATTTAAATAAAATATTCTGTAAGAAATTCATCGGATATAGTCCCCTGTTGAAAATTTAGTAAAGAAAGTGGGAAGTATTAATCCTAGAGTTATAACTCCATTCAAGGACGTATTTATAGAACTTAATTCCACAAAAGGATGTAAATAAGACAATTTGTGATAGAGTGGATTCACGAATAATACGTCTCCTTCAAAGAGTAGGTACACACAAGTTTTTGTGACTCACATCATATTAAGACCATGGTTACGCGGACTCTTCAATATGGATGTAGATATACAACAAGTAGAAATTTTGTGTTGTTCATATTGATATACTAAGGAGTGACTTACCTGGTGACTTTAGGTTGACAGGGCAATAGCTTAATCAATACCCCTCTACTCCACATCCCTAACGTACGTAGGTAACATACTGATATACTACATGATCTGGTGGTGCAGAGACATAAATAGGAATAAGGGTACTCCCCTTAGCAACAAGTTCTACCAATGCCTCCATGGCTCGATACATTCATCTAACAAACTCTTGGCAATCTCCCTCAGATTCAATGGTGGGGTTATTCCCTCCTTACTGCTTCCAAAATCATGAATTACTCATCTTGAGATTAAGACATAGAATGGAAATTAGCTCCCTATCTTGAGCTCTACTGCACGATCTGGAGTATCAAAGAATGGTGAAATTCTTAAATGTCCGAATAGCCTCCAACTTATAGATGTGGTCGATACACACCGATAAGAAAGATTCTACTAGACACGGCTCCGAGACATCCTAGGACACTTTAAAACCTTAGGCTCTGATACCAAGTTTGTCACACCCCAAAAACTGAGGAGCACGACCGGCGCTCAACCGAGTAAACCCGACTGAGCAAGCCTGTTAGGTTTCATTCTACCCAAACTAATTCATGAATAAATAGGAGATGGACTCCATTAATCACACTTAGTAAGTCTTTCATTAACAACTTCCATTTCATTTCCATTAGCAGCTTAAATCATAATTATCAAAATATTACAAGTTTTATAAATCTTTGCCAAATATCATTATTTTTACTTTAATTCCAATACCTGACACTACCCACAACCTGTCTACGGAGCCTCTAAACACAACTGAAGAGTAATATAATACGGAAATGCCGGTAACAAGGCTCCGGCTATACGTCAAATACAAAGTACATGATAAACAGACGAAATAGGACCCCGAAACGAAGTGGGGCTCACCAAGTAAGCTGAAAGGATGATGCGGCACTAGCTGCGACCAACACTGCCTGCTATAGAAACACCTACATCCATTTAAAGACGTAGCGCCCCAGCAAAAGGGACGTTAGTGCCATCGAATAGCACTAGTATGTATAACTAAACACCATGTAGTTAGAAAGAACTTTCATACAAGAATAAGAAATCACAAGTATAACTCAAAACTATAAACGATTACCACATTATCAAATAAAATAATCATACAACTTTCACATCATTTTTCCATAGCTTTTAGTTTGGGGCATTTCACACTATTCATCATTTGTTCACAATACCACTGCTATCATGAGCGGAGTCCGATCTCGACCCGATCGGCTAGGTTGCCTCATTTGAGACATACACTTCAATCACAATCTCATTTACCCTTTTTCCGGAAATCATTCACAATACCACCGCTATCTTGAGCGGAGTCCGATCTCAGCCTGATCCGCTAGGCCGCCTTACCAAGGCGTTGTTTAATCAATTCGTTTCACATATATCATTTCATAGGCACTTGGGGCCACAACTTTATCACATCATTCTTGGAACTAGGCCGCATTTTACATCATTCCCGATTTCAATATTAGCTTTGCCATTTAGGACAGTGGGTGCACACAAGGGCAATTTAGATTGTAAGCATAGATAAGACTTCACATAGATGGCACAATATATGCAGCTTCAATCTCAATTTAAGGTCTAAGCATTTCAACACATAATTCGTATCTTTTGCCACTTTCAAGTTATCAAGATAGCACATTGATCATGTTGAGACACATCTTTCACGCATATAAGGTTACAACACCAATTCATGTAAAATAACAATCGATGCAACAATTCAACTTTAATCTTACCATATTCACACAAACACCGATGAAGCTCAATTTCTAAAAGACGGGGTTTTAGCCATACATACCTCAATAAAGCTTTCCTTAATCCTTACAAAATTCCGGAACTCTTAGCATTTTGATCTATTATATAAGAATTACAAATTGAACCAAGAATTAGGGACAATATTAGTATTCTAGCTCGTTTGAGCATATTATCAAGCACTAGGGATGCATTGTGATCTTAGGTCCTTTTTATGAGATATTGTTATCATTTTATACCCCAATTGCTTTCTTTTTACTTCACAACCTCCCAATATTCCATTATCTATTGTGCATGCAAGAAGCCTATTCTTATACCCATAAATTACCTCACTAATGACCCCTTATGGCTTTGTTGAAAATTTAAGAGCTGAGGTGATGAAGTCCTACCTCTTGGGATGAAGGTTTAGGTGCCTCACTTGATTATCTTCAATGTTTAACAAAGATTTGTGGAGCAATTTTGATGCTAAGCACTTCCCCTCTCTTAGACCCTCTTTCTCACTCTAAAAGTACCAAGAAATAGGCTCAAAATGAGCTATTGTACAAGATATATCGACAGGGGGTCGGGTTTTAAAAACTTAGAAAATAGGAGCCCGACTCAAATTTGCGATCGCAAAGCTGACATGTGGTCCGCATAATGGACCGCAAAATGCTCCCCAAAACCTGAAGATACTGTTTGGGTATGCGACAGAAATGCGGTCCGCATACCCGTTCTGCGGTCNACATGGACTAAGGTCCATTCCTTGAAGCGGCGCAAGGTGACTTGGATTTTATCCAGATACCTCTGCATTCTGTCTTCCCGAGCTTCATAGATTCCGTTTACTTGACTTACTATGAGGAGCGAATTGCATTTTGCCTCGATGGACTCGGCCCCCAGGCCCTTGGCCAACTCTAGACCTGCAATCATAGCCTCATACTTGGCTTCGTTGTTAGTTAGCTTCGCAATTTTTATGGATTGTCGGATTACGCCGCCGAAGGGCATCTTAAGGACTATACCGAGTCCTGATCCTCTGACGTTTGTGGCACCGTCCGTGAATAGGGTCCACACCCTAGAAGATGTGCTTGACTTTAGTAAAAGTTCCTTCTCTACCTCGGGGACAAGGGATGGCAAAAAATCGGCCACAAAATCCGCTAGGATCTGGGATTTGATGGTCGTTTGAGTCTGATACTCGATATCATACCCTCCGAGCTCGATGGCCCATTTGGCCAGTCGGCCCGACAACTCAGGTTTGTGCAGTATGCTCCGGAGGGGATAGGTCGATAGGGCACAGATGCGGTGGCACTAAAAGTAAGGCTTTAGCTTGCGCGAAGCGCTTATTAGTCAATTTTCCTATTTGGTGTTCGAACATCTTATTAACTAGGCGTTGGTACATTGCTCCTGCGTTTTTTAGTCCGAAGGGCATCACATTATAGCAATATGTGCCATACTTTGTGATGAATGAAGTGTTTTCCCTGTCCTCGGGGTTCATCTGAATCTGATTGTACCCCGAGTAAGCATCAAGGAAGGTGAGGGTCTCGTGGCCGGCCGTGGAATCGATCAGACGATCAATGCTGGGCAGCGGGAAAGAATCTTTGGGCATGCTTTGTTTAAATCCTTATAATCTACGCACATTCTTAGGTTATTCCCTTTCTTTGGCACTATTACTACATTAGCTAGCCATTCGAGATACTTTACCTCCCTGATGGACCCGATTTTTAAGAGTTTCGTTACCTCTTCTTTGATGAAGGTGTGTTTTACCTCGGACTGCGGCCTCCTTTTCTGCTTCACGGGTTTGAATTTGGGGTCGATGCTCAGCCAGTGGGAGGTTGTTTCTGGTGGGATACCTATCATATCTAGGTGGGACCAGGCAAAACAGTCGATATTGTTACTAAGGAATCGAATAAATCCTGTCCTCAATTCGGGGGTCAACCCCGTACCCAGGTATACCTTGCGGTCCGGGAGGTTATCGATCAGAATGGCCTGCTCCAATTCTTCGACCGTTGATTTGGTCGCAACGATTCTTCGGGGGCGACGAAGGTTCGGGGGTCGAAGAAATCTTCCTCATCATCTCCGCCGGTTTGCATGCTTTTTTCCTCGTTTGAGGCCGAGTGTGTGGGGGTCGACGCCTCATGGTGAACCGCGAACATTTCCTTTGCCGCCCGCTGTTCTCCATATATTGTTGTAATGCCATTTCTTGTGGGGAATCTCACCACCTGATGTAAGTTAGAGGGTACTGTCCTCATATCGTGTATCCAAGGCCTACCAAGCAAAGCGTTGTACCTCATGTTGCCGTCGATGACCTGAAATTTGGTGCTCTGGGTCGTGCCAGACGTGTTGATTTGGAGGGTGATTTCCCCTTTCGTTTCTTCCCCGATCATGTTGAAACCGTGGAGGATTCGAGGAATGGTGTTGATCTGACTGAGCAATCCCTGCTGTTCTATCACTCCAGACCTGATTATGTTGGCCGAGCTACCCGGGTCCACGAGCACGCGCTTTATCCTTTTGTTGTTTAAGAGAAACTAGATCACCAGTGCGTCATTATGTGGTTCTCCCATGGCCTCGAGGTCCTCCTCGATGAATATGAGGGTTTCCTCGGGTAAGATCTGTCGGGCCGATCCTTCTGTAGCGGATGTTTTTGTCCGCTTGGACACGGGGCACTGGGGATCGTCAGCCCCCCCCCCCTCGATAATCATGTGGATATCATGTTGGGGAGTACTTTTTTGCGCTCGGACTGTGCCCGGGGGTGCGCCGGACTCCGGGTTGATCGGATCTGTTCTCCTGTCGCTCTTGAGATCTCTGCTTCTCATTTCGCCGATCGAGCAGAATGTCCGGTCCTGAAAGCGGATATCCTGGGCAAGAAAAAGTTTGAGAGATATCGTGCGTTTAAGTGACGAAACTAGCAAGAAAATAATCACTATTATTTTTAGCCCCATGGTGGGCGCCAAACTGTTTACCGTGAAAATGGTAACAACAATTAAATTTGTAAATGGGATTCTAAAAATACGTGATCTATTCCCGAGCTAGTTTGTAAGGGTGATTAGTGATAAAATATGAAGTAAGAGAATAAAGATCGAGTTAGCCAAAGCGATAATCGAACCCGTAAGGGGACGTTCTCGGGCGCAGATCAAGCCAGTAGATACCTCGGGGCAGGCCTCGAGCCTATCTCGGGCTTATCGAGGGTAGTCGAGAAGGGGGTAACAGGTAAAGTTATAAATAAATAAGGCTCTTATGCTATCAATTTCGAGCTAAATGATGGAGACAAGTGAAGAAACTATAAAATGCTAAGGTGACCTCGGGGTCGATCAACACTGATAACTTAGAAGAAAGAAAGAGAGAGAGATATTATTGTATTATGGAGAAGTGGAGGAACATCAGCCCCTTACAAGGGAGGGTGAGTCCCATTTTTATAGGCGAGGGGACTCTGTAAAATGCATGTATGTTAATTGCGAGAATACAAAGATGGGACGGCTTGACGCGAGTCCTCTTAATAGGCTCCAGATAGGCTGAACCTGTTAGGTGTAGCCATGTGTCTAGAAGACTTCCTCTTCTATTCTGGCTTCGGACCCTGCCTCCTTCGATTCGGACCTCAACGAGCTCTGAGACCGAGAACTCGATCGTGGCCTTCCACCCTCGGGGTCTCGAGGAAGGCTTCTAAAATGTCTTGATAGCAGAAAATCAAGTCTTCTGATTTTACCGCGTACAATGCAGCGGGCTAGACCCGTGCCACAATGAAACTAACCTTCCTATCCCGCGGGTAGTTCTAGTCTCCTCCATTATTGCGAAGTACCATATCAATGTGGGTGCTGTGATGCCGGCCAACATGTTTGTGGTCGCCAGGCAAGATGATACCTCCTACCCATATCCCAACACCATCACTGAGTACCTTACGGATGTACGGGTGGTGCCAAGTGATTTTGACACGAATGTTCAGGCTAAGAAGCCCTTCTCATGGTATTCTCTGATGGATGCACACAACCCTAAGAGAAAGGGTCAGCTGACTACCACCATTAGCCAGTCTGATGAGTCAGCGGTGGTACATGCAGAGACAACCGATATGCCATCCACTTCTGTAGAGCCTTCAGCTAGTACAACTGCCATGCCCTTACCTTCAGCCTCAGTGCCTTCAATCTCGGCTTCGAAGCTAGTGCCTATGCCTACTGCTACACTATCTGTGCTACGATTCTCCCAAACACTAGCGAGCCTCAACAACTAGATGTAGGCAACCACTGCAAAGCTGTCTGACATATCCAGTACTGTTGTTGCACAATTATCCATCCCAGCACCCCAGATTCCCCCAATAGTGGGAGAGACATTGAGAAAGCTCTTGGAGAACCAGACCACCATAATGAACACTCTGGTACAACATGGGGCAGTGATTGAGGAGCTGGGAAAGGGAGTAAAGAAAATGAGAAAATCCCAGGCTTCCGAGAAGTCAGTTGACAAGCTCCAGAGAGAGGTAGCCAAGATTGCAGCAGTTGGAGATCTTCCATTTGACATGCTGATAGATCCAGCTCTCTCAACATCAGCAGCACCAGCAACACCAGTAGCACCATCACCTCCAGTGGCACCAACTGGCCAGTCTGAGGAGCCAAACCTAGCTGCCAACACTATTGAGGCAGTGCGCCAGATGTCCACTAACCTAGCCACTCCCAGAGTCTAGGATGATGAGATCCAGTTAGATGAGACTGAGAGCGGTGACGGTGCTACGGACACAGAGATGGCCAAGGAGCCATAGGGATTTTTCTTTACTCTTACCCTTCCTTTACTCTTATTTTGTTAAGCATTGGGGACAATGCTTATTTTTATTCACGGTAGTGGAGTTTATTTGATTTATTTTTATTATTTTGAGAAACCTAGTTTGTAATAACTGACAATATTTTCTTCTTTCTCCTTATTCTGTGTATATTCTCTCTTTTCCTCTCTCATTATGTATATTACGCTTTCAGTAGTTTTACTTTGTAGCTTCTTTATTTTGTTCTCTTATTAGTTATTGTTTAATTTAGTAGCTTCTTTTTCATTTAGTAGCTTTTTTTTATTTAATATCTTCTTATTGATTTAGTAGCTTCTTTTATGTTTTAGTGGAGAATAAGCCTTTGGTTTTCTTAATGCCACGGTTCTTTCCAAAGGTAGTTTTTGTGTGAACTAGGTGACTCTTCCCAACGATGGATGGCGTGACAACCTTCTTAAGGGATTGAGTCCTTGTTTGGTGTATAGGTAGTAATGATAGTACTAAGGAATAAAAAGACCTAATTGAGTCATGATCGAAGAGTCAAACACGCTGCACTTGGTACCAACACACTCAACTACGTGCTTATGATTACAAATAAGGTTTCTGGAAAGAAATAGCTCTGGTTAGTGACCTTGTGACTCTTGTGTTGACTTAGGTAATCACCGGGTGCTTTAACCGAAACATAGTGATATTCAATCTTGAATATGCTCGTCGTGGGCCCTCGACTCTATTCTCTTTAACAATCCAGTTGTGTGAGAGGTGAGATGTTTTTGTTGCAAGTCCAAGTACCTGTGCGTATGATCTAGAACTTGCTCCGAATGTGTTTCAAGGCGAAATCTTAAGTTTTGCTTGGCTTGAGAAGCGATTGTAGGCTCTCATTGACCTTCTTGATGTTTTCCTTTGCCTACCAATGTTGTTATCCTTAGTCAACCCATTGGAGCCTCAAACCTTTTTCATTTGATAACCATGTTACAAGTCCTTACCCGTTTTTTTCATGACTCTCTCTTCACACCCGAGCTTTACTCAACATTCATGTAAAACAATTGGATACCAAAGTATGTTTTGGGGAGAGACGAGGACCTTGAAAGAGGTATCAAGGCACAAAAAGAGAAAATAAATGATGAGAATGAAAGGCAAGCAAAGGAAAGAATAAAAAGAAAAATGCAAGAAGAGAGTGAATAAGTTGAAGAGTTAAAGGGATTCAAATAAAAGTAATGATGCTAGGCATGGGGAAATCAAAGAGGGAGAAAACGAACGTCAGGATCAAGAATGAGTGATGTTAAGTCTCTCTAGTTTGCCCAAGGAAAAGAAAATGCCTCTATGAATTGGAAAAGCATGAGCCGAGAACAGAAAATGGAGTGCTTAAGGAAAGATGAACCCGTTCTATCATAGCATATCCAACCTTAGTCCAAAATCCTTCATTGCATTCCAAAAAACCCTACGTGATTTCAATCTGAGTGATCTTACATTAGTTGTGATCTACATGAGGGGAAAGCCTATGGTACTTAAAGTCAGACTTGAGACATTCTTTTGAGAGAGATCAGTGAACATTTCGCAAATCTTTGGATTGAGTGCTAAAATTCTTAAAAGAGATAGGCAAACGGAGAGTAGAGGAGGAGGAGTTTGGGATCCACAATAACCTACATGAAAGAGCGAGCTTCCTCGACGAGTAAAGTCAACTCTTGATGCTTAAGTGTCACATTAGAACTATTTGTGCATATGAGTTTAACTTGTTGCCTAGTTGATAATTCATAAGTGGTGTGGGTAACTTTTGGTCCCAATTGATGTGTGAATGAGTCACCTTTGATTAGCAGGAATGACTCTTAACTTGTGGAGGTGGGAACTAATTAATTTGCTTGAGGACAAGCAAACACCTAAGTTTGTGGGAGTTGATAAGTGGGGATTTTGACTACTTATTAGCGCCTATTAGCTTTTTCTTTAGTCCAAAAACGTTTAACTGTGTTCCCGAAAACTGATGAAATGTTCTTAATTGGAAGATGGACTCCCGAGGTGAAATCCAACTCAAAAAGGAGTAATCTAAACTCAAGGCCATAAAAGGCACAGAAGCCCAAAAGTGCGGACTACAGAATATCATCTGCGGCCGTAGATGATGAAGGAAAAGCCAGCAAAGTTTGGTGCAAAGTACCGTTCGCATATAAATTATGCGGCCGCAAAAGATGGCTAGGAACAAAGTTCAGAGAATGTGCAAAGTTCCAAGTTTCCAATCCCTCAGAAGTGCGGATTGCATAGGAATTATGCGGCCGCAGAAGAAGTGCCTTGCGGCCGCAAACGTAAAAGTGTGGACCGCAGATGACCAAAGTGCGACTGCAATAACAAATTTGCGAACCGCAGATAGAATGCCTTGCGGCCGCAGATCAGTATTATGCGGCCGCATACCTCTAGTTCCTGACAGGATGAAGAAATCTGCGGACCGTACTTGGAATGTGCGAACGCAGAACCTCCCGAAGGGGCATTTTTGTCAGAAATTCGAGCCTTGTATAAATTGACGAGTTTCGCAATTGTAGGTCAACTTTTGACATGAGCAAGTACAATAGTTGTTTCTTATTGTTTCTTTTAGTAGTTTTTCATATTTTAGGATTTTTTAACATAGATTTTACCATTTTTACTTTACATTATGAGTTTATTTAGCATCTCTTCTTCTATTTCTTCACTTTCAAGCATGAGTAGCTAGATTTTTACTAGGGTTGTGACCAAACCTTAGTGTGTAAACCTTATGGGTGTCTAATTTAATGTTGGTTTATGGTTGGGAATTTATTATTTAGCCTTGTTCATGCTTTAATTTGTAGAATTGACGGTTGAAAACATTAGTTCATACCTATTTGACTTAGTCTCTACTTGAGAAAGAGAGACTTAGTCTAGGAAAACTTGGCTTACAAGAAATTGGGTCAATCGAGAGATTGATAATCCTAATTAAAGGGTTCAACCTAGAGATAGTAATAACCCAACTTGAGCTTTTATCTACCATTTTGTGCAATACCCATTTGGACTTGAGAAAGCTAAATTAGGAAAAATCACTCTCTGACCGAGAGATATTGAGTGGGTAATTGAGTTTTGATAGATAAATACACCCTGATCAACAAAACAAGCTTTTCTTAGTTTCATTTCTTAATATTGCAATCTTAGTTTAAAATAGACATATAAACAACCCCAATTTGTGGAAGTCTAAATTGAGATAGTTCATACTCACGTACTACAATGTATACTCCTAACTACCACATATTGCTCCTTGTGGAAATAGACCCCAACTCTTGTTGGGTATTTATATTGCAATCGGCCATTTCATATCCATGATTTGAGGTGTGAATTGGACGAGACCACACATCACTATGGATTTTGTGGTAGGCTTATCATAGTCCTTGATGAAATTTGACGTAGTCTGGGTTATTATGGACCGGTTGACCAAGTCCGCACACTTCATTCTAGTGATGATGACCTATTCTTCAGAGCGACTGGCTCAAATTTACATCCGATATATTATCTGCTTGCATGGCGTGCCCATTTCAATCATTTCTGACAGAGGCACGCAGTGCACATTGCAGTTTTGGAGAGCAGCGCAGCGAGAGCTGGGCACACGGGTAGAGCTGAGTACACCATTCCATCCCTAGACGGACGGGAAATCTGAGCGCACTATTCAGATATTGGAGGACATGTTACGTGCTGTGTTATGGATTTCAAAGGTGTGTGGGATCAATTTCTTCTGTTACCAGAGTTCGCCTACCACAACAGCTTTCAGTCAAGTATCCAAATGACACCTTATAAGGCCTATATGGGAAGAGATGTCGTTCTCCAATTGGTTGGATTGAGCCTTGGGAGGCTAGGTTGTTGGGCACTGATTTGGTCCGTGATGCCGTGGAAAAGGTTAAGGTGATTAAGAAGTGGCTCCACTCCGTACAATGTAGGCGAGTTTGCACAGAAGCACAGTTTGGTCAGAGACTGGGTTTCTGCAGATGCAGAGGATGGAGCGCAAAAGCGGCCCCGCAGGTGCGCAACATCGGGGCTTAAATGATTTTTGCATTAGCAGACTTTTGAACACAGAAGCGGTGTTGTAGGTGCGACCATATGTACCGCAGATGCGAGAATCGCTAGGCATAACATAAAAAGCGAGGGTTTGGTAATTTTTCTCATTGTGGAATTTTAGAGCTCGGTTGGAGGCAATTTTTGTGAGGCTTTTTACTACAATTGAAGAGGTGAGTAAAGATTATTCAATTTTATTGTTAGATATTGATTCCCCATTGATTATTACACCTAATTTATGTGATTTTAAAGTGAAATTTGGGGATTTTATGCTATTTTATTGGAAAGTGAGATTTAGTGATTTGAGAGCCGATTTTTTGATGGAATAGGATGAAATTAGTATGGACTCGTAATTGAATGTGTGTTCGGAAATTATGAACTCTATCGAGATTCGGGGTGCGGTACCGAGGTTGACTTTACATATTTGATTCAAGAATTTAGCTTTATAATTTGGAATTGTTTGCAATAGCTATTATAGATGGTATTAAGTTGCTTTGTCTAGATTTGAGTAGCTCAGAGGCCGTTTCACTGTCGCGCCCCCTTTTTCTTGTGAAATCGGGTTTATGACATTTTTGGTTGAGACAACTCGTTCCTTTTTGGAAAGGGGTTTGCAGTTTTTGAAGAGTCGCCACCTAACGATTTAATGTGTGTTAGGGCACCTATAGGGTTCATTTACAACTATATTTGATAACCAGAGACAGGGTAAGGGCTTGAAATTATCCTAAGGGAAGGTGTTAGGCACCCCTCAGGATCCACTAGTGTGGTTCCCCGCCAGACAATTTTTGTGTGAATTTGTACAATTAGAAAATAAACAAGTATGGCTCAAATATTTGGGGATTTAAGTTTAAATACACAGATGCTTGAAAAAAATAGTTAATGAAAAGAAATACAATCTAAGCGTATTTGTGAATGTAAAAGGAGTGTCCTATGTTGGTTAGCCTATAGGATCACATTAGTACAATGCCCGGTAATCACTCCTTAAAAAGGGGCTACGCGTGGCATTAGTGCACCGGTCATCATATCCATATCTACACTTTCCCGCCCCGTAAAGGTAATTAAAGCGAGGGTTGGTCTCGACCCCTATTGCATGCTGTTACCCGTCCATTCCTATCAGTCCCGGAGGAATTTAGGACTCCTATCCTATAAGGGGGGGGGGGGTTCTAGGCAGACCCTCAGGTTTAAAGGGCAAAATACTAGCCGACAAATAAAAACACATAGGACTGCATTTAGGGGGTAAAACACAGAAATCAGATAGAAGGCCCAGATATACCTCAACAAGTAATGCACATAGGCAACACGATTCATACGCAATTAAGGTCTAAATTCAGATCCTAACAAGGTATTTAAGTGATAACAGTGGGACCAGATTTATTACATGACTCAGAAAAGAAGTCCGAATCAGGCTTGCCTACTGATTTTAACACGTTGACGGTTAAAAACTAACCACAAAGTCTGTTCTGGTTTTATTTAAAGTTGATTGCCTAAGGCTTGCCTAGGCGCGGAATACAGATGACTACATTCTATATAGTGAAACAAGGCAGGTTTTTTAAAGCGGACTCTTGAATCCTTATAGGAATGATATCTAATGACAAATCTAGGCAGTTTTTGAAAGAACTTGTTTTAGAGAAAATAAACCATTAATTAAACCAGTTTCGAAATGAACTAAAACGTGGACTCGGTTGATTTATTTGACTAAACTAGTTAAGATCTATAGGCAGAATTTCTAGAGTTATTCCCTATAGACATGACATCTAGTTGTTTAACACTGATTTCAGAAACTTTGCAGGCATGATGACCAATGAAAGAAAACATGTAACACTTATTATAACAGAAGCTGGATTAAATTATATCCTATAGGTATGGCATCTATTTGTGAAACTAATTTTGAGACCTATTAAATATGATTTCTAACATGGTAAGGCAAGTATAGTAAAATCCTACTAAACATGATTTCTAACATGGTACGGCAAGTATAGTAAAACCCTATAGGCATGTTTTCTAACATGGTAAGGCCAAACATAGTAAAAATGTAAAGTCCTATAGGCATGGTTTCTACCCGCCTTACCCCACAAACATGTAAATACCCGCCCTTTTAACTAGTTACCCCACTATTCGTTTACTAATTATTACAGACCATGTGAATGAACTACATAAGAAAAGTAAAAATTACACTATAGAGAGCCTGAAATAGGCCCAGACATTCAGCACCTGATTAGGACTTCCTCCTTGAGTTATGTAATGAACCACCTCAAGTGCCAAGATTGTTCCATAGCCTTTCTCATATCTGGGTGTGTCAGAGTTCCCAAAGGACCTTAAGGGATCCCGGGCAGTTCTCACACCCAGATTGCATAACCAAGACAGAGTAAGTGCAGTGTAGAAAGGCCAGCTTTTATGTGTCCAAGTTCAGAGGGAACTCAAGGGTCCCAAGGCAAGGCTCACACAAAAAGGGCAGAACCTAGTGGTCTAAGAGTATATGTGAGAGTGTTTCACATAAATTTAAAAGAGATGAGTTGGAAACAATTTTGACAATGATTTGTTTGAAATATGTTTTGGAAGGCAATAGAAGAGTTTGCCTTAGTGAAAACTAGCTTGAAGAAGAAAAGAAACAGGACAATCAGTAACTCAAGACCAAATCAACATACATAGTTCAAACACAAACAGGGAAAGGAGTAATTGGGGACAAGTAGTTCATATGCGAAAGAATATTTGCACACAAGTTAACACCAGAGAAGTACTACAGAACATAAATAGTCACAGCAATAGTCTATCACAAAATGTTCATGCCATGAGCTTAACAACATCATATTTAAGGGGTGCTAAACAGAGTTACACATTAGGTTTAGGGGAAAGGGTTCAGGATCACATAGTAACTAGGTGTCATGCTTATAATATATTGGGGGTTATGGAGGTAGGGCAGAATAGTAGTAGAAAATGTAAGAAAGCAGTAGACATGCAGAATTACAGGGTAATCATATGGCAAAATAGGCATGCTAATTGCAAGGGAGGCAGCAGAACCACAAGTAAAAGCATAAGAGAAACAAAAGGAAGTGCAATACAAATAGAAACATATTGTTTTGGAGGTTGTAAATTAAACTTAAAATATACTAGTAAAAATGAGAGAATAGGTGCAGAGTGAGGAGTGAAGAGCAGTACAATGAAGGGAAGTAGAGCAGTAGTGTGTAGAGCAGTAGAATAGTAGAACAATAGAGCAGTAGAGCAATGTATCCACACAGTTTTGGCTTGCAGCCAACTGAGTATCAAAGTAAGAGAGTATGTATGTGTGTAAGAGAGAGTTCAGAACAATGTAATTGTTCGTGTGTTATGCTAAAGAGAGGGTAGAGTATTTATAGTTTTAGAACATGCAGGAAAATAAGGTAATAGGTACTGACTTAGCACAATTATAGAAATAATACAAATCAGAATCAATTAAAGACCCGGACTTCCTTCAATTAGGGAGTCATAGTTCAAATGGGTACAAGTTGTATCAAATAGGAAAAAGAATTACTTATAAGACTGATTTTACCACAGTAGGAGTAGTAAAAGCATGTGGCATGTAATAAGGACTAAGTACAGAATATTTTCAAGTAAGGAATGTACATGTTAAATAACTAACAACATATTTGTGCACATAAATAAGGTAGAGTACAATTTTAATTCTGACAGTTAGTTCAAAGAATCACGAATGAGATTGAAAATCACAAGGAATCAGCACTAAGGAAGGTATCACAAAAGTAAGGAAGCAATTCAAAAACTCAGTACAGAATTACAAGGAAAATACACAAAATCATAGATTCAGGGAAGATATCGTAGGTCTAAGGAGATTACACAAAAAATCAATATAAATTATGATGTGAACAATCAATAAAACAAATGGTCGGACCTAATAAATAATAAATAACATGTTTGAACAAAATTAGATAAACCCTAAGAACGGATTAGAGCAGGAAGCACAAGAGCATATAGAACATACATGAAACATAGAATGTTCATGAGAGACATGCAAACACATCGCAAACAGACTCAAACTTCAAATCGGATCCAGAAGTATTAGGGTTTCTTAATGAAAATGAATGGAAAGACTCAAGTGATGTTTAAACATATTAAAAATCACAAAGTAATTGCTAAAAATCAGAAAGGAATCGTTTTTTGCAAAAGGGTTTTGAAACCCTAGTCTGGAAAATGAGAAAATCGTTTGAAATCAGAGAAATCTTTTTAGGAAAACAGGTGAGAACCTTTAAAGACACATAGATCCATCACAGATCTAAAAAGATCGGAGGATTTAAAGCTAGGGTTTTCCAGAAAAGTAGTAGAGATGATAGAATAGGTCAAGAACCCATAGATCCGTAATAAAACAAGAAGAAGTTCTTACTCACAAACGAAAAATGGCCTGAGATAGGATGATAAACAAACTTCCAAACTGGAACCACTTGGGGTTCCCTTGAGTAGATCTCAAGGATCCAAGAAATCGAAAAGCCATGGCGTGTGGAATACCAGGCCCGGTCGGAGATGTAGAAACATAGTAGGAGGGGTTTATGCCAGTGACGGCGATAGGGTTTGAGTTAGGTCTCAGAGAGAACTTGGAGAGGAAGGGATTCATGGGCGGTGCAAATGAGAGAATGGGGTAGGGTTTGGGGGGTTGTTGGATTAAAAAAGGAAAGAGATAACGTGGACTGTTGATATGGGAGATCGACGGTCGAGATTAAAAAGGGTAGGTTGGGTTCCGGGTTTTGGTATGGGTTAATAGGGTGTGGGTCGAGTTTTAATTGTAAAATTGGGCTGGGAATTGGGGTCCTGATTTGGCTATAATTGAAAGCCAATTTGGCTATAATTTAAATAGCTAGTTTTTTCCTATTTAATTTATAAAAAATAGTAGATAATTTCTGAAAAGATAATTTAGAATGCTAAAATGATTTAGGTTATATAATTAGTAATTTAACATACAGGACCCAATTTTATGCATATAAAACATAATTATCTTAAAAGGGCTAATATTGCAATTATATGCAATTTAGCTTTAAAAATACTAAATGTAATTGCAAAAAATATATATAGATTACCTTAGCCATATTTTGGCATAAATATAGAAATCCAACAGATGAACTAGCAAAATAATAATTTTGGAAATAATTATTTGGGATTTTATGGATAAAAAGGGAGAAAATAAATCAGTTTAAACCTTTAAAATTATTGGAAAAATAATAAAAACTTCGGGCATGATTATATATGCATATAATTGCAATTTAGAAGGTATTTTTGCATATTTAAAAATATAGGGAAAAAATGGGTATCAACAGCTGCCCCTCTTTACCCGGGAAGGATGAAAGAATTTTCGGGTAAAGAAATGATGGCCAATTTTGACCGAGCGAAATAGTTCGAGAAATTAGGCCGCACCCTGGCTTATGAGCTGCCTACATATCCCTGGTTCTACAGGAATCAGGTCATGTGTAGTTCTGGATTCATCGGCGAAGTTTACCGGTGAAGTCATCTCAAGAGCCGACGTAACATCTAGGGCCGAGTGAGTGAACGGTTTACGGGAAGGTGATGTATGATATGGCTGGGAAAACTGGAGCGGGATCGCTACTGCTGGGATAGCCGTTGCTCGCGGGGTTACCCGCAAATAAACAATACAAGCATATATTGCGTAATTTAAACATGATGCGAATTCCCATTGGACCATGAATGTTGTCTTTGGACGGTTAGGAATGGCGTCCTCAGACCATGATGTTCTGGGCCATGGGTTGTTTGGTGCAGGATTCGCAGGCCATGAAATGATGTTCTCGTGCTATGAGGAGGGTGCCTCCGAACCATGACGCCTTTGAAAAATTATACGCAAAAGATTGAAAGAGCTCCTCGGGCCATGACATGGTGTTCTCGGGCCATGAAGATGGTGCCTCTGAACGATGACGCCTTTGGACGAGTTGGCGATATTTCAGCCCATGAAGGATGCAGTAGTATGATTTGGACAAGACAGAGCTTAGTCTTGCGAATTGAAGGGCAGAGCTTAGCCCGTAAGAAAAGCGAGATAAATAGTGCTTGAGATAGCGCTTAGTTTCAAAGAAAAATTGGAGGCAGAGCTTAGCCTCGAAAGGCAGGAGAGCAACCTTATGCAAAGATGTGAATGCAGATGGAGGTAGAGCTTAACCTCGGAAGGAAGAATGGTAGCCTTATGCAGATTGGAAGGCAGAATGGTAGCCTTATGCACATTGGAAGGCAGAATAGTAGCCTCATGCAATGCAGATGCAGATGGAGACATCGTTTAGTCTCAGAAGGCAGAATGGTAGCCTTATGCACATTGGAGGGTAGAATGGTAGCCTTATGCAATGTAGATGCAGATGGAGATAGCGTTTTGTCTTGGAAGGCAGAATAGTAGCCTTGTGCAAATTGGAAGGAATAATGGTAGCCTTATGCAATGCAGATGCAGATGCAGACAGTGTTTAGTCTTGGAAGGCAGAATAGTAGCCTTATGCAAATTGGAAGGCAGAATGGTAGCCTTATGAAATGCAGATGCAGATGGAGATAGCGTTTAGTCTCAGAAGGCAGAATAGTAGCCTTATGCAAGAAATAGAATAACAAATGACGGTAGAATTTTCTTAGCTGATAACAGATTGCGGCGTTGTGAGTACTGGGAGCATTGTGACATATGGAGCATTACTGGCGTGTGCTGATAGCGAATGTTAGCATGTGCAACGGTTCTGAGGGCAATGTTTGTCCCTTGAGCGTACAGTATGTTTAAGGATTTCGCAATCCTAGTGCCTGCATCCAAAGAAAAATCGTAAGTTTTGTAAGGGGGAGGTTAATTCGTATCCCCGCTGGCTTTGCTTGACTCGTTCGGCTTTGATCTGGTGATACCGTCTGTATCATTGGGGTAGCGTAGCTAAACAAAGCAGTTTCAATAATAAACGTGCATGATTTTATAAAAGCATGACATAAATGTATAATTAAAAATAGCTTTTAGATGAACCGATGACTGTGACGTAGTTCAAGACATTGCAACCTCTCCTGCTACAGAATTTTTAGGGTCCTCCTCAAAATTCTGCCCCAGTTTGATGGGTTGACGTTTCAGACTGTTGCTCGTGCGGCGATCGGCTGAAATTACTTCGGAATTTTGAGGGTGGACCCTCAAAATTCTGCCCCAGTTTCCAATTGCGGGGGGAAATGAAATTTTTATTGAATTGTGACCGAACCCATAGGGCTGCCTAGGTATCCCCTCTTAAACGGGAATCAGGTCAGGCGTAGTTCAATTTACATCATATAAGGAAAGCCTAAAGATTACACATAGTAACGCTTGACTACATCTAAATTGATCGGCTTTGGCAAGACTTCTCCGTCCATTTCTGCAAGTATGAGGGCTCCTGCTGTCAAAACTCGGTGAACCATGTATGGACCCTGCCAGTTGGGAGAGAACTTCCCATTGGCTTCATCTTGATGCGGAAAAATTTTCTTCAACACCAGCTGCCCTGGTGTGAACTGTCTTGGCTTGACTCTTTTGTTGAAGGCTCTGGACATTCTGTTCTGATAGAGTTGACCATGGCAGACTGCATTCATTCTCTTTCCGTCTATATGGGCTAGTTGCTCATAAAGACTTTTTACCCACTCTGCGTCGTCGAGCTCAGCTTCTTGTATGATCCTTAGGGAAGGAATTTCTACCTCAGTGGGAATGACAGCCTCTGTACCGTAAACCAGTATATAGAGGGTTGCCCCGGTTGATGTGCAGACTGTGGTGCGATATCCCAGTAGAGCAAATGATAACTTCTCGTGCCACTGTCTATGCTTCTCTATCATTTTCCTCAATATCTTCTTGATATTCTTGTTGGCGGCTCCTACAGCTCCATTCATCTAAGGTCTGTAGGCTGTGGAATTCTTGTGTTTGATCTTGAAAGTTTCGCACATGACTTTCATTAAGTCGCTGTTGAGGTTGGAGCCATTATTAGTAATGATTGACTCTGGAATTTCGAATCGACAAACAATGCGGTCGCGGACAAAGTCTGCCACGACTTTCTTAATCACTGCTTTGAAAGATGCTGCTTCGACCCATTTGGTGAAATAGTCGATGGCTACTAGGATGAAACTGTGTCTGTTAGAAGCGGCACGCTCCATTGGTCCAATAACATCCATTCCCCAGGCGGCGAACGACTACGGTGAGCTTGTTGCATTAAGCTCGTTCGGAGGTACCTTTATCATGTCTGCATGTATCTGACAGCGGTGGCATTTCCGGACATACTGGATGCAGTCTATTTCCATAGTCATCCAAAAGTAACCAGCCCGGAGTATCTTCTTTGCTAAGACAAAACCGTTCATATGTGGACGCAGGTCCCAGCATGAATTTCCTCTAGTAGCTTGGATGCTTCCTTTGCGTCGACACATCTTAATAATCCTAATTTGGGAGTCCTCCTATACAGGATTCCTCCGCTGTGAAAGAAGTTGTTGGACAATCTCCGAAGTGTGCGTTTCTGAGTAGGATTTGCAAGCTCTAGGTACTCTCATCTTGCCAAATATTCCTTGATATCATGAAACCAAGGCTTTCCGTCTGCTTCTTCTTCAACATGGGCACAGTAAGCTAGCTGATTATGGATTTTCACCGAAATGGGATCAATGAAATTCTTGTCGGGATGCTGTATCATAGATGATAGGGTAGCCAATGCATCGGCGAACTCATTCTGGATTCTGGGAACATGTTGGAATTCCGTCTTCGTGGACCTCTTTCTCAATTCCTGTACGTGGTGCAGATACGGGAGTATCTTGGAGTTCTTGGTTGCCCATTCTCCTCGTACCTGATGTATAAGTAAGTCTGAATCTCCAATCACTAGCAGCTCTTGAACGTTCATGTCAATGGCCATTTTGAGTCCTAAGATGCAGGCTTCATACTCGGCCATATTGTTGGTGTAGGGGAATTTGAGTTTGGCAGACACCGGATAATGCTGACCGGTTTCTGATATTAGGACTGCTCCAATGCCAACTCCTTTGAAGTTTGCTGCTCCATCGAAGAACATTCTCCAACCATCATAGGATTCCGCAATGTCCTCTCCTATGAATGATACCTCTTCATCAGGAAAATACATTTTCAGGGGTTCGTATTCTCCATCCACGGGGTTTTCAGCAAGGTGGTCTGCCAGTGCCTGTCCCTTGACCGCTTTCTGAGTTACGTAAACAATGTCGAACTCACTCAACAGGATTTGCCACTTGGCTAGCTTGCCGGTGGGCATGGGCTTCTGAAAGATGTACTTCAAGGGATCCATTCTCGATATGAGATATGTGGTATAGGCGCAGAAGTAATGTCTCAGCTTCTGAGCTACCCAGGTCAAAGCACAACAGGTGCGTTCCAATAGAGAATATCGAGCCTGTACGGGGTGAACTTCTTGCTGAGATAATAAATGGCTTGCTCCTTCCTTCCTGTTTCATCGTGCTGCCCCAGAACGCAGCCGAAAGCTCCATCTAACACTGCAAGTTAGAGTAATAAGGGTCTACCCGGCTCAGGCGGGACTAAGACTGGTGGTGTTGACAGGTACTCCTTGATTTTGTCGAAGGCCTTTTGGCAGTCATTGGTCCATTTGGTGGCGGCGTCCTTCTTTAGCATCTTGAAGATTGGCTCACAGATAACTGTAGACTGTGCTATGAATCGGCTGATGTAGTTAAGCCTTCCCAAGAAACTCATCACATCTTTCTTGTTCCTTGGCGGTGGTAGTTCTTGAATGGCTTTGACTTTCGATGGATCCAGTTCTATTCCTCGGCGGCTCACAATAAACCCAAGCAATTTCCCAGCAGGAACCCCAAATGCACACTTTGCGGGGTTTAATTTCAGGTTGTATCTCCGCAGTCTATTGAAGAACTTCCTCAGATCTTCTATGTGGTCAGTGGCCTTCTTGGACTTGATAATAACATCATCCACATATACCTCTATCTCCTTGTGTATCATATCATGGAAGATGGTAGTCATGGCCCTCATGTAGGTGGCCCCTGCATTCTTCAGGCCGAATGGCATCATCTTGTAACAGTACACTCCCCACGGCGTAATGAAAGCCGTTTTCTCAGCATCTTCCTCATCCATCCAGATCTGATGATAACCAGCGAAGCAATCTACGAATGACTGTAGCTCATGCTTGGCGCAATTGTCAATCAGGATGTGTATATTTGGCAAAGGGAAGTCGTCTTTCGGACTGGCCCGGTTGAGATCCCGGTAGTCGACACAGACTCTGACTTTCCCATCCTTCTTTGGCACTGGCACAATGTTGGCTAACCACGTCGGGTATTCTACTACCCTGAGAACCTTAGCGTTGATCTGCTTGGTGACTTCTTCCTTGATTTTCAAACTCATATCAGGCTTGAACTTTCTGAGCTTTTGCTTTATCGGCGGACACATTGGATTGGTTGGCAGTTTGTGAGCCACAATAGACGTACTCAGACCAGTCATGTCATCATACGACCAGGCGAATATGTCCTCATACTCCTTTAGAAATTCTGTGTATTCTTTCTTCTCTGATGGCGACAGGTGAATGCTGATTCGCATTTCCTTGACGTTTTCTGAATCTCCCAGGTTGACAATTTCGGTCTCGTCCAGGTTGGACTTAGGTCTGTTCTCAAAGTTCTCAACTTCTTTGACAATCTCGTCGGATATTTCATCTTCCTCTGAATCCATGTCCGTTTGTTGCGTTGTCTCATTGCATGTCACAGTCATTGGTTCATCAAGACAAGTAATAGTAATGTTGTATAGGTAAAGTAATGAGAGAAAACGATAGCAATAAATATTGATTCATAAGAAAAGTCAAAAAATGCTTTTGATCAAGATCTTATTACGGGAATTGAAAAATGCGAAAGGAAAATCATTTAGTAAATAAAACAGTGAATAATGCATGTTTTAGCCTTACTACCCGAGGCTCGTCGCGCTTTGGTTGTCTTGATGGTCCAATTCTTGAGATGTGCCCCTCTGCTCACAGCCTATATGGAAGGGCCTTCCTCCCCCTCCTCCTCGAGAATAACGTAACAGTCCATATCACTGTCCTCTAGAAATAAGTTCTTCACTGCTGCAAGTGCTTTTTCTTCATCTGACCCATAAATAATGTCGGCATGTTGGAAGGTCTGCTCCAGATGCGGTATTGGTTGCTCTAGTGGGTAGTAAGGATTGCGCCATGGTGGCGACCAGCTATTGAATTCTTCCCAGGTGTATTCATATCCCAAACCGAAGGTAGTGCCATGTTTCTTGAGTTTTATGGGTTTAGAGATTCCTTGGAGGTTCTTGCCAGCCCTTTGCCAGGCTCGTACCCATTCCAACTCAGTATGCTCTAGATTTTGCTATCCCATCATTTGTCTTTGTCGATAGCATTGACCCGTTCAATGTGGTGGTAAGTTTCTTCACCCAGCTTCCTTCTTCCCTCGATCGCCGGAATAGTCTAGCGACTGTATATAGGGTTGCTACCGTCGTCGTGAATGATCACTTCCTGGTGATTCCATTCGTACTTTACTGCCTGATGTAGCGTTGACGCTATGGCCCCAGCAGCATGGATCCATGGCCGTCCCAGTAGCAAGTTGTAAGACGCCGGTACATCTATTACCTGGAAATCGACCTCGAACCAGGTTGGTCCCATCTGCAGGCATAGACTAATCTCACCAATGGTGGACCTCTGCGAACCATCGAAAGATTTCACATTGATTGCTCCATCCTTTATCTCATGCAGCCCTTTACTCAACTTCTTGAGCGTTATCAGCGGACAAATGTTAAGATTGGACCCTCCATCGATCAGGATTTTGGTGATGAAATAATCTTCGTATTGCACGGTGATGTGCAGTGCTTTGTTGTGCCCCAGCCCTTCAGGTGGCAGCTCGTCCTCATGGAAGGCGATCTTATGGCTTTCCATTACTTGTCCTACCATATTAGCTATTTCCCCGCTAGTGATGTTATTCGGTACATATGCTTCATTCAGTACCTTCAACAAAGCAATCCTGTGCGTCTCAGAATTCTGTAGTAAAGAGAGAATGGATATTTGTGCTGGTGTCTTGTTCAGCTGGTCGATGACCGAATATTCCTTGGCCTGTACTTTGCTCCAAAGGTCGTCCGGACCTGTCTCAATGAGGAGTGGCCGATTGGAGGCTTGCTTGCTCGACTCAGCTAGATGTTCATGGGTATAGACTCTACTAGTTCTTGTCATACCCTGTGCTGCGACAGTTTCTTCAGTCCTGACCTTGCCCTTCCTTCTCGCCTCGGCTGCATAGTCCCAGGGTATAGCATTTGTATAGAAGGGTGGCATGGTTGACATCGCCACTGGGATCTCTGCGGCTATCCTTTCTTCGAATGGAACATGTGCCTTGGGTGGCAAGACTGCAACCTCAAATGGTGCGGGTGAATTTGCCGGAGACACGAATTCAACCTCAATTGGTACTGGTGTCTTTGCGGGTGGCGCTGCTTCGAACTCAAGAGGTATAGACATATTCACCTCAACGTCCTCGGACGGTTGGATCTGGACTATGATTGGATTGAGAGTAATTGCCGGTTTCTTTGGGTCATCACCTTCTGCGATCAACCCGATTGATCCCTCAGGATCCCAATCATCTTCCACTTCAATCATGTGGATACCTCCACCCTTATGGTATGGCAGAGGATTGTTGCCGACGTTTGGAGCGGGTTCCTTTGCCACAATGATCTTGTTATCAATCAAAGACTGTATCTTGTCTTTCAAAGAGCGGCATTCACCGATGGTGTGCCCTTTTATGCCGGAGTGGTATGCACAGGACTTGTTTGGGTTAACCCTTTGAGAAGGATTCTCAGGGGTTGCAGCAGGGATGGGGGTGACATAACCAGCAACTTTGAGCTTCTCATACAGCTGGTCGATGGGTTCAGCGATGGCAGTATGTTGTTTTGGAGGTCTGCGATCAAAATTAGGTCGAGGTCTAGGGAAGTTTTGGCGTGCACGGGGTGATTGATAACGGGATGGTTGAGAATTATAAGTGTGGTAGACATGAGCGGGTTGCGAGTATCTGGGTGAAATAGGTTGATATGTAGGAGGTGGAGATGATTGATAAGTTGGTGGCGGAGCTTGGTACGAGGGTGAGGGTGCTTGGTAATTTGGGGTTGGCTGGTATGTGAGTGGAGGTGTTGGGTAAGTTTGGTATTTGAGGGGAGACTTGGTCCTTTGTGCAACCATCACGGCCCCTACGTCCCCTTTCTTGGACACACCACCGGACTGTAGGGCCTTATTTGTAGCTTGCAAGGCTTCGAAATTTGTGACCATACCACTTTTAATACACTCTTCAATTCTTTCACCTAACTTGATTATGTTCGAGAACTTGTGGCTCTCAATCATCATCAACCGTTCATAGTACTGCGGGTCCTGAGCCCGGACAAAGAACTTGTTTATTTGCTCCTCTTCTAAGGCGGGTCTGACCTTAGCGGCTTCGGACCTCCAGCGAGTAGCATACTCGCGAAATGTCTTCATGGGCTTCTTCTTCAAATTCTGGATATAGAACACGTCTGGTGCGTTCTCTGTATTAAATCCAAATCTGTCCATAAAGTCAGATGCCATGCTCACCCAGCTTGACCATTTCTTGGGATCTTGGCTGATGTACCAAGACAATGCATCTCCTTTCAAACTCCTCATGAACAGCTTCATGCGGATCCTTTCATCCTTCCCTACTCCAACCAGCTTGTCGCAATAGGTCCTCAGATGGACCTTTGGATCACCCATACTATCAAACATTTCGAACTTAGGAGGTTTGTACCCCACAGGCAGTTCGACATCAGGCTGTATGCAAAGGTCTTCATAGTTCAGCCCCTCGATTCCTTTGCTTCCCTCGACGCCCTGAATCCAGTTGGTCAGTTTCTTAAGTTCCTCAGCCAAGTTTCTGATAAGCAGATCCTTTTCATCAGACTCAGGTGTGTATGAGATGGGTTGGGTGGAGTGTGGCATTGTCTCCACGTAGATAGGATTGTTATGGTGGCCTGGTATATGGGTGTGGAAATGGTCATTTGTGGAGTTCTGAGGTTCTGGGATGAGTAGCGGAGTGTTGTTTGGGGTATGGCAGGTGTTATATTGGTTCTTTGGTGGAGCAGCATGATGGTGAGGTGCGGGGTGATTCTGCTGTTTTGGGATATTTTGAGGAGGTGTAGGGTTTTGAGTGTTGGGGAAGTTGATGTCTGGGGTGTTGAGAGAAAATGACAGGTTTGTCAGATTTCGAACCTGATCGAGCTCTTCCTGGAATTTCAACAGTTTCTGTTCAAGCTGTGACACATTCTCGTTAGGAACCCGAATACCCTGGCCATCAGTGGCCTCTACCTGTTCAGCTGTGTTCTCCTTCCTGATGTTGTTCAAATCTTCCATTTTATTCTTGCCTTTGTTCTTGCCTTTAGAGGGATTAAGAGGAGGAGTGGATGGAGGGCCCCGGATCTTGTGAAATAAGATGATGATGCCAGAGTGCACAAACTAACCTTTGGGGAGGGGAATAAAAAGAAAGTAAACAAAAAATAAAAAAACAAAAGGTAATCAAGTCGGTGAGGATCATAAAAAGTATTGCAATATTTAAACACGTAGTGCGGGAATGTAAAGCGTGTCCTAATTTGGGAACCTCTTTTTGTGCCCGAGATAGGCCTAACAACAAATTGATTTGGAGAACTTAGAATGCTAAATGCCTCATTTTATTGATAAAAAATAGGCGAATCCCAAAACGACACTAAATAAGCGAGAAATAAAGGTCACTAATGGCCATTGGCCTTATTACATTCATAAAGCGAAAAAGTAAATTCCTATCTATTTGGTCCCAGAAGGATCTTCCCCAGACTCGGCATCCTTGAATCCTTCGAACAGCTTCCCCAATTCGCGAAGTCCCAGCAACAGGTATGCTCTGGCTAGATGTCCACCCTCGGTCCCTTCAGCCTTTTGACAGTCTTCAACCCTTTTTGAGAAATTTTCCCTCTAGTTCTACTATGCCTCGCTCCAAGTATCCTAGCCTTTTGTTGGCACTGATAGCCATGTCTTTCCATTCCTCAATCAGCTTCTTGTTGGACTCTTGTATCTCGCGGTGTTCGCTCTCGCATTCACGGATCCTTTTGCGCAGCTGGTTGTATTTGACTTGCGCCTCGGCCTTTTCATCTATGATTCTGTGGCCTTGAACGAACCCTGGCTTGCCCAGACCATCCCAATTGTCTTCCAACCAACCAGAATAGAAAGGGGTACAACCGGCATGATATCTGTCTGGCTCGATGGTGTCTTTCCCCATTACGATCTTGCAGTGCCACATGTGCTGGGCTTGGCACTTGTGGGGACTATCATCATTTTTGAAGTCAGCTCGAAGATGGCTCATCTTGTCGACCCTGGGTATGACTTGCTTCCTACCTGCTTGCCTCATGACTCGAAGAGGGACGCAAGGGTATGTTCCTCTTAGACCAATCAGTATCAGGAAAGGTGCATCTCTGGATCGGGCGATGAACTCCTCTGTCGGAAACCACTCGAACATCCATTGAACCTGTTCTTCAGTCAGATTATCAAAGAGCTCAACCCATTCTTTGGCATTCTCAGGCTGAGCGAACATGTCGGGGATGTAATTCTTCGCTTTGGATGGTGGAAAGCGATGTGGTCATCCCAGGCCCTTCGCTGAATTTCTTGTCGGTATTCACCCTTTTGGAGATGTTCCATGAGCCAAAGCTGAAGTAGTAGATTTCAGCCCTCGAAGTGTCTCGCTCCTTGTTGACACATCTCTAAGGCTCGGTATATTTCTGCAATGATCATGGGTACAATATTGAATGTCTGCCCACGAATCCCTTCCATTTGGGTCTTGGTTACCATAGCCAGTCTAGTACGGATTCTCCCTTTCTTCACTGAAACACGATCAGACCCAGGAAGCAAAACATGAAGACGAATACCCTATGATGGATATGTCCCAAGGATGTGATGGCAAACTCGTCATGGTAGGTACAACATGATTTGCTGTGACCGTACCTTTCGTGCAGGTAGTCAAAAGGGATGTACGATTCCTTTAGGCATACCAATTCTGCATTCTTCTCCAAACCCATCATTTTTAGGAAACCCTTGCCTGTGCGGTTCTCAGGCATTAGCAAACCCGGGATTTCCCACACTAGACCGGCCAGTCCTCCTATCTCCTCTAGCAAAGGTATCATTTCGATATCCCCAAAGCGGAACACGGCCCTTTCACAATCCCAAAATAAGTTAGCAACTTTTATTATCATGTTGTTAGGCTGGATCTCCGGGAGGGATAGTAGATTACCCAAATATTTTCTAACGAGGGTTTTGTCACTAGAATGTATATCTTCCCACCAACTCAGCAATCTTGGGTGGATATTGGTGACCATACCGAATCTGCGGACTTCGTGCCTCATATTTCTGCAAGGCGAACAAGGTTAGGCCCTTATCCCCACCAAACTCGACTATTTAGCATCAACAATCAGCATAAAGCATTTAGTTCTCCAAATAAATGCACAGAATGTGATGATGTCCGTTTGGGTTTAGGGAAACCCAGTGGACTTTTGGACAAGGCTATCTTAAAGGATCATTATGTGGACAACATAACTGACCCGGCTAGGTTTGACCATGATGCATGCACAATTTAAACAGAGTAAGGTTTCTATGGGGTTTTAGACTGGTACCCTTGAGCGGACAACTCAAGAGGGAAGGCACAGAACAGTCGACTGCACCCCTGATCGACTAGTTTTACCGCAAATAAGCCTTTCCGAATTTAGGGGGTAATGATATAAGAAGGGCGCAACCACTCATCAAGCGTTGCTATAGTATTTTTGTTTGGCACGAGTGGAGTATGATGTTGAGCATGAATATGCAACAATTAAAAGCATGTTGTCATGTACTTGCACGTTAAGAAAGCGATAAATACAGCAGTTTTATAATTTAAAGCAGCAGTAAAGGAAGGAAACAAGAAAGATATGTCAGTTGCTCTTGAAGAAGAAATCAAATGCTTAAAGGAATTAAACAAATAATTGCACATAGGGGTACAAATTCACAAGACGGTCTGAAATGGTAAAAGCCTAAAAATCCCCAGCAGAATCGACATGCTGCCGCGCCCCCTTTTTCTCGCGAAATCGGGTTTATGATATTTTGGTTGAGACAACTCGTTCCTTCTGGAAAGGGGTTTGCATTTTTTGAAGAGTCGCCACCTAACGATTTAAGGTGCGTTAGGGCACCTAGAAGGTTTATTTATAACGACGTTTGGTAACCAGAGAGAGGGTAAGGGCTTGAATTATCCTAAGGGGAAAGTGTTAGGCACCCCTCAGGATCCACTAGTGTGGTTCCCGGCCAAACAGTTTTTGTGGATTTGTACAACTAGCAAATAAATAAGTATGGCTCAAATAGTAGGGGATTTAAGTTTAAATACACATATGTTTGAAAAAAAAGAACAGTTAATGAGAAGCTAGATTTTGAACAGAAAGAAGTACAATCTAAGCATATTCGTGAATGTAAAGGGGTGTCCTAGGTTGGTTAGCCTATAGGATCACATCAGTACAATGCCCGGTAATCACTCCTTAGAAAGGGGCTACGCGCGACATTAGCGCACCGGTCATCATGTCCATGTCTACCCTTCCCGTCCCCTTATTGGTCATGCAAAGGAGTGTTGGTCACGGATTCCTATCGTGTGCTACTACCCGTCCCTTCTTAATGGTCCTGGAGGGAGTTAGGACCTCTACCTATAGGTGGTCCCAGACAAACCCCTAAGGTTTTTAAAGGTGAAAATTCTAAGGCGACAAGCAAAACAATTGGGACTTCGCGCAAACAAGAACAGGAAGGAGTAGATAAAGGCTCAATTTTCCTCCTCAAGTAAACATACAAGCAGCACGACTCGAACACAATTAAGGTCTTTATTGATCAAAGTTCAAAAGCAGGATCTCTAAGTGACTATGCAAAAATAGACCACATTTTATACCAGAAGTTATAACCTAGAAGTTGCCTAGGGATTCTTTTCAAAGCCATTAGACTCAGAAACGTTAACGACAGAGAGAGAGCTTTGAGGGAATGCATTTTTGAAGATGCCTTAAGGCCTGTCTATATGCAGATGTTGTGTCCATATTAATGCAGAAACAAATAGGTTTTGAAATGGACTCCTTTAATACCTATAGGCATGATATCTAATGAGATCGAAGCAGTTTGAAAGAACTTGTTTCAGGAAATACTTAATACTTAATAAAACCAATTCAGAAATGAACTAAGCGTGATCAAGTTGACTTATTTAGACTAAACTAGATTGAAAAGCATAATTTCGAATATGGTTCCCTATAGGCATGATATCTAAGCGTAACACTGATTTTAATGGTTTTCAGGCGGGAAAACATACATAATTACTCATTGTTCCAGAATCTGAATTAAGTCCTATAGGCATGGAATCTATTATTAGTCTGATTTTAAGACATGATTGTTTGGAACCTATAGGCATGGTTTCTAAACATGACAAAATGTAGAACCTTATAGGCATGATTTCTACTTAGTAAAGCATACAGATATAAAAGTAAGGTCCTTGAAGCATGATTTCTACCCGAATTACCCCATAAAGCATGTATCTACCCACCCTTTTCTCTAAATACCCCAATATCTGTTTATAAGTCAGTACAGACCAATGAATGAATTACATAAGTAAATAAAAAATCAAGAAGCTACTCAATAGGGAGCCTTCAATTAGGCCCAGATTCCCCAAAGCCTCCAACGACCTCATATGCCTCAATTCCATAGACAATGACATAATCTAGGTAGATCAAAGTTCCCTAATGATCTCAAGGTTCCCGGACAGTGCTTACACCTAGACTTGGTAACCAAAATTGAACAAGTGCAGTGTGGAAGGGCCAGCCTCAGTATGCCAGAGTTCTGAGGGTTTTCAAGAAGATCCCAAGGCAGTACACATACTGGAGGGGGCAGAACTTATTAATCTAGGAGTAAAGTGAAAGTGCTTGACACAAGTTGAAAAGGTTTTTAGTGAAAGGCTGTATTAAAAAGTTTGTTTGAAAGTAGTTTAGTAAAACAACAGAGACTGTTTGAAAAGAGATTGAAGAAATGAATAGAAGTCCAAACACAACCTTCAAGACAGGTTCATACACATCCAGTAGTCACAGAACCAAACAGGGGTCAAGGGGGTTTGGGATTCATAGAACACTTAATTGCAAACACATAATCAAGCAAAGGTCTGGGAATGTTCAAAAACAAACAGATGGGGGTAACACACTGATTCTAAAAGGAAGGAAGTTCATAACATGCTTAATAATGTAAACATATTAACTGCAGATTTCACAGCAAAACCACAAATAAAAGCAAACTAGAAACAGAATGAACTGAAACAATAAGAGAATCATATTATTGTTGGAATTCTGAATTGAAACTAGGACATACCAGTAAAGAGGATAGCAAACACAGTGAAAGAGCAGGAGAACACAATGGTTAGCCCTGACTTGCAGCCGGCTAACTTAGAGCAGTAGCAAGTAGTACAAAAGAGAGCAAAAAGTTTTAAGTGTGTGAGAGAGCTTTGAACCAAGAGTTCGTGTGTTAAGACTGTAGAAGAGAGCCATTTATATAGTAGTTTGAAAACTAGTTAAAATAAGGCAAGAATCAATTGTTCAGTAATTATAGAACTTAGTATAAAAATTGGTTCGAATCTCCCTTTAATTAAGGGAGTCAGTGCAAACGGTAAAGAGCAGTAAGGAAAGAAATCATACACGGCTGGAGTATAACAAATAAGGAAAGATTTCAAAATAGTACAAGAATATAACAGGTACAAGAATAGAACAGGTAATTAAGGCTAGGTTCAGAAAGTTTTAAACTAAGGAAACAATCAGTAAGAATCGAGTAACAATGCAGACAAGGCAAGGGAAAATTAATTAAGCCAAGCAAACAAATCAAATTAAGTGGAAAGGGGGGGGTTTAAAGGAAAGTGTTCAAATCACACCAAGTAACAGGGAATTCAGAATCAATCAAAGAGAAGGTCATAAGAAAAAAAAAGTCAGCATGTTTAACATATAAATAGAGTAAGACATGGATAGTCAAGAATTGGCACACAACTCTAGCAAAACATGAAGGTTAAACAATACCGAATCAGTGAGAAAGATGCAAGTCTTGATGTGAACATTCAAGATGAACACATAGAATCAGTGTAAGTTTAGGCTGAGAAACTCAGTAGAAGCATATCAAGGCGAGGCAGTCATAAGAAATCACAAGAACACAAAAAAAAAAAAATGAGAGCCGGTCGGTCATGCTAATACACAAAAACCAAACGAAGAACCCTAAAGATTAGGGCTTTTAACATAGGCAAGTTGAATAAGCAGTAAAGCATAGAATCAGTCGAGATATGCAAAAGATAGAAGTTAAAACATAAAAATCGATTTAAACAAAGTGTAGAAGAAGTTCTGAAAAACCCTAGATTTAGAAGAAAGTGAAAATCAACTTGAAATCGATGATTTTTGCAAAAGAAGTTCAAGGACAGTGTAAAACATAAAAGGAGCAGACTTGAATCGTTTAAAAATAGCCCAGATATAGGAGGTGTAAACAAAAATTAGGGTTTCAGAAGAAACCCAAGTAGAGGTGGAAGAACCTGTTTAGAAACTCAAAGATCGTAACAAATACAGCGTGATTTTGCTCGAAATCACACCGGAGTAGCCATGAACATACAAACATCGAACCCTAGATACAAGTCGGCGTGGTCCAGGGCCCTTGAAGGCCTCAGAGAAGATGAGCATGGCAATGGAGGGGCCACTGGAGGCTTAGGAGTTGAAAGGTAGTCACCGGAGACGACCGGAGAAGGGGGCGGCGGTTGAACGGGGGTTAGGGTAAGGTTGAGAGAAGAGAGGGGACGAGAGGATACAGGGGCGGCGCCCGATTGGAAATGAGGCTACGGTTAGGGTATTAGGGATTAAAAAGGGAAGGAAGTAATATGGGCCATTGATCTAGGTGATCAACGGCCAGGATTTAATTGATTCCGGGTCGGGTAAGTGTGTATAGGGTCTGGGTCGGGTAATTTAATAGGAAATTGGGTTGGGGTAGGGTTCAATTTAGGCTGTAATTGAAATGCCAATCTGGCTATAATTTAAATAGCTAATTTTCCCCTATTTAATTTATAATAAATAATAAGTAATTTCTGGGAAATAATTTAATGTGCCAAAATAATTTAAAATATATAATTAACATTTTAAAAATATAGGGACCAATTTTATGCATATAAAATATAATTATACATTAAAAGGGCTAACATTACAATTATATGCAATTTAGCTTAAAAAAATACTAAATGTAATTATAAAAATGCATGAAAAATATATTAACCAAATTTTGGCATAAGTATAGAGATTAAATGAATAAATCATCATAACAATAATTTGAAAAATAATTATTGGGGTTTTATGGATAAAAATGGGGAAAATAAATCAATTTAAGCCCTTAAAATTATGGAAAAAATAATAAAAACATTGTGCATGCTTATATATGCATATATATGCTATTTCGAAGGTATTTTTGCATATTTAAAATATATAGGGAAAAATTGGGTATCAACAGTTACAGCAAAAAAAGGGAGGATTCTGTGTTGTACGGTGAGATCGGGTTGCGTGCCGCAACAACCTACATGTTTCTATTTTCTTGAGTTGTGTTGGTTTTTTGGTATTTTCATTTGAAACTCTAAGGATTGGTAATTCTGAATGACACTGGCTTATCTTTTTAGGCTGTAGCCATCATTCTCCCTTGACTGTCTTATTTCGTTCCGTATTTCCTTTTCTGTCTTTATTATATACTGTGTATAGGTTGTAGTGTAGGTGGCCTGCCTTAGCCTCTTCGCTACTTCGTCGAGGTTAGGCTCGGCACTTACAGAGTACATGGAGTCGGTTGTACTCATACTACACTCTGCACTTCTTGTGCAAATTTTGGAGTCGGTCTCAACGGCAACTATTAGCGAGCTTGGATTGATTAGTTTTGCGGAGACTTGAGGTATAGCTGCTCAGCGCCCGCAGCTCCTGGAGTATCCCTCCCTTTTATTTAGCTGTGTATTTCCTTTAGATAACGTTATATTTATTTCATACCCTTGTATGAACTATTCTAGTAGTTTGTGCACTTGTGACGTCGGGTTCAGGGATGTGCTAAACGTTTGGTTATTTTAGCTTCTGCATTATTACTTTGGATTATTGCAGTAGTTTCAGTTCTTTCTCAGTAACTAATATTAAACTGTTAAAAATGGATAAAACGTTCTAACGTTAGCTTGCCTAACAAGTGAAATGTTAGGTGCTATCACGGTCCTGAGCAAAAATTCCAGGTCGCGACAAGTTGACTTATAATTCGCATTCAAGGAATGCAATTTATAAGTCGCAATGTATTTATAAGTCACATTAGGGGCAAATCAATTGAGCGAGGATTAAAATCTGGATAACTAAGTGGGCATTTGGACTTAAGAATTGTAAAATTCCCAAAAAAGGTGAAATTTTTTTTCAAGTTAAATAGTATTTGAAAATTAGAGTTGTGTTTGGATATGAATATAATTTTAGGTTGTTTTTAAAGTTTTGTGAGTGATTTGAGTGAAAATTTTGAAAAATATTTTTTTGGAGTTATTCAAATTATTGAAAATTTTTAAAATTAAGTGAAAATTGAAAATTTTATGGTTAAACACTGATTTCGAAAAAAAAGTAACAAAATTTCGAAAAAAAGTAAAAAAACTGTTATGTCCAAACGGGCTCTAAACCATTTCATTCTTAAAGCAAATTTGCAGAATTAGGGTGTTAAAAACACACTTAAGAGCATAACTTGAAAAACACTTCAGCTCGGGTTCACTTCCCATTTGGAGATTATCGAAACCAGGATATGGCTCCTTCTGCCGGAGAAGATAAACACAGTAAATCTCTCTTTCCCTTCTCATACCATATAATTTTATTTGTAATTTATACTCCAAGCAAAATTGAAGGAAAAAAATATTCATTTTCTGTAGGTTCTGCGAAGAGAGTCGCAGTCATTGGTGCCGGCGTCAGGTATGTTGAATTTACAATTCTCTATCAAATTTGCTTCTGTAGCTTTTGCAATTGTTCTACTCCGTAAGTTACTCTTGTCTTTCATGTTTTGCTGTTCCAGTTTCTGCAATTGTTCCATCTCATGAGTTAAATCTACCTAGTTTTACTGATAATTAAAAAAAAAAAAAAGAGAGAGTTAACTTTACCTAGTTTTACTTTTCTTTTGTCATTGCTCATGGATAATATAGCTAAGAATGCAAGTTTATGTTCATTCAAACTTCAAAGTTATTTAGTTTTACGTTATAATTAGATGCCTCATATTTGATAATTAATTGAAGCGATGTTGACTGATCATATTTTCTGTTGAACCTTCTTCTGGTATTAAACTATAAAAGGTTTAAATTTTATGGATTGATGCTTTAAATTAACATTCAGGAAAATTAAGTGCCCATCGACGCGTGAATTTAGTAACACAACCCTGGTACAATCGGTTAAAGACACTGAACATATTTTGTATATGGTCAATTGATAAAACTTAAAGCTGAAACTCTAATCCAAGATCGCAATTTGAAAGCAAATATGTCTTCACTTGAAAGTAGAATATTCTAAGACTATGGTAGAGTAAATCGAGGCCTTCCATTAATGACAAAACTGAGTTTGTTACACTTTTTAAAAAAACATTATTGTTCAGTTATATTTCATGAGCTTAAAGTGGTGTTGCAAGATAATGTGTATCATTTTCTAATTTTCTTTTTCTTTTTTGATCCTTTAATTTTTAAGGTTTTTATTTCTAGATGCCTCTAACTTATTTCATATTCAAGTGGGCTTGCTGCAGCATACAAGTTGAAAATCCATGGCTTGAATGTGACAGTATTCGAAGCAGAAGGGAGAGCTGGAGGGAAGTTACGAAGTGTGAGCCAAGATGGCCTGATATGGGATGAAGGGGCAAATACTATGGTCTGTTAATTTCTAAATTTCCATTGAAATTCTGTGAATGTCCTGTTCTGATTATAGTAAACAAGTGGCTTTTGACATTTTGCAGACTGAAAGTGAAGGTGATGTTACATTTTTGATTGATTCTCTTGGACTCCGAGAAAAGCAACAATTTGTAAGCCTTTCTGCTTTTATTATGTGTCATTACCTTATAAAAGAAGGCTTTGGTTCATCTTTTGTCCTGTTGAATAAGCTATAGAACATCGGAAGGTTTGATGAGAAGTACTTCTCCATGCTTTCACTCTGCAGCCACTTTCACAGAACAAGCGCTACATTGCCAGAAATGGTTCTCCTGTACTGGTAAGATTGGCCCATGGCTAGCTTGTTGACTTGCATGTTCCTTCTCAGCGTCACTTGCATTCTTCTGATATGGTGCTTTTGGAGTGATTAATCATGTCCTAAGCTGGACTTTTAATTTCAGTTACCTTCAAATCCAATTGACCTGTTCAAAAGCAATTTTCTTTCCACTGGATCAAAGGTATGTTGGTCGTCGGTCATCCTATCTTTCTGATTTAGATACATATTTTGCTAAGTTCATGTTGCATCTGTCAAGTTGCTCCTTTAGGAAGTATCTGTGAAACATCATATGTGGCTCGATGTGAGTTGCAATCCCATATCTTCAAGTCTCGTTGCTAACCCTGTTTGAGACATGAGCTTATCTTTACCATAGCTTAGCGAGAGTCGTGCACCAAAATTATTTCTTGTATTAAGCAATATAGCTTCTTTATAGATCCTTTCAACTGTATTTCAAATGCAGTTTAAATTCTTTGTTGTCCTACTGTTTCAAAAATTTAGAATTTATAGTGATTTCAAGAAAGACATGGTAAACTGCCTGCAGAATAATTAAGAAGTTTAATAAGTGTAACTTTGGCAACCTAGCCTATGTACCTTTAGGTGATCATTTCTATCAATCAACAGTTTGTTGAGGCAAATACACTTGGGGCTTTTGATTAATTTCGGAAATATCATGAAATATGTTTCTTCTTAAAAAAGCTTTATCCAATTAGGTGATTTCTTGATATGTAGACCCAAATATCAGGGAACAGATATGGTTAGGTCTATGTGATTCAGAGACACTACTATAGTATCATATTCTGAACATATTGGTTTCTGAAGTTTGGGCACAACCTTGGGAGTTGCTCTTTTGGAGCTTTTTGGTGAGTAGAAGGAACACCTGAACTTAGATCACATCACAAATAACTTGAATTCAATGTATGTCATGACATGGGACTTGAAGTGATCATTAATAGTGGATACTGCAGTTAAAACACTTCATAAAAATGTATTTACCATCTGTACACTCATTTTTCATCTATATCTCATTTCTTTCTTCTATCCTTTTGTAAGCGATGATGGTTAATTTTCAAAAATATTGTTTAATAAAGTAGCTTCATAACTGCAGCTTCAGCTGCTTTTGGAGCCACTTTTATGGAAGAATAAAAACCTCTCGAAGGTGTCTGACTCACATGAAAGGTATATGATGCGGTTCAACCTCTCCATGAAATTCCACGCTTTTCTGATGCTACTTCATTTCATGTTTAGCAGTTCTTTTGTTTAGACATCTTGGAGGTCCAAAATTTTTATTAGTTGTTTAATACATACTTGCTGTTCTAGAGAAACAAAAAAATTGAATTTGCATGTGGATTTCAATTGAGTTCTCGAATTGTAGAGCATCTGTCAATTCCACATTTTCGGGTTTGGTCTGTAGACTGAAACTGGTTTCCTCTGTCCAATTTATGTGGTCGTTTCAATGCATAGGATTGTTCACATTGCAGTATCCAGAAGTAAATTGCTATCAAATTTGGGACATGTTACCACCCCATTCGAGCCTCATATACATTTCAATGGTCTTCAGCCTACTGCTTATGTATTTTACTCTGTTGAGTTTGCAGCTTTTATGATCAGATGATGTGTTTGAACTCGGAGGAAAATGTTTTTCTAATAAATATAAGATATTCTATCCAAGCTAGCGTTGTGCATACGCTTTCTGTTAATCCGTCCTTTTGAAATCTAGCCTCTTCCCATTGTTTATAGAAGCTATTACCACTATAGTGTCTGCATAGACATGTTAG
This sequence comes from Nicotiana attenuata, assembly GCF_001879085.1. Classification (NCBI taxonomy): domain Eukaryota; kingdom Viridiplantae; phylum Streptophyta; class Magnoliopsida; order Solanales; family Solanaceae; genus Nicotiana; species Nicotiana attenuata. The sequence continues at coordinate 46,383,446 of NC_031998.1, forward strand.
CGATTTCATAATCTACATTCTGAAGGTGATTTTCTTATTAACTGCATCAGATTTGCTTGCTCTTTCTCATAGTGATAAGTACATTTCTTGGTCCAGTATGCCTTCTCAATCTAGTAGTCATTCGACCTCCAAATAAAGCATAGAGGCAAGTTAAGTTGACATGGTTGTGATACTTTTCCATATTATATGCAGTGTCAGTGGATTCTTCCAGCGTCATTTTGGAAAGGAGGTCTTTGCTCACCTTCGATTGACTTTATCTCTATGTCCCTCAAATCTTCTGACATTCCATAACAAAAGAAAATCTCGCTATGTATAGAATAACTTTAATTTAATATCAGTTATACATGAACATCCATTTGTTTACTTGTTACCTGCTAGGTTGTTGACTATCTGATTGACCCTTTTGTTGCTGGAACGTGTGGTGGTGATCCTGACTCGCTTTCAGTGAGTACTCATTTATATCACTTGTTTGTCCATCCTATATTTCTTTCAACAAACATCACAGAGGGTAAGATAATGAGGTCAACATGCCTTTGTATACTTACTGAATATCTCAAACTACATTCAAGTATAAAAGGAAAAATGGGGTAGGATAATGTGAACTTGGTCTATAGCTAGTTTATTTCAAGAGCCTTAGATTCAGGTCATGACTTGGCATCTAAACATCATTCTTGCTATGAGTCAAATTTCATTTTTCTCCCTCTCTGAAACAGATGCACCATTCATTTCCAGAGTTGTGGAATTTAGAGAAAAGGTATGTACGTTCAAATTTCTGCCATCGCATGGGTTGGCAATCATTTTTCCTTGCTTTCTTGTCCTACAGTTGGAGAGGTGCTACTGTAAAAATCGTCCTGTTGATTGAGAATGCAGTTCGTTGAGCAAATTCATTTTATCATGCAAATAGCCCTCTTATGGCATTTGGTGTCATTACTTGCTAGGTTTGGCTCAGTCATAGTTGGGGCAATTCGATCTAAGTTATCACCTAAAAAGGAAAAGAAGCAAGGACCACCGAAGACTTCAGCAAATAAGAAGCGCCAGGGGGGATCTTTTTCCTTCTTGGGCGGGATGCAAGTAAGTATACTTTAATTCTTTTTTTCTTCATGCATTGAAGGTAAAGGGCAGAAAATTAAATGATTATACCGCCATTATTTATGCATCATGTATTATTTGAAGGTCATTCATCCATTTGGCCCCAGAGATGACTTGTCTAACATTTCGACATGAACTTCACACACTAGTTCTGAGTTGTATTTCTTGCCCTGTTTGGGTGATTTCATACATTTAAGTTTCTGCAAAAGAGGAGATACAAAGGGATGATATACCAAACTTGACTACTTCGACCAAATTCTCAGTCTTTCTCTTTGGGCATTGTTATTCATGAAAAATTTATTCTTAATGATAAATTATATCTCTGTAGGTGAGAGCTAGATATAATGCGCAGTCGACTACTTGCATCACTTATGTCTTATAGAATCTTGATCCTGTGATTTCTCTTAGTCATGTTTCATCTTACTGTTATCTCATCCAAATGCTTTACAGACACTTACTGATGCAATATGCAAAGATCTCAGAGAAGATGAACTTAGGCTAAACTCTAGAGTTCTGGAATTATCTTGTAGCTGTAATGAGGACTCTGCGATAGATAGCTGGTCAATTATTTCTGCCTCACCACACAAAAGGCAATCAGAAGAAGAATCATTTGATGCTGTAATTATGACGGTGAGACACTGGATTGATTGAGTCCTTGTATTTGCTTTTGTACAACTAGCTTCACTCAAGCTCAGTTCATGACATGTGATTTCTCAATTCTTGTAATGACGGACTCACGAATACCTGAGTCCTGTGCAGATGTCAAATGTTGCCATTATTGACTAAGCTTCTGTAAATTAGGCCCCACTCTGTGATGTTAAGGGTATGAAGATTGCTAAGAGAGGAAATCCTTTTCTACTCAACTTCATTCCTGAGGTTTGTGCTTCTGTGGCTTTTTGGTGTTAACTCTATAGTATAGACATTCTTGTTTTGTGATATTAACCTCATTTCTGTTTGACTCAAAAGTTATCAAATACTTTTTAAGCAAATCAATCGAAAGAAATGAACGGATAAATCATAGCCAATCATAATTAATCACTGAATCAGAAGACAAATTTGAGATGTATGAATCATCCATTGGAGAATGATATAGACGGGATTTTATTCATCATAGTAGCTTGACCTGCCTCTCCTTAGAGAGGTTCAGGATCTTACATTTATCTTGTTCATCGCCCCGTTCATGGAGCATATGCTACCATTTTTCTGTTTTCTGGCCCAGTCGAAGAAGAAGCCCCCCTTTGAAGGTTCTCTTTCTTGGTATTTATAGCTTCAAGCTCTGTGAACTGGTCACGAGCCGTCGCAGTTTAATCGAGGAGACGTCCTCCTGTCGCGAAAGGGCCGTGACCCCCTTGTCCGCCATAAGAACAGCTGTCATGAGTTTTAAGTCAGTTGCATTGACCATTCGTTATGAGTTGGTTAGGACGGGCCGGCTCCGTGGCTGTCGTATGGTCAAATTTTTACCAATACAATTTCGGCAAATCAAAATGTGTTTCCACATGGTAATTCACTCATTTCCTCAGTTAATGCTTTGAAAAGTGAACATGCAAAGTAAGTCGGTCTCATTTCCAAGAGGAAAAAGGTGCACAAACACTATCTACTTGGACTACTATTCTCCACCGTTGTGTCTTGAGAAGAGATATTATAGGAAGGACTGAATCTGAAGCTATATGTTCTGTACTGTGTATATGTGTATGAACTGTTATGTTCATTGGCACTGTTGCGGTCTAATTGAGCGTATGATGTGCAGGTTGATTATGTACCGCTATCTGTTGTTATAACCACATTTAAGAGGGAAAATGTAAAGCATCCCCTTGAGGGTTTTGGAGTTCTTGTACCTTCCAAGGAGCAACAACATGGTCTCAAGACACTAGGTAATGCAAACACACTAGTTTAAAAAGTGCCGTATAACAACTAGAAAGTGTTATGCCCTTATTACTTTCTCACCGCATGCAGGCACCCTCTTCTCTTCTATGATGTTTCCAGATCGGGCACCCAACAATGTTTATCTCTATACTACTTTTGTTGGTGGAAGCCGAAATAGAGAACTCGCAAAAGCCTCAAGGTTTCTAAACTTTTTCAATTTTGTTGTAATCTGCTTTACTTCATTCCTACTAAATTTTAATGATGATGTTTCAGTATGTAACTATATTCCTGTATTCACAGGACTGAGCTGAAAGAGATAGTAACTTCTGACCTTAAGCAGTTGTTGGGAGCTGAAGGAGAGCCAACATATGTGAAGTACGTGAATTCCTAGTATATAGCTGATCTAGTTCAGCATATGTAGGCTTTGGTTTGAAAAGGTTGAGATTCTGAAAAGCTGGCTATTTCTTTAATTGTAGTCATCTATACTGGAGTAAAGCATTTCCATTGTATGGGCATAACTATGATTCAGTCCTACATGCAATTGACAAAATGGAGAAAAACCTTCCTGGTTTATTCTATGCAGGTAATATTTTCTTTCCTTGAAATAGCATCTTCCATTTTTTCCCGTTGATGCAGCTTCTTTTAACAAGGAAGGTTCACAGTGTACTCTCTGCTAGAGGCCATATATCATGTAACCTTTAACTTAGTAAAAGCTATGTATGCTCGTAGAATTCTTTAGCCTAGCATATGCCGGCTTCATATTGATTTACTTGGCAAGAAAGCTGAAGCTGACTTTCCACTAACTTAAATCCCAGTTAAAATAAATTATTGCCACTGTACTTTAACATGTCTCCTGTAATGCTAGGTAACCACAAGGGGGGATTGTCAGTTGGCAAAGCATTATCTTCGGGATGCAACGCAGCGGATCTTGTTATATCATATCTTGAATCCGTGTCAGCTGACTCCAAAAACCAGTGCTGAAATATATTTTCTCATGCAGGTAGCACTACACACCTCCCTCGTTCTCTTTCTTTCAGTAGTCTAGTACATCTTGATATTTTCATCTTGTATATAGCTGAAACAAAATGTTCTCTTTCCTCCACTTCATTTTCTCCTTCCAATACAAGTTCCCTGTATCCAACTTTGTGACTGCTTTTCTTGTGGAATATTGCTCATTTCCTGATTCTGATTACTAATTGCATCTCAATTAAAATGCTTATTTCCTGCAGCTTGCTAGGTTGTTAAAATCGTTTAACTTTATCGCGAGATGCAACTTTGACATGTAGCGGGTGACAAAGCTCAAGCAGTAAACCAGTCCTTTACGGAGAGTTGTATTTCTGCAAAAGGCTCTCCGCACATATCCTTCTGATAGCTGTTACTAATAGATGTAGTGAATCTTTAGCATATTTAAAAATAGGCCTTTCTGCTGCTCTCATCTCTAATGAAATTTGTAAAATGGTTCCTCCCCCCTGCGAGTTGCCTTGTTAACTGCTCGGTTCCTCTGCAGTTCAGCACCCTTACATTTCTGGCCATGTTTCCTATCTCCGTATTATTTTGTGACCATCTAGTTATTATTCATGAGGGTCGGACATTTTTCTTTGATGCCTATCGGTTTATATATGAGTTTGGTTCGTGGTATGATTTGGTGTCGGATCTAGATGCCTCAATGCGGGTTCCTGGGAACCAGTGCCTTTTGCCAAGACCTTGTATATGTGTTAAAAAATTCATTGAATATCCATAAATATTTGACTGTGAATGCAGTTATTAACTTGAGATCGACGTAGGAACTCATAAATTTCAAATCTTGGATATGCCTCTATGATTAACTTAATAGAAGAGTCAATTTCAAATGCTAAACTAAAATTAACCAACTCGTGATTTAGTCCTGAATGGTCTAATGGTGAGTGATGAGCTTACTTGCCAACAACTAATGTATAGATACTCAACATTACCCTCTTTAAGCTCACAAGTTCCTTTTAAGTATGTACTAATTTAAGAGCAATAACTAGTATTTCGTGGTTTTCAATAAAGGCATGGTCTGTGTACCACGTGACTCCAAAGTCGAGATAAACTGGTCCTCCTAGTAATTAGCGAAAATGAAAAGGAGATTATTAGTAGCAGTTTTGTCGTCTGCCTACTTGGGGACCTTGGTATTTGAATAATTTAGTCACAATTCACTTTACGTGTCTATTAAAAAGGGGAATATATTGGTAACATCTAAAATTTAGATATGTTAATTGTGGTATTTTATATAGGGGTGTTCACAAAAACCCGAAAAATCGAACCAAACCGAAAATCAAACCAAACCGATACTTTTTGGTTTGGTTTGGTTTTGGTTTTGAATTTTAAAAACCGATCAAATTTGGTTTGGTTTTGATTTTAATCAAAAAAAAGAAAACCGAAAAAAATCGAACCAAACGGACTATGTAAGTAGCTATTTCAAATTTATTATTACACCTATATATATTTATATTTTTATACAAAGTTTCAAAAATTTAGGGTAAATGTTACCAATAGTTTGCACTTTTAGTATAGTTCTTTACATTTACATTCTAGTTTGATTGGTAGTTTTCTTTTGTTAAGTGTAAGAATCCATTTCGTGTTAAAAATAATATATTGTTAATTGAATCCTTAAATTATTCATCGCTATTTGATTTCTCAAAGGGCAATTGATTTGATAGTGTTACGTTGAAAATGTGGTCGCCGGAATATGTGTTTGGTAGTGTATGTCTAGAAAAAACCGACAAATAACCGACAAATAACCGAAAAAATCGAAAAACCGACGAAACCTGACATAAACCGAATCGAGAAAAAACCGACTTAATTGGTTTGGTTTGGTTCTAATATTTGAAAAATCGACTTATTTGGTTTGGTTTCTTTTAAGGGAAAAACCGATCCAAACCGAACCATGAACACCCCTATTTTATAGGATGGTCCTGAAGGGAGCCTTGGCGTAACTGGTAAAGTTATTGCCATATAACCAAAAGGTCACGGGTTCGAGCCGTAGAATTTTATGCGAGGACGGTCCTAAATCTATTGTCTTTTGAAACAAATTAGAGGTTCTTTGAACAAGAGTTTTCTCTAAACCTCTATCTAAACAAGGTTATTTTGTACGCTGTAGTTTTGCTCCCCCGTGAACGAATTTTGAATATTCAATCGAAAAAGATGAATCATATCATAAGATTATTGACACCTTTTGATTCCAACTATTTAACGTACCTCCCAAGCTTCGCAACTAAGTTTTTATAAATCTGTAAAGTCGGCGGAAGCGTCCAAAACTAAATTAATTACAATCCTACGCATACCCCACCCTCTAGTCATTAGAAAAAGTCTTTTTTTTTTTTTTTTTTTTTTTTGAGAATTGCACATAAGTACAACTCATACACACATATTATAACTGAGTAGTTCAGTTATAACTTTGCAAATCAATAGTCCAATGACAATAGGCCCAAATCTGAAAAACCCAACATTTTTTGACGCAACCAGCAGTTATTGTGGTCAATGCTATTCAACATTCATATTGTTGAGGAGAGCTTCTGTATTTATCTTCTACCAAAAACAGTGTTTTACTATTAACTTTATGAGACAATTAATAAAAATATATTTAAATATAAAAAGAGAAAGAAAAAAAAAAGAATTGGTAGCTTTTCCCTTTGTCAGAGGCAGAGAATTTGTTGGGTTTCAATTAAATAATTATTAAATATATAGTATATGATTATAAAAGTAGAAGAACTCGATTAAATAATTAGCAAAATATACATTCAAATATAAACAAACAAATAAAAATAAATTTGGCAGCTTTTTGCCTTGTCAACGGTATAACAGATGGTAATTCCTTCTCATACACACATCATTGCTAGATTTCAATTTTTTTTTTCCTTCAATGGTGCCACTAATAGAGTTTAACCCAAAACAGAGAATAAGTTAAAAACAAACAAAGGAGGTTGTCCAGCTCGAGAAAATGTAAGAAAACGTACAAAAATTTAATTTCGCCTTTCTACATTCTTATACACTGGTATATACCTAATTATACAAAATTATACACACTTATACATATTTATCGACTTGGTATAATAGTGTATAAGAGATGTTTACATACCCATATACGCTATTATACATTGTTATACAAATGAATCCTATCAATGGAGCTTCACGGGTTTTCTTCTTCTTTCTTGAGCCTTTACTGAAATTTGACTTAAATCTAGCTCAAATCTGCTCTAAATCACTTCAAATTAGCTTTGAACTCCTCTTGATGTTTCCAATCAATTAGAACAACATCCAATCATGTTTTCAAGCAAACCCAATAACACCCATTTCAAAATTAATCTCAAATCTTAGATCTAAGTGTGCTTTCAAACCCAAAATCTCAGATATGGTTTAAACTTAAAGCTCAGCCTTCAATGGAATTTTTTTTTAATCAATCAAATTTTAAATTTGAGAAACTTGAGCTCCAATAATGGAGGTTTTATGATTATATACACTTGAACGAAGAGAATACTAAACCTAGTAGCAAGGATGAGGCAAAATTGTAACTGAACAACTTCAAATCTTGTTCAAAGATCAGCTTCGCTCTTGGAGTTGAAGTGCGCTTATTATATGATAAGGCAGAATACACATAAAAGAGAGATATTAAGAAGCTTATGTGTGTTATGGACTGTGGAGGAACTGAGTATCTAATAATGGGCTAAATGATGAAAAGATTCTTTCAGGTTATGTACAACTCGGGCCAAACAGTGTAAGGACTTCAAACTTGGGCCATTTTCAGTTAGGCTGTTGGGCCAAGTGACATTGGACGTAATTCTTTTTTTATTTTTATTTTTTATTGACCCCCCCCCCCACCTAATGAGCTATAACCTGAAGGTAATTTTAATGATCAAAATTAGAGGTGCAAATTTGGACCTTTTTTTTCCAAAGTATTTTGATATGTAGCCCCCATTTCATGCTGAAGATCCGTTAATAGAAACAACAACTAAAGACAATTTGCTAATGGCTAGTTTATGATCGAACTCAAAATATAATGGAAATTTCAAATAATAAATGGTAAATTTAGACCTTTCCCTTCCATCTATGTGGACCTCCAGCTCCTAGTACTCACTAATAGGAATTTGGGCAATATTTGAGTTAAAATTCAAAATGAAACTGTAGAAGTCAAATTATCTCTGAAACATGACATTAACTAATAGAAACTACAAGCATTTTACCGGTGACTAGTGATTAGAAATATTTATGATGAAACTCACAATTGTAAATACTAAGATTATACTAAAATAGTAATTCATGAATGGATATTTCTGCTTAAAATCCTGGATCGATATACTTCAAATTCCGGCTCTACCTCTGCTCGTCTCTGCCACTTAACCCACCATACTTGTCACCCGCGACACTTGGAGTTCAACTTTAGTTGGAATTAGGGGTGTTCATAAAAATCCGAAAAATCGAACCAAACCGAAAACCAAACCAAGCCGACCAAAAAAATCGATACTTTTTGGTTTGGTTTGGTTTTGGTTTTGAATTTTAAAAACCGATCAAATTTGGTTTGGTTTTGGTTTTAATCAGAAAAAAAATACGAACCAAACCGACTATAGGAGTAGCTATTTCAAATTCATTTATTACACCTATATATATAATATATATATATAATATATATATATATATATATATATATATATATATATAATATATATATATATAAAGTTTTCCAAAAATTTAATGGTAAATGTTAATAGTTTGCACTTTTAGTATAGTTCTTTACCTTTTACATTCTAGTTTGATTGGTAGTTTTCTTTTGTTAAGTGTAAGCATCCATTTCTTGTTAAAAATAATATATTTTTAATTGGTCCTTAAATTAATTTATCATTTTTTGATTCAGTTATCATCAATATATCTTGGTAAATAATAGATTTCTCAAAGGGCAATTGATTTGATAGTGTTACGTTGAAAATGTGGTCTCCGGAATATGTGTTTGGTAGTGTATGTCTTATATTTAAGAAAAAACCGATAAATAACCGGAAAAACCGAAAAACCGACATAAACCGAATCGAGAAAAAACCGACTTAATTGGTTTAGTTTGGTTCTAACATATGAAAAACCGACTTACTTGATTTGATTTTTTTTAGGGAAAAATCAATCCAAACCGAACCATGAACACCCCTAGCTGGAATTGCACCGGATTCTGTTGAGTGTTAGTATTGTTTGTTATGCATTGTATGTGCGAATACAGCTTCTACTTTTGGACAAACGTAAAAAGCCATTAAATGAAAACAACCCATATGAGTAAAGTAGTCAAGAACACGACACCCACCTACCCTCCTTCACTCTATCTTTGTTTTTTTTTTCCATTTTTTTAATTACTGCTTATTAGTTTCTTTGTCCTAATTTATGTGGCATGATTTAGAGTACGATTGTCAAACTATTTAATTTTTGGTGTAAATTCAGACATAAAACCATTAAGTGTTTTAAAATAAAATTTACATATTAAGAAATTAGTATACAAAAAAGTAGTACAAGCCACATAAAAAAATTGCACTCAAAGAAGAACTCAACTGCAGCTAATAACAACAATAACAACAATAACACGGCCAATATATCTTCAGATATAAAATCATTAAGTTTTTTTAAAATAAAATTTACATATTAAGAAACTATACAAAAAAGTAATATAAGACACATAAAAAATCGCATATCTAAAATTTATATAAAAAGCATTATAAGTTACATAAAAAAATTGCATTCAAAGAAGAACTAGACTGCACTAATAACAACATATATCTTTCACGTGGGGTTTGGGGAGACTAGTATGTACGCAAACTTTACCCCAAATAGAAAATCGTTTCCAATAGACTTCCGGACTCCAATTAATAACTGTGTCACATAAAGTGGAGAGAGGGAGTAGTTATTAGTACTAATTTAATTCCCATTATCAATAGGAAAAAGACATTCTTTTCTCTGCACTTCTCACTCACAGACTCAAGAACTCAAAACAACCCCACCTGTATTTTTGGGTTGTTTTACTCATGTTGTCTCTCACGGGCTCATGACTGATTAATCATTTATCCTTTTGCTCTGTAAAGACAACCATCTTAGCCTTCCTTTTTCTCACATTCCTTTGATTTTCTGGTGTTGTGTTCTATGTAAGTCTAAAGTTCCTTATTTTCCCACTGTAAATCTTGATATTACTACTATTAACATTATTTCTAGTTATCATTTCGTCCAACATTGTGAATTTGTGAAGTAGCTGTTTAGTCTTATTTGCTTAATACGAACTTGGGTTATTCTCATTTGCCTCTGTTAGTCTTCAAATCTGCTACTTGTGGTGTTCACTCTCTGTCTATCGGAAACAACCTATCTACCTCGCCAGGTAGGGGTAAGGCCTGCGTACATACTACCCTTCTCAAACCCCACTCGTGAGATTATATTGTGTATGTTATTGTTGTTGTGGTGTTCACTCTCTGTTCATTATGCTTTTATTGTTTGTCCGATTATGCCGGCTCAAAGATACTCTTAATACGGTATGATATAGTCCGCTTTAGGCTAAGTTCGCACCTTTTCCCAAAAGACCTCACACAATTTAAAACTATCCCTACACCTTATATGTAGTTTCATTTTCATTTCAGCTACCAATTGGGGCTTTGTTCGCGCATACAACAATTTATGTAGCGACAAAGTATTTTAGTCTTGAGGATATCTTGTTTTCCTTCTAGTTTTTCATTTGCTCTTAGTTCCTTAGATTGATTTTCTTATACTGCAAAAAAAAAAAAAAAAAAAATTTTTTTTTTCCTTTCTAAGATCTTGTGTAGTTCTTAATGTGTTCTGGTTAATTGACTTAAGCATCTAAATGTTAGAATTATTAAGTCACGGGAAACTGATTTGTGAAAGAGATAGGGGCTTTGCTTGGACATAGAGCATTTGCAAACATAAGGACTGTCAACAAATAACTCGAGTTTCTAAGTATAAAAGGGTAGCCTGGTGCACAAAGCATCCCGCGTTCACGCAGGGTCTGGAGAAGGGGTGCACCCTAAGGGAGAGTGATGTAAGCAGTCTGCCCGTATGCAAGTATTAGTGGCTGATTACACCGCTCAAATCTGTGAAATCATTTAATTCTAAAAGTTCTACTAACTTGACAATGCTACTTGGTTCAATTGCAATGTGCATGTGGAATAAGGATAGAATGAAATTAGTGTTAAGTTTGGAATCCTTTGCTCTTTTAATACAGCTTGAAGAGGTGTTTGCTATTAATTTTGTGCAGGATCATATTGTTCAATTGAAGACAATTCTATATCTGTGTTTCTAAAATCATGGTTTTGGGACTGAAGGCCAGAACTAGGAATAGCCCCTCGGTTCAAGTCGAATATCTAATCCATATTAAGGAGATTAAACCTTGGCCACCCTCGCATTCATTGAGAACGCCCCGTGCTGTTTTAATCGAGTGGGAACATGGAGATAAGCACTCTGGATCTACTAATCAAGTTGTTCCATCGTCGGGAACTGGTTCTGGTATTGGTGACGGAAGAATTGAATTCAATGAGTCATTTAGACTTCCCGTGACACTTCTAAGGGAAACTTCACTTAAAGGTGGAGATGGAAACGCTTTCCAAAAGAATTGCATCGAATTCCACTTGTATGAAACCCGGCGTGATAAGACCGTAAAAGGTCAACTTTTAGGAACTGCTATCGTTGACTTGGCAGATTATGGTGTTGTTAGAGAGAGTTTGAGCATATGTCCCCCTATTAACTGCAAGCGAACTTATAGGAACACAGCACAGCCTCTTCTTTTTCTGAAAATTCAGATAGGTGAGAGGAGTCGTGTAAGGTCATCCTTGAGGGACAAGTTAAAAAGAGAAGCTTCAATGGACCGAAATGGTTCTCTTTCTAGATTACTGAGTGAAGAATATGCTGACGAAGCTGAGCTTGCTTCATACACTGATGATGATGATGATGTTTCCTCGCATTTATCAGTGCCTGTTTCTTCTTCAGCTAACGAATCAAACTATGGTTCACCACCTCAAGAAGAGGTATAGTGCTGCTTTTCTATCAGTATCATCTGCATATCTGAAGTAATTCTTCTGTTGTGTTACTTCCGAAATGCATGACACAGGACCTTTTGTAGCAAATTTGCATTCAATACATACAATGTATAGAAGATGCAATGTCCATTTCCATGGCATGCATTTTTAAATTAAGTGCACTCCATACAAGTTTGCGTCATTGTAACATGATTTGGTGATTGTTTTACATTGCTTTTCCAATGTTATGAAAATCTCAGCTTGTTTGATAGCCAGCTGGCATATGATTGCAGGATGTATCCGAGGGAGTAAAAAGTAGCACTGGACAAGATGAAGATGAAAATGTTCTAGATTATAAGGAAAGGCTTGCAGATGTGGACGAGAATCCTGAGACAAAATCTCTATCTAATTTGCAAGGAAGTTTGTCGCACTCCTCAACTGATTTGTCCTCTGATCTGGCTTGGATCTCAAAGAAAATTGGTGGTTGTAGTAGCGTTCAGTATTCGACATCTAGTGTGAGTGATATAAATGAGGAGACTCGGAATGCCTGCATGATAATCAAACAGGACAAACAGGTAAAATGCATGGAACAAATAGCGGCCAATGGCAAAAGTGTTAGTGAAAAATCCAGTCGACAGAACTCAGATCCAGCTGAAAGAGCCTGTCCAATTCCGTGTATCACAGATGAGAGTAGCAACTTTGAGAGCATGGTTAGTATTTTCTCCAATACTGTGATTGAAGAGAAAAAGTCAACTCTATCTGTAAATGGGCTGTGGGATGATGCCAGAGATGCGGTTTCCGAAAATGGTTCTGTTGAAGGTGAAAACAGTGAGGATCATCAGGAAAATGGAAAAGAATGCGTTCTTCGCAATGGAGAGCAACACCAGGAGAACGAACAAGGAAAAGAAAGCTCGGAAGATGAAGGGCAGTGCAAAAAGGATGAGTCAATCAGTTGCTATTCAGAAGTGGATACCATAAAACATGACTTGATGGATATTAATGCAATTTCTTCTTACAGGGACAGTTCCGAAGCAAAGAGTAGTACCTCCCATAGTGAGATAGTAAAGCATGTGATGTCAGTCAGGTCATCACCAGAATCAAATAGGGGTGACGGATCTGTCGGAAGTAATCAGATTCTAGTGCAAGACACTCCGAAAGGTGCTCGGGGTTTTTCAAGCAATGAGAGAAAAGAAAAAGTGAGTCCAAGGGACACAACAAACATTCTTTTGGAAAGCCAAATCCATAAGTTAGAGCAAAGAGTAAAGATGCTTGAAGGAGAATTGAAAGAAGCTGCAGCTATTGAAGTTGGCCTTTACTCAGTTGTTGCAGAGCATGGATGTTCCATGAATAAGGTCCATTCTCCGGCAAGACGTCTGTCTAGGTTCTATCTACATGCATGTAAAGAAAACTCCGTATTGAAAAGAGGAAGTGCTGCTAAAAGTGCTATTTCTGGAATATATTTGGTTGCCAAGGCATGTGGAAATGATGTTGCTAGGTACTTTTCAGTTTAAGTTTTTGCAGAAGTTAAGCTACATGCACAAGACAGTTATTTGTTTTTCTTCTAAATATTCACTTATTTTTTCTGAGCACAGGTTAACTTTCTGGCTATCAAATTCAGTGGTGCTGAGAGCAACTATAACCAAATTCCATGGGCAGCAGCAGTTGCCTCTTTCTACTGAAACTATGCTTGGAAAATCTGTTGTCGCGGACAAGAAGAAATTTTCTCCACTTAAGTGGGAGTCTCACTCTAGCAACGGTGTCAGAGATGATATTTGTGAGAGTTTAGGCAATTGGGAGGACCCTCTTACATTTATAAGAGCACTTAAGAAAACAGAGGCTTGGATATTCTCCCGCATCATTGAATCTATTTGGTGGCAGGTGCACAAAATGAATCTTAAAGATGTCATTTATTGATTTTGAACCTGAAGAATCACTTACCTATCAACTAACTCAACTTTTTTTATTCATTTATTTATTCTTCAGACTCTCATTCCACATATGCAGTCTGGTGCTTCAACAGCAATCTGTAATAGCATGGTTTCCGAGATAAACAATGTCTGCAGTAGGACGTCTAGTTCTGGTGCTGAAGATGGAAAATTTTCCTTGGATCTTTGGAAGAAGGCTTTAAAAGATGCATGTGAAAGGATTTGCCCTGTTCGAGCTGCGGGACATGAGTGTGGCTGTTTGCATTTGCTCTCTAAATTGGTATGGCCTGGCCTACTTTTCCTTCGATATTGTACATGCTCTTATTTCCATAATCATAACATGTTATTTTCTGTCTTTGTTTCTCAGGAAAATTTGTCTTCTAATTAAGTAGCTGTTAGCTCATATACTAATTAGTGTAATATGTTAAGAAAGACTACCAAACATGAACTTCCTTGTACTGAGGAAAAGTTGTTTGCTTATGTTAAAACCAGCATCTCCTGTCTTTCTTTGGATGGGTTTGATGTGGACCAAACTGTAATGATCTAGATTTTGGTCCATCTTGCTGCTAATAAATGGTTCTTGAAACCAGATAATGGAACAATGTGTGGCCAGATTGGATGTAGCTATGTTCAATGCTATCCTTCGAGAGTCTGCTGATGAGATGCCTTCAGATCCTATATCAGATCCCATCAGTGATGCTGAGGTGCTTCCCATTCCAGCTGGAAAAGCTAGCTTTGGGGCAGGTGCACAACTGAAAAATGCGGTGAGGATCATGGTTGAACGTTTTCAGTTATAGTTTTAAAATGTAGATATGATTGTTAGCCTACTGCTTACCTTGACGCGTTATAGCAGGAGTTTTGCCATTTGTCACTTCTCTCCCCTATTACCCCAAGAAAACAAACATTTTTTGTCATAGCAGATGTGCCATACTAATATTTAGACTTCCTTATTTCCAGTTTTCTAAATCCGACCCTTTGCTCTCCTTTATTTTTCTTCCCTCATTCTTTTACCAATTTTTACACCATCTTAATTTTCTTTTAGGTCACATTCTGCAAACTCTAAGATAGTATTTATCCTTGATTATATATACATGATGATTTTTGTATCACATTGATTGCAGATAGGGAATTGGTCTAGATGGCTCACTGACCTTGTTGGCAACTCACTAGACGAAAATAGAGCAGATAATGATGACAATGAGGGTGAAGAATATGATACATCTTCCAAGTCCTTCTATCTCCTTGACGCACTGAGTGATCTTATGATGCTTCCAAAGGATATGCTGTTAAGTAGGACAATAAGAAAAGAAGTTTGTCCTCAAAACCTTGAAAGCATCATGATTTTTGCAGCCCGAGTGTTTTTATTTTTCTTTCCCCTTATTTGTGGTGCTACTTGTCACATTGCTCTACAGGTCTGTCCCACATTTGGTCCAATTATAATAAGAAGGGTTCTTAATGTTTTTGTCGCGGATGAGTTTTGCCCTGATCCAATACCTGAATGTGTACTTGAAGCTCTTAACACAGAGGTAAGCTCATCTCTTTGACTTTGTTCATTTTCTCATGCTAGAACCAAGTCTTTGTAAATCAGATTCAGCCTCTGATATTTTTCTCTGATTAGGATCCTTTTGACGCGGAAGAAGATTCAGTCATGAGCTACCCCTGCACAGCAGCTCCTATAGCATATAAGCCACCTTCAACAGCTTCAGTGGATGGTCTATTAGGTGACATTAGTAGCCATTCTAAGCTGAGACGAAGCGGATCTTCAGTGCTCAAGAAGTCATACACAAGCGATGACGAGCTCGATCAAATGGATATGAACTTCATCATTTCTGAGGGCATTGAAATTTCACCACTTGCAAAATCCAGTGGGATATTGAAAGGTAATGTTGATGGAAATGCTGTGAGGTATCAACTCCTTAGGGAGGTATGGATAAACAGTGAATTATGATTTTGATCTGTAGTAATTATCTTTATAAAGTAAAAAGAATCTTTGCCTTTTTTTTACTTCTGTTAATAAATATTTGCAACTAACACAACTGGTGTATTCCTTCTCATTTTCTACCTTACAACTAGAATATATCTTACGTATGAACAAGCTCAAAAATCTTCTGTCTGTTAGGAAGGAAATATTTATATTCTAGACTAAAAAATTCTTGAGGACCTGTTTATTATTCAAGGATGCAAGTAATTTTTTTCAACTTAATCCCGAAATTTTTTATAAACAATTTAATCATCTTTTGGTTCAATTTTTAACACATGTTTACTTTATAAAGTTGCATGTTAGTTTTCTTAATCTAGTTCTCAAATACATGAACTCAACTTTTAGAAACAAATTAATCATCTTTTGGTTCAATTTCTGGTATTACTGAAGTTGGATTTTGATAAGAGCAGGGTCGCAGTCAGATGGCAAGAAATTTTTATTTTTGTTAAGAGTTAGCATGTCCAACTCAAATTATCAACATCAGGATGATATAATAAGGACGATTAAAGTGCAATGTGTGCAGCTTTTTACAGCTCCATTACTAGAAAAAATAGCCAAACTTTGCAGAACGTGACACAATCAAGATTCATTTGGGTGCCACAGCACGAGCTAATAAACGTAGCATTTCCATGGGGTTGAAGTATTACACACAACACAAGCATTCACCAAAAAAAAGCTTTGTAGAAATCTATATAGAGAGTATTATAAGCTTGTCTGATGCTCACATCTTGATGTTTCTCTCTTCTGGCAGATAAAACTAGGTTGAACTCTTTTTAACAAAAATGAATACAAAATTACGCATATTCCCGCCCAAAACTTAGACTTTGTTCACTCATATTTCCTATACCTACTATGCTCGCAAAAAGAATGAAGATCAGCAGAAAATCAAATTAGCATCCTGCACTCAACTGTTTAGAACCAACTGCATTCCTGTGCTGAAGATGCAAAGCAGCCAAAAGGCCTTGCCATGTTTCTCCAGGTCCTCCAGCCACTTGAAAATCAAGGAGCTTTCTCTGTTTCCTGTAGTATTCTTCTAGCGGTTTGATCTACATAAAACAGAATGATGTTGCGTATTAGTTGATTTTGTAGTTCAAATGAGAAAATACTGGGTTATGACTCTGTACAACCACATTTAGATTGCTGACTAGCAAGAACATGAGAGCTGAGGAAATTTTGAACCAAGATCATGCAATTAGTTTTATAGCTCTAATATATAAAAGAAAATCAAAATGTGTATTTAAAAAAGTTGATCACATGCACCGCCACCTCCAGGGTACTGACATAATTAAAGCTGAGTAGGATAGATGCAAAATCATCTTTGAGACATTAACTTGTTTAAGATATCGGCATGAACAAAGTAAAAGCACATGAAGAAGATCAGGTGAGAGCCAACAGATGCCAGAGTTCAAGAACAATATGGCATTGCTATTTAAACAATTACAGCATGGTTTGTTCAACGAACAATCAGGTTCTCAGTATACTGGCAGATGATGTACATGCATATTTGCATCTGTGTGATTCAGCAGGAAATAGTATTTACTTGCACATCAAGAATTCTAAGAAAGGCAATCTCTAATCCTATTCATCAAGAATACTAAGAGAGGCAATGTACAATTCTGTTCATCTCAAATTATGACGTCAAAATTTTTCTAGTGTTTCCATCTGTAAAATTTCAGGAAATCGGATGGGTACCTGCTCAGCATGCACATGCAGCTTCTTTCTCGAAACATCAGTCATGGTACTTGAAGGCCTAAAATGACCACCCTCTGGCTGAAGACTCATATTAATTCCAGAAGTCCTGCGAAGGAATTCCAGAGGTGAATAAAGCCCAGTACTTTTGTCTTTCTTTGACATCCCACTCTCAGCACATTTAAGATTCAGAACAAGATCTATGTCCACAGTTTTGTCCAGGGTTTCCTGCAGGAATAAACGAGAAGAGTATGCAAATCCAACATTATTTCGACATGAAACACAAAAAACAAAATAAAATAACAGTCCTCTTCGAACAAAATCTGAGAGAAGTAAACCAAGAAACTCTAACTGTTTAAGGAAACTAGTGTAAATGAAAATGGAAGGATCGAAGATAACAAGAAAAAAGAAGATGCCACTAAACTTAAGTTCACTCAGAGAGGGAGGCAACACTTACAGCTTGAATTTTTGACCGAGGAATCCCATCCAAGATGAATCCACTTTCACCCCTGCAATATCCTTCTTCTAGCCTCTCGGACAACAGACCAAATATAACATCTTCTGGAACAAGTTTTCCCTGATTTACAGCATCTGCTATCTTCATAACAAAAATGAGAGGCTTTACTGGGCGAAACCAAAAAAAAAAAAAAAAGAAAGAGTAAAGCGCTATTACCTTAAAACAAAAGAATGTACTCCTGTACGCAATTGTTATATGACAAATTACGTTTTGAGAAGCCAGACAGAATCTTTGCATGTTCAAATACTATGACTAAAACTGTGTAGCTCATCATTTCTGATTATGTAAATTTTACTGCATCTTTTTTTTTCTATCTTTTTTTTGAGCCGAGGGTCTACCAGAAACAGCTTCTCTACCTTATCAAGTAGGGATAAGGTTTGTATACACACTACCCTCCCTAGACCCAGACCCCACTTGTGTTATTCCAATGGGTTCGTTGTTGTTGCATTCTTTTCCAATGTTTTAATCGCACCAAAAATTATATCGTTTTGACCCTCTGCTCCGAAATCGACATTCTTTGGAGAAAGTTAGTTTATTCTTTATAAAGCTGAAATGAAGGAAGTAATAAACGAAAGTACCACCAGTTAAATCAATCTTTTATGCTTTAATTAAAATAGTATCGGTCAAATATATGGATTTTTCATATCCATTTCCTCCATTCGAGCTCATTTCTTTCTATACAAATAATGATAAAAGGGACCAATTAACAACTAAAAGTACAAATATTATTTTTCATTAGCCATGCGAATGAAAAGAGAATAAGACCAGCTCAAACAAGCCTTTATACATCAATATCAAACTAGTAGGGATCAATTATATGAATCTTTTGGTATTCATTCCCTCTATTTCCTTTCTATAAGTATTAAGCAATTGTCAAAACAAAGACCAGTTAAACTAAAGAACAACTTTTTTCCTTTTAAGATTCCATTGAAAAGAGATTTAAGAGATCATTAAGGCAACAAACAAATCGAAATAAAAGAAATTAAAACCTGCTTATAGAGAGAAGAACGAGGGTGAAGTTCTTGACGAACGAGTGAGCCCATAGAAATATGAGGAACATCTAGAAGCTTCGAAAGCCATTGGGCGTACACGTGTCTCTGAGCCATAGGATCACCCATGATCACCCACTGCACTCCTCTTCGTGGAACTGATCCTTCAGATTCCTCCATTACCACTGGACGTACACGTGTCTCTTCATAGTATTCGTAATCATCGTCGTAATCGTAGTCTAGCTGAGCTGCAGCTGATCCGTAAGAGCGGCGAGATGACCGAATAATATGTGGCTGCGCCGCCGCTCTCAGACGGCTGAGCAATGCCATCGTCGAGAGAAAGAGGGTTTGTCTAAGGAAGGGAAATTGGGGTTTTAGAGAGTCAGAGATGGCGGAATGAAATTTTGACCCTGAATATGGGGTTTATTTACGAGAGTGCCATGAGTTGAATGACACGTGTTAGACAATAAACGGTGGAGGAGATGAATAGTGGGTCCCGTGATATTATGTGTGGGGGGAGGCGGAGGGAAAATTGCAATCCACACGACTGGGGAGAGAAGTATGTGATTAAATGACATGTGGACGGTCTCCGCTGCCAATGTATTTGTTACTCGACCGCGTCTACTGCAGTAATTCTGTCCATCAAAATTTAATAAAATAAAAATAAATTATCTAATGATTTTATATCTCTTGAGATTTGAATCTTTAGTGGGCATTTGGATATAAGAATTGTGAAATTCTAGAAAAAAAAAGTAAAAAAAAATTCAAGTTGAAAAATAAAGTTATGTTTGGACATGAATACAATTTGGATCTGTTTTTAAATTTTTATGAGTGCTTTGAAGCGAATTTTGAAAAATAACTTTCTGGAGATTTTTAAATTTCGAAAAATTATGAAATTCAATTTCAAGTGAAATTTGAAATTTTCATGGCCAAACACTGATTTCGAAAAAAAAAATGAAAAAAAAAATCGAAAAAAAAAGAATGCCAAACAGGCCCTTAATTTCTTGAAATTTTTACTCGCTTCAATAATCATTAGGTCACAATCTCCTATCATACATCCACTTTACTATGCAAGTAACTATTCATCGTAATTCTCATGTAAACTTTAGCCATTCTTTTATTACATGTTCCTTCATGTACTAGAAAACCAAAATTTTGGTTTAGTTTTGAAAAGAAGTAAAGTTTGAGGATTTAGAAAAAAATGATATATTATATTTGGTAGATATTTGTGTTAATATCTTGAAAAACTTAGCTTGGGTTTGATATTGTTTTTGTTTAATTTCCAAACAAAACTGGCCTTATAGCTGTACTTAAAGACTAGTAATAATAAGAAGCTTTGAAATTTGTTAAGGTCAAATTTGCTTAGCTGCTTAAAATGAAATGTGCCATCCAATACATAACACGTTCAATGTAACTTATTATTCAGTGTGTCAATGGTGTGAAAAATGCCATATAAAATAACACCCACGCTTCATATTAATTCTCAACTAGCAACATGCTTTAAACTAATGCAAAATGCTTAGATAAATGAATTCATATATACATACATATATCTTTAGTTGTTATTTATGCCTTGATTATTTCCTCGTATATTTTAGAAATTCCATAATCTTTATAGGTGTTTGGCTTAAAAGTTGTTGATGCACTTTGTAAGCGATAAAACAATCAAAAAATAGAGGAAGGGTAAATCGTAATCAAATATAATAATCCTAGAGATGCAAAGATGATAATGTTTGTTATAGATCCAGTGTTAGAAGGATGACAATGTATGTTCATAAGATATATTAATCGGAAGTAGAGATATAGAGAGAGAAAGATAGAAAATGAGAGAGTTGTATTAGATCAGATAGATCCCTCTTTACAATGTGGAGGTCTCCTTTATATAATAGAAGACCTTCCTCGAAAAAATTAAAAAGTTACAGAGATAGGTAATGTCTTTCTAGTGTAGATGCTGAGTTCTAAATGACGCCGCTTTCGTCCTCACGGCCGAGTCGTACCCGCTATGTTGGTCGGCGTACACTCATTGGGCGCGCCCGCTGGCGTAGAGATACTGAGGGTTAAATTTGACCCTATACAGTTAGTCCCTCCGCTCGTTGGAGACGCGTTTGGTGGGCGTCTTCGGCGGGCGGAAATGCGAACCTCGTCGTAGGAGGATTTAACCTCGACTAGGGGCGGTAATATGAAGTGAAACGTATGACGTTATTGAGCTGCTGACGCGTGGCTCCCTTTTTGGAATGATGTCATCGCCTGTATGCATCATCATTATATATGCCCCCGAGGCAGTTCAGAGGATGAAGTGACGTTTTGGTTTTCGGCGCACGTTTTGAATCATGACCCTTCGATTTCTGTGCAATTTGTCCTTATAAGTATGAGAGGAATTTGATCCGATTCTACTTTCAAAACTCGGAAAAGTATTTTCTGATACATCCTATTGCCTTTCTTTCCTGTAACCATTATTTTGTGAAGGAATTTCCCATTTCTGTTGAAATCACACTTCCCTTTGTCAGTGCCTCTTTTCTCAAGTAGCGTTATTATGGCGAAACGCGGACAAAATAATAAAAAGGCCAAGGATAATATCCCGTCTAGGGTTCCGCCATCTTCTGGTGGTGAAGGGGGAAAGGCGGAGAAGGCCCTCGTTCCCCTCAGCATAGACAACGTCCTTCCGAGGGAGATGCACGTTCGCAGGGATTTCCCGACTAAAAGCCCTGATCTTCCCTGGGAGCGCAGCATTTTGCTTCAATCCCATTTAGACGAGTTGCGAGAGACGCACCGCATTCCGGATCATGTGGATATGGTTCCGGCCGGAACGGATTACGCCAACGTGCACCGGCCTGGGTATTGCGCCTTCTATGAGTACCCGTTCTTGGTTGGTTACGACCTTCCTGTATATACTCTGGTGGAGGAGCTCTGCCGCTTTTACAACGTGTGCCCGGCCTAGCTCACCCCTTATACTTTGAAGGTATGCCGCATCATGACCACCTATGCGGCCAGGGCCGGGTGCATCGTCTCAGTACATCACCTCTTGCAGTTGTTCAGCGCCGGCTACCTGAGGGGCACTATGCTGCAGTTGAAAGGTCGTGGCGCAAAGGGCCTGGTCGTTCAAGCCGACGACAAGCCCAACCGCCGTTTTTGGCTTAAATACTTCTTCATCAGGACGGAGCACCTGGTGTCGAATCCCGAGGGTTTCCCGGAAAAATGGAATTCCGAACGTGAGTGTTTCTGTTTGTAAACCTTAGTGGTGCTTGCGCTTTTGTCTGTAGGGCCATTGTGGCCTTTGCTTTCCTTTTTTCTTCTTCCCCCCCTTTTTTTTTTGCAGCGAGGGCCTCTCCTCCCCAACTTGTCGATGACATAAAACTGTGGGTAGGAAGAATAATACCCTATGCGGAGGAATGCCGCACCTGGGCTGCCTTTCTTCGACAGTACGGCCCATCAGGTAAAAATTCTTGGCTATGGTTTGGGGATTCCTTACGTAGTCGTTTTTTGACTCGTTCGTTTTTGGCAGGTCGGGGCGTCTCTAAGAAGCGGGCAAAGAGAGTCGTCGCTTTACCTGAGGCGGGAACCGATTCGGAAGGCGGGTTCATACCCTGCGGTTCGCCCAGTGATGACGCCACAGAGGTTCCTCATCCGCTGCTTATGGCAACGTCAGAGAGGGCAGCGACTCCTTTGATGCCGTCTCCCCGAGTTGTGGAGGGGTCTTCCAATAGTGAGGAAGCGCCGGAAAGAAAGAGGCGTCGGTTGATAACCGGCAAGGGGGTAGCTACGGTAGATGAGGGGGCGAGTGAGGCTCGTCGGGAGTCACGGCCTGTTCTCATGGCGGATGCCATCCGTACTGGGAGGCTGGTTCCCCAAGGTAGGGCCGTTCCCGACGCTAGGCCGGCACGCATTCCAGAAGTTGGCTCGCCAGGCGCCGTTGGAGAGGCAGGTGATGGTGCTGCAAGGATGGGCCCTGAGGTCGCCCAGGCGGAGGCGGAAGCGTCAACGCGGGATCCGGCCCGCGTTGGGATGACGGTAGGTAGATCCAACCGTCGAATTTTGATCCCGGAGGGGTATAACCTGTTGCAACATAGTGAGCAGGCTGCAGCGGATATGACCTTACTTTGTGCGGCCGCTGAACGTGAAACGTTGCAAGGGGTTAGTGACGGGGAGCTATCCCGGAGGGTTGCCGGTGCAGCCTTACAGGTACTTTTCGATTCTCTTTATCGTAGAATAAATTTTGATACAAGCTGACTTGTCCTTTATTCATTTTTTTTAGACTCTCATTCTGGAGATTGAGAGGGGGCGGCGAGCGCAAAGGAAGGCGGCCACCTTCAACAAGTTGGTGAAGAAGTATCGGCGATGCCGAGTTAAGCACCAAGCGCTGGCGGACCTGCTCAAGCAAGACCCGGAATTTCGGGTTTTTCGCGAGGGTTTGGAGGAGTCGGGGGCCCAGCTGAGAAGGAGGGTGGCTGATTTAGAGCAGATTGATGAGCAGCTGATGGCCGCCCTGGCCCGGAATATTGAGCTGGAGACTCTTCTCCAGTCTAAGGAAGAAGAGTTGGAAGTGGGCCGGGGGGTAGCGGCGGAAGCTGCTGATTTGCGGGTTAAGGTTGCCGCTTTGACCTCCGAACTTGATGCCAAGGCGGCTGAGGTTGAAGTCCTTAAGCGGACTGCTGCGTCAAGGCCCGATGAGAATGCGCATCGTGAGGCGCATGACATGTGGGTATATGCCGAAGCCAGATTGGCCGTTTTTGAGGAGTTCTTAGCTGCGGGTCGGGCTACCGAGGCAGAGGTTCAAGAGCAGCGGCGCATAGTCCGTGTCGCTCATGAAGCTTGTGGGTATAATTCTGATTCCTCAGACCGAGCGGGCTATAATTTCGAAGACGCCAACCGACTAGAGTCGAGCTCTTGGATCTCTGCCGCCTATCAGGCAGAGGATGGCGGTGGACGGGATGGCGAACCGTCGGAAGGCGTTGATCAGGATGGCCAGCCCCCTTAGGACTTGTATTTGTATTGTTTCGCCGTACTTGGAAATGTAAATGGGTCCTTTTTTGTACATGCATTTTGGATGATAATGGAAATTATACTTTTGCTGCTCTTTTCTTTCTGTATCTTTTATTTTCGGCTTTAGCTTTGTTGATGGTTTTAGCCGTGCGCGTGACTTCGACTGTCGTCGAGTCGTTTACTCGCCTTAGTCGAAACTACGTCGACTGTTTGGCGGCGATGGCCTTAGCCATAATGTGATTGATGGCCTTAGCCATGTAGGCGACTTCGACTGTTGTCGAGTCGTTTACTCGCCTTAGTCGAGACTACGTCGACTGTTGGCGTCGATGGCCTTAGCCATAATGTAGTTGATGGCCTTAGCCATGTAGGCGACTTCGACTGTCGTCGAGTCGTTTACTCGCCTTAGTCGAGACTACGTCGACTGTTGGCGGCGATGGCCTTAGCCATAATGTAATCGATGGCCTTAGCCATGTAGGTGACTTCGACTGTCGTCGAGTCGTTTACTCGCCTTAGTCGAAACTACGTCGACTGTTGGCGGCGATGGCCTTAGCCATAATGTAATCGACGGCCTTAGCCATGTAGGCGACTTCGACTGTCGTCGAGTCATTTACTCGCCTTAGTCGAAACTACATCGACTGTTGGCGGCGATGGCCTTAGCCATAATGTAATCGATGGCCTTAGCCATGTAGGCGACTTCGACTGTCGTCGAGTCGTTTACTCGCCTTAGTCGAAACTACGTCGACTGTTTGGCGGCGATGGCCTTAGCCATAATGTGATTGATGACCTTAGCCATGTGGATATGCAAATGGCAGTCGCCTTTCATACATTGGAGATCAAGATGGCGCGTATCCTTTCATACATTGGAGATGCAAACGGCCGTGGCCTTTCATACATTGGAGATCAAATGGCTCGTGGCCTTTCATACATTGGAGATCAAGATGGCGCGTAGCCTTTCATACATTGGAGATCAAGATGGCGCGTAGCCTTTCATACATTGGAGATGCAAACGGCCGTAGCCTTTCATACAAATGGAGATCAAGATAGTCCAGTCCCTTTATCATGTCGGCCTGGATGTTGTAGGGAGAGGTTGATATGATAAACTTCTTTCAAATATCTCCAGGTGCCCCCTCTGTCGCCTCGTTAAAAACCTCCCCGAGAAAACCCAATTGGGACAAAACTCGGGTAAGGGAAAAAAGAGTACGACTCGGGGGACGCCTTTCAGAAGTGGAAATACTTGAGGTGAGCGACGTTCCAGTTGTTCTGGAGCGTTTTCCCTTCCATTGTTTCCAACTGGAATGCGCCTTTGCTGGCTACTGCTGTGATTTTGTAGGGTCCTTCCTAGTTGGTGCCCAGCTTCCCTTCACTCGGGTCTTTGGATGCCAATGTCTTTGCTTTAAGGACATAGTCTCCCACTTTGAGTGGTCTTATTTTGGCCCTCTTGTTGTAGTATCTTTCGACTTGTTGCTTTTGGGCTATTATTCTGACATGGGCCATTTCTCTTCTTTCCTCGGTCTCGTCGAGGTCTTGGAGTCTGTTTGTATCATTTTCTGCTCCGCTGGTGTGTGAATACCTTAGGCTTGGTTCTCCGACTTCGACGGGTATGACCGCATCCGTTCCGTAGACCAGCGAGTACGGTGTTTCCCCCGTGCTGGATTTGGGTGTGGTCCTGTATGCCCATAATACTTCGGGTAGCAGCTCGGGCCATAGCCCTTTGGCGTCCTCGAGTTTTTTCTTTAGTATGTTTAATATTGTTTTGTTGGAGGCTTCTGCCTGACCGTTGGCGGCGGGGTGGTATGACGTGGAAAGTATTCTCTTGATGCGCCATTTCTCGAAGAATTCGGTCGTTTTTGACCGATGAACTGTCGTCCGTTGTCGCAACTGATTTCTTTGGGGATGCCGAAGCGGCATATAATGTTTTTCCAAATGAAGGCGATCACTTCCTGTTCGCGTATTT
This sequence comes from Nicotiana attenuata, assembly GCF_001879085.1. Lineage (NCBI taxonomy): Eukaryota > Viridiplantae > Streptophyta > Magnoliopsida > Solanales > Solanaceae > Nicotiana > Nicotiana attenuata. The sequence continues at coordinate 46,409,435 of NC_031998.1, forward strand.
GGGCGTACGCTCCTGCTTCCACCCACTTAGAAAAATAGTCAGTTAAAACTAATAGAAATCGTACCTTTCCTCGCCCCGCTGGTAGGGGTCCGACTATGTTCATTCCCCACTTTTTGGCATTGTTCGCATCGGCGGACATATTCCGCTGCGTCTTTCTTCATGGTGGGCCAGTAATAGCCGGCCCGTATCAGGCAGCGCACGAGGGCGCGGTTGCCCGTATGGGCACCGCAATGTCCTTCATGCACCTCTTCGAGCACTGGTCGCGTTTGTTGCGGCCCTAGACACTTGGCGAGGGGTCCGCCAAACGTCCTTTTATAGAGGTCGCGGTTTATTATGCAATAACGGGCGGCCTGTACGCGCAGTTTCTTGGCTTCCTTTTTGTCGAGTGAGAGTGTTCCATCCTGCAGGTAGGATACAAACTGGTTGCGCCAGTCCCAAGTCAGATTTAAAGAGAGTACCTCATGGTGATCGACGGCTGAATGGAGGAGGGTGACCACGCTTTCTTTGTTGAAGTTCTTAGTTGTCGCGGCTAATTTTGCTAAGCCGTCTGCCTCCACGTTCTGTGCTCTCGGGACTTGTTCGAAGCGGCACTCATCGAACTTGGTCATTAGCTTGTGGACTTCCGACTGGTATTTTTGCAGCCTTTGCTCCTTGATTTGGTAAGTCCCAG
>NC_031998.1:46410204-46412569 GCF_001879085.1 Nicotiana attenuata
AGTTTAGTTCAATTAATTAAAATTAGTCTTATATTTTTATATTATAATTGTACATAATTTTAGAAGAAAGAATTAGTTTTAGGTTGGTTTATCCCGTTTTTATAAATCTTATAGTCCATTTTTAGCGTTGGCCCAAAATACCTAGCCCATAGTTCCTAGGCCCATACCCCTAACCTAATCCCTACCCTATATAATACTACCTATACCACAAACACAAGAAGGCATGAGCAAAAGATAATACCTAGACTAACGCCTAAAGCCTAGAGCCTAGGGAAATCGGCGCTGATTTTCAGCAAACAAAAAAGACCCCCACGCCGATCTTGCGGGACTAAAAACACAAATAGCCATTTTTGGGCTTCTTCTACAAAGAAAGAAATCAGCCGAAATTTCCACACCAGATCCCGCTTGGAGTCAGTCGAAACAAGCCAAAACTGTTACTAAAAGCAGTCACATAGCCACTGTAGAAGTCGCCGGTAAGGTTTTTGTTTAACGGTTCCGGCTCCAGTCAGAGGTTGCCAGCCAAGTTTCTGGTTCGTTTCGGTCGATTTTGCTTTCAAGATTCACTCGGAGTTTCAGTTTCCGGCATGTTCGTCCTAACCTTTCTTTTAAATTCGAGTTTCATGAATAAAAGCGGCTGAGGTTTTGTTCCTAACTTTTCTCTGCTGTTTATCTTATATTTAGTGATTAATCTGTTTCTAAGCTTTTATTTATACAAGATCCCATTGTTTGTTATTATTCTATATGTTTATGTTAAATTCCTCTTAGTACTGAATACTAGTAGCTATGGAGATCTTGAATTGAGGAGGAAGCATATGTATTAATATGTTTGTTAAGCTTTGAAAAACACTCACGATGTTCATGTTTGTGATTCTGAAAACGTTAGTATTAATTATAAATCAGTTGCTATTGTAGTATTCAATTAGGGATGTTATTATTTAAATGTTAAATACATTACAAAGATTGGCTATTGCGTTATATTTTTTGATGGATTTAATTTAACAAGGGAATTAGCTTTATGTTTTGTTTAACAGTTTCGTTATGATTTTATAAAGGAAAAATATTGTATTTGGAAATGAAAATCATTCTATCTTTAGACATCTCTTCTGTTGCATTTTGTTTGATGTAGGCGTGCATATTGATTTCGTTCGCAATAATCTCAACGTAAGAAAAAATAAAATATTATAGTTTGCTTTAGGCACGTAGTTAAATCATCATAATTACGGGTACGGCTCCCGTGACGTGATTGTGATAATAAATAAGAATATCCATAGTTTGCTTTAGTTGAGTACAATCCTTTGAAATTAGAATCGAGGTGCGCCATTTAGCAAATTCCATGGCCCTCGCAAAGTGCAAACGCATAGTTGCTTTAGGCGCGTGTTTAATAATATTACTTTCCTAAACTCGGGTGCACATTTATGTGACCCAAATCCAAATCCCAACGAAGTCGAAATGTGTCAAAAATCGCGGATGCATTTATGTGACGCGGTTCGAAACACGTTTTCACGACGTTGCAAATCTCCTTAAAAATAATTATAAAGCGGTTTAAATTTAAAAAAGCACGTAAGTTAAAATATGTATAAAAATAAGATTTTTAGCCAATTATAATAATTTAAGCGACCGTGCTAGAACCACGGGATCCGGGGGTGCCTAACACCTTCCCTCGGGTCAACAGAATTTCTGGTTCGATCACTCCAATTGGGAAGTCGAAAATTTTCCTCGATTTGGGATTTAAATTAAATCGGTGACTTGGGACACCAAAAGCCAATCCTATCCCAAGTGGCGACTCTGATAAATAAATAATCCCATTTCGAATAATGTCACTTTAGATGAAAAAACTCCCTTATACATTTATCCTTTGGGGTAGGTGTGTAAAAAAGGAGGTGTGACGGCTCTGGCGACTCTGCTGGGGATTCGAACCCAGAATTTCGATTCAGGGTTCAAGAATTCGAGCTTAGTATAATTGTTATATTTGGCTTTATCTGATTTTTCTACATGTTCCATGCCATATGTGCTAAATGCTTTACCGCTTTGGATATTATCTGAACTGTATATAAACTGTGCCGAAACCCTTCTCTTCTCACCTCCGGGGATGTGCTTACTGGTTGAGACTCCCTATTCTGTTAGTGTCATACCCTGAAATAAGAAAGAGGCTCGGACAAGTTACTAAGCCGGACGATCTTGCGGGTCCCCGGTACGTAGCCCCCTCCTCGACTCGAGTTGTCCGCTCGGGTACACAGTCTAGAACAGATACCCAAGTTTTGAACCTAGAATAACTTGCCCTCATGCCGGATCCCTGTAAGGACGTTTTGTTTGCATCACGTGCATTTGACTTAGGGGACTCAACACAGGGGTTAGGTCCGGTCTA
>NC_031998.1:46412906-46447872 GCF_001879085.1 Nicotiana attenuata
GCAAACCTCATCGGTTACCGACCCAAATTTTTCAAAAAAAAATTCCAAAAATTATTTTTCTTTTACAGTTTACTTTCTTTTAAGAAATTACTTTACCTTAAGAAAAATTTACAAAAAAAAAAAGAAGTTTTTTTTAAAACTCTAAAAAATGGAAAACCTTTTTTTCTAAATGTACTTTACATAGCAAAAAAAAAAAATCAATAAAAATCAAAATCCAAAAATACAGGTTTCCTTCATTTTGAAGTATTTTTCCAAAAATCCAAAAAAAAATCAGAAACAAAAATCAAAAAATACTCTTATTGTATTTTTTTAGAAGTCTTTTTTTGTAAATGTCAATAAAAATTTTGAAGTCCAAAAATATTTTTGCTTTTCCTTAGAAGTACTTTTATAAATAAATAAAAGCTCATAAATTCAAAATATTTTTCTTAAAGAAGTTCCCCTTTCGAAAATTAAGAGGTTACATCCAAAATCCAAAAATATTTTCTTTATTTTCCTTAGAAAAAGAGAAAACAAATGAAAATTCAAACAAAATATTTTATATTTACTTTTGAAATTCCCAAAGTTCAAATCAAACAAAAGTAATTTTCAGAAGTTTTTATTTCAAAAATAAAATCAAAATAAAAAATCCAAAACAAAATTCCTTTCTTCTTTTAAAGCATTTTTTTTAGAAAATTCCAAAAGAAATAAAAATTAGGAAAAAAAAAATCAAAAATATTTTTTCTTTTGCCTTAAAGCTTCATGGTCTAAGTTTTATAAAAAGAAAAAAAAAGAGTTAGTTTACTCCATTCTCAATCTGACCGAACTACGCTGGTTTGATTCTCACCGGATGTGAGATACGTAGGCAACCCTCATCGGGTCCAACCACCCTTTTGCAAAAATAGCCAAAAATACCAAAATTTTAATTTTGTCACAAAATAAGTCGGGTGATGCCATTCTTGTTTAAAATAAGCCGAATGTCCCCAAAAGGGCGCCGGAAGGCTGTTTTTGCAAGAACAGCCACCCTGAGTCATTTTTGAATGGCTTGTGGGCACAGCCTTAAAATCTTCCTCCCAGAAGTGCTGAAAGGCCCTATCTGCAAAACCAAGTCCTTGTTTTTTTTTCTAAATAAAGGAAATTTTGGAAATATAGCCACTTTTTCCTTTTTAGGTCAAAATAAATCATGAAAATACTCCTTAGATGTCTTTCTTTGATAAATAAATAAATAAAATAAATAATTTCGAAAATTGAGTCCGAAAAATATTTTTGCTCCAAAATTCAAACAAAAGTATTTCTTTCTTTCAAAATATCAAAAGAAAAATCAAAATCAAAATCAAAAATAAATGTTTCCCTTTTTTCTTTTTAAGCATTTCTTTCAAAATTCCAGAAAAGAGTTAGTTTATTTACCCTATTTGCAAGAACTACGCTTGGTCTGATTTATACGGGGTCATGATACGTAGGCAATCTCCATAGGATTCGGCCGTACCCTAAAGGAAAAGAGAAAGAGAGAAGGAAAATACGAGGGAAGGAAATAAAAGGGAAAAAAATGCAAAAAGAAAAAATAAAGAATCGAGAGAAAAACCATGGCAAAAGAAAAGGGAAAAAGCAGAAAATGAAAAACAGAGGGAAAAGACAAATGAGAAAAAAATAGAAAGAGAAAGAAAAGCAAGAAAAACAAAGAGTGAAAATCAAAAGAAGAGAAAATAGAAAAAAAAAAGACAAAAAAAAGAAAAAAAAAAGAAGAAGAAAAGCCGGGATGACACATGCAACCATTGCAAACACGTAGACAATCGTTTAACTTTATAGGTGCATCACACCCCAATGTGCGATTACCTATCCGTTACTTGTCTCAAACTAACCGTGTTTTGCTGTCAATTCCAGCCTAGTTTTTTAGAAACGGTGGTTGGTTTTGGTAAGCTGGCATCGCATCAATACTTTACCAGATCGAAAGGAAGTGTGGAAATGTCTACAGAAATGACTTTGCCCGCAGTTCCCATCTCTGAGGACAGCCCCATCTCAGGGATCCCGGCCTCCGAGTCTGCCACAGCTGAAGAAAATCGGATACTACGTCTCCGAATGATGGAGATGTGGGACGCATGGACTAATGGCAGGGAGCCTCCAAGTGCTATCCCTCGCTTTCCTGAATTGTTCCCGAGAACCGGGGGTACTTCTAACATCCCCATCAGTCACCCGAATACCCTGTCTGCTCACTTCATAGGAACACCTTCTGAGGTACGCCCCCAGGTGTTCACATCAGGAGCAACTCCAATATTTTTACTGCTCCACCATGCTCCGCCACCACACAACCTTCACTTCCAAGGCCCGCTTTTGATCCATCGGCCTTCACTTTCCAAAATCCCATCTTTCAAGCAGATCCTCCTCAATATCCCACATACACTTACCCTCAGCCACCGCCATTTGAGCTTACACCAGGGCAAGATAAAACTCCCAAAGCTCCTGAATAGGATGATATAGCAAAAAGAATGAGGAGCCTTGAGCAGAGTCTGAAGAACATGCAAGGTTTAAGCGGGCAGAAGAGCATTTCCTATACTGATCTGTGCATGTTCCCTCACGTGCACCTGCCCATGGGGTTTAAAACGTCGAAGTTCGAGAAGTATGACGGGCATGTTAATCCCATTGCTCACCTTAAAAAGTATTGCAACCAATTGCGCGGGGCTGGCGGAAAAGAGGAGTTGTTAATGGCTTACTTTGGAGAAAGCTTGGTAGGCATCGCCTCGGAATGGTATATGGATCAAGACGTCTCCCGATGGCACATTTGGGATGACCTTGCCAGAGATTTTGTGAGACAGTTTTAATACAACATCGACATTGCGCCAGACAGGAACTCCTTTGGAGAATTTGAAGAAGAAGCCCTCAGAAAGTTTCAGGGAATATGCTATTAAGTGGCGTGAGCAAGCGTCGAGGGTGAAACCTCTAATGGATGAAGGGGAAATGGTCACCGTATTTCTTCAGTCCCAGGAAGCGGATTATTTCCAGAATATGATGTCAGCCATGGGCAAACCTTTTGCAGAGGCGATTAAGATCGGGGAAATGGTAGAAAATGGTTTGAAAACGGGCAAGATTTTGAGTCAGTTGGCCATCAGAGCAACCTCCCAAGCCATCCAAGGCGGGTCTGGAGGAATGGCCAAAGGTAATAAGAAAGAAGAAACGGTTATGGCAGCCTCAGGGGCAGGGAGACATTGCGCTCCCAGACCCATGCTTTCGGACAGAACCCCTCAACATTACTACCCTCATCACGATATGGCTTATGCCCCTCCACCTTATGCGGTCATGAACGCTCAACCCTTCGGCCGGCCGCAGCAACATGCCAACAGAAATCAACCTCCATTCCCAAGAAATCAGCCTCCCTACCAGAACCACTATAATCCTCGACCTCCGTAGAATAACTTCCGTCATCGGAAACCACCCAGGAGACCAAACTTTACCCCAATTGGTGAATCTTACTCTAGTCTATTCCCGAAACTTGTCCAAATGGGTCTACTACAGCCGGTCCCTCAGAACAGACAAAACCCGACATCACTTGCCTACAGAGCTGGTGTCAGGTGTGCATACCATTCAGGGGCAGAGGGCCATCATACAAATGACTGTTGGACTCTGGAACAAGCGGTGGAAAACTTAATAGAGCAAGGAAAAATAATACTGAGGGATGAGGATATCCCAAATGTGAACAATAATCCACTGCCAACCCACAACAACGGGCCGTTGATCGGGATGATCTGTGAAGACAGAGAGTTTGATCCAGCATTAAAAGCTATAATTGCTATCGTTGATGCGGAAAGAAAGCCAAAGGTGACCCCGAAGCAAGAGAAAGGGGAAAAGAAGATCAAAATCACCAAGACAGAACCAGAAAAGAAAGCTGATTTGAAGAAAGGAACACAAATGTACATACCCAAGCAAGCCTATGTGGTGCGGGGGACAATTAAACCATCTCGGCTGAATGAGCAGTGGTTATTGGACGCGTACCACAGAAGCCTATGACGAACCCTGCTGCGGTACCATGGAATTATCATCAGACGGTGGTTACGTACAAGGGTAAAGAGATCTTGGGTGAGTTGCTAAAAAAAACCCTTGTTGAGAAATATTCAAATGAAGAAGAGGTAAACAATGCCACCAGAAGGCGTTTCCCGCCTAAAAAGCCTGTGAGTGCTGAGGAAGCAGAAGTGTTCTTCCAAAAAATGAAAATGGCTGATTATGAGGTGGTACATTTGTATGAAACTTTTGTCAAGCCTAAATACGGTAAAGAGGAAGATGATGAGGTTTTCATGGCTGAAGAAAGTGAGGAAATACGTGGGGCAATGAGGAAAATGCTCTACGAAACCCACATGGTCCAGCCTGGAGAAGATACTAGCGCCGCTGAGGTGCTCTACATGGGACCAAATGCTAAACTCCAGAACTGGAAGGCTACGCCATTCCTGATCAGGCGGGAGTCCCAGTAAACTAGTCCTGCCACTTTTTCTGCATCCCGAGTTATTTCAGGGTGTAACTCGGATGTCTTCTGTAATTTCTTGTCTTTAAAATTCCCGAATGTGAACCCTGTTATCTTCAAAATTTCAAAAATGAAATCAATATTTCATCGTTCATTTTTCTTTCTGATTTTGCTATTTTTCCCTTCATTTCTTCTTTTTAGTTCTAATAATGCAGCTTTAAATAACATGACATGCTTGCGGACTTCATGCCTAGATCCCGAAATGCTGTCAGATTTCGAAATAATGGATCAAGAGTCAAAATGCGAAGAAGGTAACTTTGAGGAAATAAAACAAAGAATTGGAATAACTGAAGGAAAATTGGTTCGCACAAGAGAGTGTGCTGTACTCAGGGAACATCCGGGCAGTTGTACCAACAAAGAATGGCCCATCCTTACAACAAGGAAGTGCGGCCCAGGAATCTTGAAATAGGACAACTGGTGTTAGGACGCATTCTCCCTCATCACCAGGAAGCAAAAGGAAAATTTGCTCCTAATTGGAAAGGTCCTTACATCATCAGAAGGATACTGCTAAGAGGAGCATGATATTTGGGAGACATCGAAAGAAATGATCCTGAATGCAGATGCAGTAAAAGGTACTATGTCTAGGCTCTCTGCGATGTTGGTTTTTGTGCAATTGAGATGACGAAGGCTTTCCTTCTCGCTATCCAAACACTATCAACCCTTCGTAAACCCATTTGAGCCAGTTACCCTTCTTTGGCTACCCTCTTTGGAACCCGGAAGTATTATCAAAAAAAAAAAGGAAAAGAAAATATGATAAAAAAAAGAAGAGAAAAAAGAGAAGAAAAAAAAAGAAAGAAAAGAAAAAGAAAATATGATGAAAAAAAAACAAAAACAACAAAAAACAAATGTTCCCTGAACTACATTTGACTTGATCCCGAAAGGGTACGTAGGCAGCCTCTCGCTGGGGTTCAGTCACACCAAAACAAAAATCCCAATTTCCCCAAAAGTTGAAACTGGGGCAGATGATATAATGGTTCGGCCATGAATCCACCGAAATGGTTCCAAAGTTGTAGTTCCGCCCAAAATTCTGTTTACCCAAAAAACCTTGTCCAAGTCCTTCCGATCAATTGGCAAAGGCATGGAAGTGAAGAACGTCATTGTCGGAATCTGACACAATGCAAATTGAGAGAAATAAAATGAGAGAGTCTTATTGGTGAAAACCTTCGGGCACCATAAGGCGATGGTGAGAAGAGAAGCTGAAAATGAGAGAGTCCGCTTAGTGAAAACTCGCAAAGAGCACTATCGGGTGACGGTGAGAAGAGAAATGAGAGAGGTCGATTGGCGAAAACCCGCAAAGGGAACTGTCAGCCGAAGAAAAGACATCTCATCACTAAAGAGTCCTGGCAAGGTTCCTTGGTTTTGAAATGCAGATCAATGGGTTCACGAGAAGTTGGAAAGTTTGTGTGGGTCGGGCGTCCAGTCCAAGAAGCATGTCATGTTCATTTGAAGCCAGCATCCACCTCAGATAAGTCCTTCTCTTTCCCCGTAAGGGATGCTTCTTTTTAAACTCATATGCTTGCCTTTTACATACTTTTTCTTTGAATCCTTTTCGGTTTAACTCTGATTCCGTAACTAGTACAAAGAAAAGGTGGCAGGACCGGCTTCACCAGGCTCCGCCTGGTCAGAGGCGAAGAAAATACCCAGCCTCAGCGAGTGCGTCAGGCCAATCTCGACTGACCATAGTGGTTGATGCTTTCAAAGCAAGAACATTGGAAAAGAAAAGAAGTCAAAGGCAAAGGTCCCAAGGGCAGAATAAAGTGAAAAGGCTAGAGCCCACACGGGCGAGTCATCATGAAGTCCTAAGGCTGAACCCGGTCGGTTTAAAAGAGATTCACCCTCAAGGCAAACGAGCAGCAAAGTTCTCAACGGAAATGGGGCCGGGATCAAGCAATTGAGATGATCAAGGCCACAAAAACCAACCACCGTTTCAAACTAACAAACTGTTCTTTGCTGAAAACAGGTGCAATCAAAGCAACCATGCAAGAAGCCGGTGCAACCCAAAAGAAATGAAATGCGCAAGCGCTGAAACAGCTTTGCAGCAGGAAAATGACCAAAAAGGAAGTTTCTCCCAAATTCTTTCACGCGTTTTGCTAAATAAAAAGGAAAACTTATAAAGAGGAAAACAAAAGAAAAATAAAGAAGAAAGGAAATAAAATGAAAATCCCAAAAGAAAAACAAATCATGGTAGCATAGGATCCCATTCCTTAAATATCCCGGCCAAAAAACCGAGGATCTCCCGGCCAAAAAACCGAGGAGCCTTTTCTTTCCAAATCCCGGCCAAAAAACCGAGGATCTCCCGGCCAAAAAACCGTGGAGCTTTTTCTTTCCAAATCCCGGCCAAAAAACCGAGGATCTCCCGGCCAAAAAACCGTGGAGCTTGTTCTTTCCAAATCCCGACCAAAAAATCGAGGATCTCCCGGCCAAAAACCGTGGAGCTTGTTCTTTCCAAATCCCGACCGAAAAATCGAGGATCTCCTGGCCAAAAACCGTGGAGCTTTTGTTTCCAAATCCCGGCCAAAAACCGAGGATCTCCCGGCCAAAAAAACCGTGGAGCATTTTCTTTCCAAATCCCGGCCAAAACACCGAGGATCTCCCGGTCAAAAAACCGTGGAGCTTTTTCTTTCCAAATCCTGGCCAAAAAACCGAGGATCTCCCGGCCAAAAAATCGTGGAGCTTTTTTCTTTCCCGGCAAAAAACCGATGATATCCCGGCCAAAAAACCGAGGAGCCTTTTCTTTCCAAATCCCGGCCAAAAAACCGAGGATCTCCCGGCCAAAAAACCGAGGAGCTTTTTCTTTCCAAATCCCGGCCAAAAACCGAGGATCTCCCTACACAATCCTGATTTGATCGCTTAGATATGTGTCACAACTAACTCATGAAATCTTCCTAGTGAAAACTGGGGCAGAAAATTTCGTTCGTTTGTTTGTTTTGGTATCTTAAGCAGGTCGACCTCAAGACACAGGGTTCGAGATGACCAAAAGAATGAGTCTCAATCCAGAATAAAGAAAAAGAAGAAAAGAAAAGAAGTGAATTCAAAATGCAGAAAATTGATGAAAAATGTGAGCTGCGCAAGACACGGTTGAGGGTCACCAGCTCTGCATGTCCCGTCTGGTTTGAAAAAACTGAAGAAGATTGAACCAACACCTGCAGCTAACAAGCATCAAGATTCAGATCAGGGTCCGCATGAAGAACCAACCAAGACTCAAGATCAAGCTTCAGAAGACTCATAGATAGGAATCTTGTAACTCGTAGCTGATAGGCTTAGTTAGTCTTTTTCATTTTTGATTTTGATGTAATAACGGGACCGCGGACCGAAACCTCGACGGCACCTCGCTCGGCTCTCAACCTCGGTACTCCATCATCTCATTCATTTCTGAACTACACGTGGCCTGATTCCTTTATAGCCAAGGATATGTAGGCAGCTCAGATACCAGGGCTCGGTCACATTCTCCTTCCTCTTAGTTTTTGCTCTGCTTAAATAAGGGTCGGGTCAAAAACCTGTCTAGTCATTCTTTGTCTGAAAACTCTTCGCGTTTCCAGTCAAAGAGGGGCAGCTGTTGACATGTGATTTTTGACCCTCCCCCGAAATTTTACCCATTTTAGCATGTAAATATTTAGTTTAGGCCTAATATCGCCATTTCAACTAATTTTTACTATCTTACTTTATTTTATTACAAGAAAATAAAAAAAAATACAAAAAATAGATTTATTAATATTTTATAGTCATTTTTAATCTCAAAAAAAAATTACAAAAAAAAGTACCCTATCTTTATTTTTATAATCTTGAAAACACAAAAAAATAGTTTTATGTTTTATAGTTTAGTTCACTTAATTAAAATTAGTTTTATATTTTTATATTATAATTGTACATAATTTTAGAAGAAAGAATTAGTTTTAGGTTGGTTTATCCCGTTTTTATAAATCTTATAGTCCATTTTTTAGTCTTTGGTCCAAAATACCTAGCTCATAGTTCCTAGGCCCATACCCCTAACATAATCCCTACCTTATATAATAGTACCTACACCACAAACACAAGAGGGACCCAAAAAAAAAAGTTGAGTGCAGCAGAGGACAAAAGTTGCGCTGATAATAACGCAGACGCCCCCACCCCCCCTGGAACTTTGTCTTCCTCATCGCACCCCACCCCCACCTTTCAGAGAAAATCCCTAACCAGCCATAGAACAAAAACGACCCCTCCAGATCCTCATCGTCTTCACTCCAACACCCCATCTAACAAACACCCCTGAACCTCATAGCAGCAACCAACCGACAACAGCCCCAAACCCCTGCGCCTCACCACCCTTACCCATCTTCCTCACTTCCACAGACGAGAAACAACACACACTCCGAGAACGAGCTGAAAAACAGGAGCGACAAAAGTGGAGTTCGGAACTTCCGTTGAGGTCTCCGGTCGCTGGGTCTGTTCGTAGTCACCGGCGAAAGTTCCGGTCCGTAATCTACAAGCTGCTGTAGCTCGAGTTGAGATCTATAAATACAGAAGGTTCATTCTCTTAATACTCATTTCTTCTATTAATTGTGTGTAATTAGCTATGACTGTAAGAGTGATATTAGTTTCTTGTACGTATTTATTTTGATTGTGAAAGTGTTCGGCTGAAACATAAATTTGATATTTCAACTTGAATGGTCTATTTGGTATAGTTTCGACTGGTCTTTCTTGGTCTTAGTGTGAAACTATTTTGAATTATTAGGCTCGTTTTCATGTCCAACATTCGTGTGCCCTATTTTGAGATGCACGAATCAAGCTTCAGTTTGCCGTAATTGATTCCCATTTATTAATTTTGTTAGGCTTGTTTTGACCGTAAATCTCGTGATAAACTTTGTGCATACTGCGTTGGAATTCATTTTAAGTGTCAAATTTTTCTTTCCTTATATTTATTTGAAAGTTATTTTGTCGCCTTCTGGAGACTTAATTAAACAAAAGGGACTACGGTTAAATTCTGAGAGTACTTTGCATCTAGGCATGACATGCTGTGTGTAATGAAAATGTTCATCAGTTTAATTCGGTATACTTTTTAAGAGGAGTGATTACCCAAATATCATGTTAAGAATTCACGAATCAAAGTCTTACTTGGTTTAAGTGTCTGTTATTAGTAAAGTCTTACACGGCATGGAAACTCGTTGATTTGGACAGTAGCTAATATCCGATTTCTTTAAAAGTGATGCAATTAGACATGTTGGATTGAATTGTAATCATGTATCATATTTTGTGTTAACCAACCGTAATTGATTGATTACATTATATCTCCGATGGAAGCAATCTCCAATTTAGCAAAATGAACAACCCATGAACATCTGTAGTTAGTTCTAAGTTGAGTGCAACCTTTTAGAAATTCGGGACGTGTCATTTAGCAAATTTTCATAGCCTCCCGCAAAGTTAATAAGACGCTAGCCACTTTAGGCGCGCTTTTAATCATTTTACTTCTTAAATACGGGTGTGCATTTATGTGACCCAAATCCAAATCTCAACGAAGTCGAAATGTGTCAAAAACCGCGGGTGCATTTATGTGACGTGGTTCGAGACGCGTTTTCACGACGTTGCAATTCTCTTTTAAAAGAATAATGAAAGCGGTTTAAAGTTAAAAGGCGCATAAGTTAAAACATGTATTAAAATCATATTTTGGCCAAATATAATAATTTAAGCGACCGTGCTAGAACCACGGGATCCGGGGGTGCCTAACACCTTCCCTCGGGTCAACAGAATTCCTTATTCAGAATTTCTGGTTCGCAGACTCCAATTGGGAAGTCGAAATTTTTCCTAGATTTGGGATTTAAAATTAAACCGGTGACTTGGGACACCAAAAGTCAATCTTATCCCAAGTGGCGACTCTGAAATAAATAAATAATCCCATTTCGAATAATGTCATTTTAAATGGAAAAACTCCTTTATACATTATCCTTCGGGGTAGGTGTGTAAAAAAAGGAGGTGTGACAAATGGTATGCCAGACTTGCAGGAGCTTTGAGTTTTAAAGGGTATTCTAGTCCTCTTAATGATTACTCTCTCTTTTACAAACTCAATGGTACTCTTGTGTCTATACTAGCAGTATATGTTGACGATATCCTACTAACAGGGGATGATGCAACAGAAATTGAACATATCACTGGTATTCTCAATTCATAATTCAAAGTGAAACATTTGGGTGCTATTCACTATTTTCTAGGCATGGAGATACTCAGAGAAAAACAGGGCTTCATTATCGGCCAAAGGAAATTTACCTTAGAGCTGCTGCAGGAATTCAATTGTCCAGGAGGCAAGATTTCTTCACCTCTTGACCCTTCCATCAAGCTTCAGGCAGATTCGGGGATACCAATGGATGATCCAAGTCTGTATCGTCATCTAGTTGGTAAACTCAACTATTTGACGAACACTAGGCCTGACATCTCCTTTGTTGTTCTCTCGCTGAGTCAATACATGCACAGGCCTTGTTCTTCCCATTTTTCTGCTGCTCAACGTGTGTTGAGATATCTGCGCACAGATCCTTCACAAGGAATTCTTCCGTCTTCTTCTCCCTCTTTTGATTTACTAGCATTTTGCGATGCTGATTGGGCAGCATGTCGTGATTCTAGACGGTCAGTGAGTGGTTTATTTATTACGCTTGGAGGTGTACCTATTTCCTGGAAATCCAAGAAATAGGCTTCCGTTTCCTTGTCATCTGCCGAAGCTAAATACCGGTTGATGCGTCGAGTCACAGTTGAGATCACTTGGCTTGTTCGACTTTTGGGAGATCTCACAGTACAACCTACCTTACCAGTCCTTATTCATTCCGATAGCCAGGCAGCGATTCACATAGCTCGGAACCCTATCTTTCATGAACGAACGAAGCATGTGGACCTCGATTGCCACTTTGTTCGTCAACAATTCCTCTTTGGTTTAATTTCTTTATCTTTTGTTCCATCGGACTGCCAACTTGCCGATTTATTCACAAAGCCCTTATCTCAGGGTTCTCATCGCCACATTCTGAGCAAGCTGGGGGTCCATTCTCTCCCCTCCATCTTGAGGGGGGATGTTGACGATCAAAACCCCCATATTGATTCAAAGGAAAATGAAGAAACGAGAAAGAAGAAGATGAAGGACTAAGATGAGAATTTCGGAGTCTCCAAGGAAAGGTTGAGCTTATGTCTGAAGAGATCTGCTGAGATTCTATTTTATTTCAAGGAGTGACACGTGTCAAGATCAAAAGCTTTTGATCCTAAACTTTCAACTTCATCTGGGACGTTAGTTTATTAAGAGAAGACTAAATGGCATACATTTCAGATGAAAATTTCGCACGTAAATGGCACATGGATATAGTATATTGTAAAGGAATATTTCTGCTAGTTAGTTTTGCAATTATCCAATAGGATTTAGTACAAGTGTATAAGAATATTTATTTACATTCTTTTGTATCTATACATAGATTTGTATATAACCAAGCTGAAGATAATAAAATCATACAGAAAAAATTTCATACTTTCAGTCTCTTTTCATTCAATCATTGACAAGATTTTGTCTTGCTATCCATTTTTATAGAATAGAAGTCTTCATTATGGATAATATATCATTGATTAGTTATTGATACTGATGCAAAACTAATCCGTAGCTAACATTTTAGCTAGAAAATGCAGCCAAATAAAAGTATATATGTATTGATACTGCTGTTGGTTTTATAGGATTTGAGGGGATTTAATACCAACTCAATTCTTCATTACTGCTATAACTCCAGTTTAGCGACCAACTTTGGTCGCTTTTCTTGACAGACCAACGTTGGTCGTTAAAATTTGATCGCTTTTTTCAGGAATTCTAGTAGTGTGGGGGTGGGGGAGTGATAACATGGAATTTTAATTAAAGAAAATACAAATGATATTGACAAGAATTGTGGATGTCGCTTCATCCTTGAATTAATTGAGTTGTGTCTCCCATAATTGATAGATAAATTTGACAAAAGCTCCTCTAATTGTATCAAGAGAGAACGAAATATGAGATGTTCATAACTGGCTAGAGATGGGTTCCAGGCTGGCCATTTTCGAATTTCCATTTCTCTTCTTCGGTTACAAATTACAAGCCAATTTGCTTGCGTTTAGTGGTGACAAAATGATTAAAATAAAATAGTTATTCACCTATATTATTCATTAAAAAATAGGTTAGATAATAAATTTTTTTTAAAACGGGTCAAAATATAAATAAGAACCATTAACGTATCCATCAAACATAAGCAACATTGCCTTTATTGAATTGAAAAACAAATAATACACATGGAGCAACCAAAGCCCCTATTGCAATTTTAATAAAGAATAAACATTAATGTCCAAACTGGAAATTAATTACTAAGATAGCATTGATTTTTTAAATGATGACACGAAAGCAAGAAATAATATTTAGTACTATGTCACGAAATCTCTTTGTATGAACATATCATACTGTCATTGTCTGAAACATCTTTTATCATATTAAAGTAACGAACAACCTATTTGTTCAGCTGAAGAAGAAAACTGAAACCTACTTCTGTCTGTTTTCAGTTCTTACTCTTCTTGATTATAGCTTCGAACCAAATAAGTACACCTGGCTATCCCAAAATTTCACAAAAGAAAATAATACTTAATCAATGTCTAAGGCCAACTCGGTACATTAAGCTCCCGGTATGCGCAGGATCCGGGAAAGGGCCGGATCACAAGGGTCTATTGTACGCAGTCTTACTCTGCATTTCTGCAAGAGGCTGTTTCCACGGCTTGAACCCGTGATCTCCTGGTCACATGGCAACAACTTTACCAGTTACAACAAGGCTCCCTTTCACTTAATCAATGTCTATAAATTATAAATCAATTTTCTTTCTCCATTAATGTCATGATGGTGTAGCTAACAAGAAATAAATACATTATCCGTTTTAAGAAAATGACAAGTTTTAAAGTACAAGACCATCAGAAACAACACATCCAAATTCCAACATGAAATATATTAACTCTTAGAAATTACATAAGCAAGCACTACAATTAATTTTACTTACAACACTTGGCTATCCAAATATTTCACGAAAAAATAATACCTAACAATTGTCTATTTATAATATTAAGTTTTAATGTCGTTATAATGTAGCTAATAAGAAATAAATGCAATATCTGTTTTAAAAAGAATGACGGAATTTGAAGTACAAGACCGCAAAAGTGATAGTACATTCAAAATAATTTTAACATGAATATTTATTTTTTGAATGCTTCATGAATATTTGACAAAATCGTAGTCAAAGATATTTTTATTTGACTTCCGACATAATAATATTACTATTATTTATCGAGATGTAATATTGAATGAATCTACTTAGATATCACCATTTATCAATCAATTAATCACGCTTCAATTCCAAACTAATTTAAATCGACTATATAAATCATCTATATCTATCACCATTCAATTTGCCCAAGAAATGTTAACCCTTGTAAATTAAAAACAATGCTATGAAGTTCAAAAAAAAAAAAAATTTAAAGAAGAAGAACGTATGTACATGAGAAATGAGCACCCTATCACCAGTCACACAAAAAATGCAGCTTTTGCTAAATCAATATCTGTTGGCGAAAATTCTGCTGCCGCCACTTATTATCAGTCGATTGTATCTTCTCCATTTTGATTCTCCACTTCCGGCGCCGAAAAAAAACCCCTAAACATGACATAAACAACATCATTGAAGCAATTAAACAGCCCAAAGCATTTCTCCTTCACCTTCTCAGAGAAACTCCGATCAGCCTCCGGTATCGCCATTGGCTGAAGGTACGCCCACGCGGCGTGCTGTAACAGCGGATCCTTCATCGGAATCTCTCGCCAGCTGTCTTTCCGTCCATTTGTCGGCGACATAATCGCCGGCGGCGACGCCGGCAACAGGTCCTTAAGGCTCGTGTATGTTAAGGACTCGATAGTAACCATCTCTATGTCGGAAAAAAGGAACTGGAGAATGCCTCTGTGTATAAGAGGAGGATCATACATGTACTTAATTAAAGTACTTTCCATATTAGCAAGAGATTATGATTTCCATACAAATCACAATTTTAATATGGAAAGAATTTAGTAATATGTAAGGAGATTTGTGTCCATTGCTTGTATTAAATTGGGGGGAAGAGAGCATTTTTTTCTAATCTGAAGAGCAGCTTTATAAAAAAAGAGGGAGAATGTTCTAAATATCTTCGCATTAATAAATTGTCTCGTATTTGTCCTTTTCATTAACAGATACTAACGTGAAAAAATAGACTTCGTGTATTTAAATTTTTTAAACGATCTCAATTTTGTATTCTGATTCAAAATTAATCTTAGATTAAGCTCGATACGGGGCAAGATAAAAAATTATAAAAAATTTCTAATGACATAATAATATTTGACAAAAAATTAAATAGAAATCAAATTCATCATAATACAAAATGCAAATTTTATCCTATTCTCATAAAAAATAATGAGAAGAGGATTAAGGGAAGTGACGTAGCATAGTGTTTTAGGTGTGACTGTGAGGAAGGACGTAGGGTCCACGCGCTAATGTGAAAAGGGTTTAAAGAGGACAAGTGTCGAGTGAGAACACGCCGTGACCAATGGAGTAAACTCTTGTCTTTTCTGGGCAATTATGCCACGTCAACTCTCTGTCAGGAGGATCTTGCTAAATTAGTTGACAAATTTAGATCTCTTTTCTTGTAATAAGTAATTTGATTAAGTTAATAATTTATCTACTTATTTTAAAAAGTTACAGATTAGGAAAACAGATAAATGAGCTGAGTTGTAGCTGTGTCAATGATTCAATTCAATTGGGTATTTTAAGAATATACTATACAATTTTTGAGAAACTGATTTGTATAGTCACACCACAAAAAAGCCCCGAGGCAATGGTGTGAGGCGCAAGCCCACGAGACTTTTTCTAATTAAAATAAAATTTTATTGAATAAATCCTTAATATTATCCAAATTCTCAATAAACGTCAAGACCCTTTTTTTTTCTAGAAGTTCTAATTTATGGTCTTTAGCATCACGTTCGAAGTTCAAATTGCAGGTTAGTCACGCTTTTTGTTTCTTTGTGTAGAAAATTTTATTCGTTTCAACTCAAATTACTTATGCTTGTAAGTAGCGTATAATAAATTGTTTTGACTAGTTTTTTTTTGGATGGAGAACATCTATATATATATATATATATATATATATATATATATATATATATATATATATATANATATATTATTTTCTTATTTATAGTTTTCTTTAATTTTTACCCAATTTTACCTATTTAAAAATATTTATTATAATTATATTATTTTATAAAATATTAAAAATTAAATACTCATGGGATTTATGTTCCATACCTCGAAACTTATGCCTCGCTGAGCCATATATAAAACGCATTGCCTTGTACCCACACTTTTTAAAACATTGATTGCAATTTTTTATCCGCTCGATCAGGATAATGTTTGCACATTTTCATTAAATTGTCACTTAAGAATCGTCATATTACTAGAATATCTCATTTGTTATATTAAATATTAACAAATTTTAATTCAACACAAGAAAAGATACATTTTGTTTTACGAAACAACAATCCAAATGCGTAATACATGTTTCTAACTGTACCTGGATTTTCTGTAGATACTATGCTTTATTACTCTTTTTTTTTTTTTAGCAAATTGAAGATTATACTAACGTTTTGTTTTGCATCATCGATTAAAAATTCAGATAAACCAAAACTAACTTAGCTAGATATAAATAAAAGAAAAATTAAAAGAATTAACTGCGACTCCAAGTAATGTTTGATCTATGTGATTCAACTTCGAATCTTTAAACAATCCCCTAGATTCCAGTATTTTGACTTTGTGCATTTTCGCTTATCATTTCTAGCCTTTATGGCATCAGTCTTTACAATATTAACCTTCTAGGAAATAGGGGTGCTACTCCGGGGTGGATTTAGGTCCAAATTATGGGGCACGTGAACGAGTGGCGGATTCGGAATTTTAATATTATGGGTGCTCGCCGATAAAAACTGCAAAAGAAGAGAAAAAATAAATTTGTTTGTGGGTACTCACTCAATATTTATCTAAATATTTTTATAATTGCCTATATAAATTTACTAAATATGATCAAGTTAATGGGTGCTTAAGCACCCTCAATTGTCCAAGTGGCTCCGCCACTGACGTGATCTCATGAACCTTCGGTCAAATTATATATTTTTAGTACATATTTTGTTAGAATTGATCTAATATTATTTGTTGATCTTCTGCTCTAAAAAGGTTAAATGGTCCACTTGATTAATTGTTGACTATTTACCCAAATGAAGATGGATCAATTCTCACTTAATACTTCTTTTTTTTCTTCTTTTTTTTATTAATCTACCCATATTTTAGAAATTCTAGATTCGTCTACAATGGTGTAAGTTTATGAAGATACGTCTTTAAATTTTAGATAACTTCCCAGCGTCAACGGGTAAATCCTCATTATGAAATTCATTCTGGACGTGGTGCTCGAACAGATCCATTAGAGGAAAATTTGCAAATAGTCACTTTTCGGCACATGTAATTGAAAAATAGTGCTTCACTTGTAAAATTTGTAACTCTAAGGACAGTGTCAGTGACTATTATTCAAAGACATATCCGAAAATAGCTCTTCACTTGTGAAATTTTATTCTCTAGAATAGTTACTCTATTTTTTAAAGATACGGCCGATAATTGGCCGGTGGGCGCTATTTGTACGAGGAAAATTTTCGTTCCTATACCATATAGAAAATTATATTACCAAATATGTTCATAGTTTGCATATTACCCGTCATGCTAATAGTATTTATACAAAATATAGTCAATCTATTAAATAAGGAATCATTGTAATTGTAGGCTTCCTTATTTAGGCACGCTAATATCGGGGAATTAAATGTTCTTCCAGATATTTTATAACGCAAATCACGCATTAAAATACACTATGTTTCATCATTTTCTCTGATTTCACAAATCAAAAATGACTAAATCTTCTACAACTCTTCTGCAACAAACGCAATTATGTTCAAAATCCTCATTATGCTACAACTGAATGGGAATTGGGATAGCTATGGGAGATTTAGAGAATTTCGAATTTGGATTTCCAAAATCATTATTTGTTTGGATGGGGTGTTGTTGCAAATAATTGGTAATATGGTTTGGAGTTTATATCTCAATTTTGAAGGGTTTTGGTGAAGATTAGACTTGGTTTTGGCTGATTTTCAGATTGAAACTCGAAGAAGAAGAAGAAGAAGAAGAAGAAGAAGAAGAAGAAGAAGAAGAAGAATGACATACATTATATTGCAGAAATTGTAGAAAAATTATAGAAAAAATGTAGAAAATTTGTATTCTGTTGTTTATTTATTTTTCTTTTATTCATTTAACTATTGTATGAAAGTTGAAAAATTGTATTCTGTTGTTTATTTATTTTTCTTTTATTCATTTAACTATTACATGAAAGTTGAAAAAACAAAAACTTAGTATCATATCCGCTATGTATAACTGTTCGCGATTTCAACATGGAATTGAGTATCACCAATGAGAACACAGTTGCATATTTGTGCTGTTACATTTTATATCAAATTCTGGTGTATATAAATGTCCTACATTTTATCTACAAATAAACTACATGTCAGAGTAAATATATATATCAGTATGGATTTTCACAATATCTACAAAATTTCTACATTTATTCTACAATAAAACTACATATCATTTGAAAAATTAATATGAAAATACAGAATTTCAATGTTTCTACAAAATTTCTACAAACTGTTCATAACAGAATTTATCTTTATTTTTATACATGTTCGTCTGGAACACTAAAGTTACTTGATATGCCAACATCTCCTGTTATAGAAGAATACAACTTATCTATAATTTTCTACAACTTTCACACATTATTTCCACCCAGTTAAATACAACTACAATAACATAAAACTTGCATACAAACTTATATACAACTACAATATAATACCACTTAAATAAAAAATTTATACAAATGTTGTTCAAATTTCATACAATAGTTAATTGAATAAAAGAAAAATAAATAAACAACAGAATATATTTTTGCTACAAATATAATGTATGTCACGTCTTCTGAAATTTAGTCAAAACCAAGTCTAATCTTCACCAAAACCCCTCAAAATTGAGATATAAACTCCAAACCATATTCTCAATTATTTGCAACAACACTCAATCCAAACAAATAATGATTTTTGAAAACCAAAATTCGAACTCAAAGTTTCAAAGTTTTTTAATGGCTGTCAATGGTGGAATTACTTCTCTCTTTTCCTCTCCTCTTATATTACTGAAATTTGGGATTGAGAAATAGAGAGAGACGTAGAGAGAATTCTCAATTCTTTGCAACAATATCCAATCCAAACAAACAATATTTTTTGAAAATCCAAATTCGAATTCAAAGCTTCAAAGCTTTTTAATGGTTGTTAATGGTGGAGGGGTTACAGATTTTCGCTGGTTTTAGAAGAGAAAATCATGTATGGTTGAAGAGAAAATCGTGGGTGTGGTTTGATATGTGAGTGAGGTGGTGGGATTTGGAGAGAGAAACTTGGGGGAGTGGGAATATACGGTTGAGTAAAATTAGGGGACTAATTAATACCATTAAAATCCTAAAATGGTACATAACTGGTAATTAGGTATATAGAAGGTAATTATATTAAAAGTTAAGCATGGAGGGTAATATAGTTTACTATATGGCATAGGAATGTAAAAATTCCTTTTTACAATAGCTTTCGAGGGAAAGTGCACAAATAGCCATTCTCATGAATGCTATTTAGACACTACATAGTACTTATTTTGTCCTGAAATTTCGAACTAAAAATCATAACTTCAGGACAATTCAGGATATTTTTGTCCAAAAAAGTTAAGTTGAAAAATTGAAATTCAAGACGCACTGGCTAATTCCTAAGTATCAGCTTTTAAAGTGGCTACCTGGTGTCATTTCTACTAGCTTTCGACATTGAAAGCCCATTTGGTAATCGACTGATCCAGTATACATTGTGATCCAAATGATCTGTGTATATCAGGCCCAACAAAAGAATGAACAAGTGTATGAGTGACCAAGCATACAACTCTAAGTAATTCGGAGGACTCTCGTACAATTTTTTTTTTGGTAAATAGCTTATCTATTTCATTCCAAAAAAACTTTACAAAATAGGTAGATGCAGACCATCTACATCCCTAAATACATAGCCCGAGCCTGTAGACTAAGTGAATTCATCACTATATCTACATGACCAAACAAAACTAACAATTGATTAAATCTAATACATCAGAACAAGGAATACATCAAAGGATAAACTATTCCTATTACAGATACCAATTGAGAGCTTTAAGAGCTCCTTTCCAATGTTGTATTTCTTGCCCTCTCGTGTGTATATGAACTGCTACCTCTCTGCACACGCAGTTCACGTTTACTATACCCCCTGGAATCGAATTTTGTTCCTTTCTCTCCATATGGTATAAACCATCATACCAAAAACACAAATAACAATTTCCCAGTGTCCACTCTTTTTTGTGGCAATATGACTTATCCATGCCACCTCACTTTGCCAATCTCGAATAGTTTTGCAATGTCCTAGCCATTTCAATAGCCTCAGCCACAATTCATTCGTCACAGAGCATTCAAAAAATAGACGATCGAAGGTTTCATCAGTAAGCTTACAGAGGATACACTGTTGAGGAATTTGAACAGTAAACTTCAACAGTCTGTCCACTGTAGCTAGTCTCCTTTGTAATGCTAACCATAGTATGAACTTAAATCTGGGATGCATTTTTGGTTGCAACACAATGCCTTTCCAAGGAACCTTTGGGAGTTGAGGGAATTGCAGTCGATACAGCTTCCTAATGCTAAAGGAATTACCTGTTTGTAGCTGATCCAACCTGCTCATAAGATCACCTTGGATACCCTGAACGTCACCAATGAATTTTCTTGACTCCGGATT
Source organism: Nicotiana attenuata (assembly GCF_001879085.1). Lineage (NCBI taxonomy): Eukaryota > Viridiplantae > Streptophyta > Magnoliopsida > Solanales > Solanaceae > Nicotiana > Nicotiana attenuata. The sequence continues at coordinate 46,433,330 of NC_031998.1, forward strand.
TTTCGTGACCACCCAAGCTGCATTCTTGGGTATTGACATATGCTCTAACGTGTGATGTTTTATATAGAATGTATGGATCCACTTGATCCATAAGCAATCTTTCTTTTTTGCCACTGCCCACAGGTGCTTTGCTACAACAGCTCTGTTCCAAAACACCAAATTCATCACATTTAGACCACCTACTACTTGTGGTAAGCAAATTTTTTCCCAGGAAACCAAAGTCTTTTTTGACACCGTTGATGAACCTGTCCACAGAAATGACCTGCAGATAGCTTCAACCATCTTCATTACTTTCTTTGGTAGTAGAAAAGTCTGTGCCCAGTATGACTGTATTCCAAATAGTACTGACTTGATCAGTTGCACTCGCCCTGTATAGGATAAAAGTCTTGTTGTCCAGCAATTGATCCTCTGTGTGATCTTCTCTACTGAAGGCCATCATTGAATAACTGAAAGTTTCTTTGATGCCAAAGGGACCCCCAAACATTTAAATGGTAATGTACCTTCAGAGAACCCTAATTCTTGTAATATATCCTGTTTTTGGATTGTCCACAGAAAGGCTGCACTCTTCTCTGCATTTGCTTGATGACCTGAGGCTTCAGTGAACTTTTGGAAAGTCTGCCTTAACAATCTAATGGATTGCAAATCAGCCTTGCAAAACATGAGTAGGTCGTCAGCAAAACAAATATGCACCACTCCAAGCTTTTGACATCTGGGATGAAACTTGAACCTTTTATTTTTCATCAGCTGTGCAAATTTCCTCTGTAAGTATTCCATAGCCAACACAAAAAGATAGGGTGACATTGGGTTTCCCTGTCTTATCCCCCTTCTTCCTTTAAAAGGCCTAGTTAACCCACCATTTATATTCAAAGAATAGGTTACTGAAGAGATGCATTCCATAATCCAACTTGTGAACTTATAAGGAAAGCCCATGTCTAACAGAACCCTTTCCAGGAATGCCCATTCTAGTGTGTCATAAGCTTTCCTCAAATCAACTTTTAAAACACACCTCGGAGAAATACGTTTCCTGTTGTAACCTTTGATATTGGGACTCTCGTACAATTACAAATCAAAAGTCATCCTGGTTCACATATTATTTATCATAATTGGTAATTTCTTTAGTACATATTTTTCTCTTTTTCTGTAATTCCAAGCATCAATATTTGTGTGGTCTGAAAAATAAGAGGGAGAAATTCAAAGATAGCCAGATTTACAAGTGGTCATTCAAAAATAGCCACAGTTTCAACAATAATCAAAATTTAGCCACTTTTCATGTAAGATAAATCTGAACGAAAATACTGTTCAAAATTTGAAAAATACTCCAACATAATATATTGGAGTTCCAGCATAAGCATACTGGAATTCCAGTATATTATAATGGAGTTCCAGCATAAGCATACTGGAACTCCAACATATTATAATGGAGTTCCAGCGTAAGTATACTAGAACTCCGGCACAAATATACTGGAGTTCCAGTATAATATACCGGTCCAGTATAATATGCTAGAAGTTCATACACAAATGCTCTAATCTCCAGTATATTATGCCGGAACTTTCCGCGTGTTGGAGTTCTAGCATAATATGCTGGAAGTTCATACACATGTACACCGATCTCCAATAATTATGCTGGACCGGGCCCTGTTGCAGCAAAATAATGGCTATTTTTCAATAATTTTACAAATGCTGACTATTTTTGAATGACCGTCCGAAAAGTGACTAGCCTGTGCTATTTTAACAAGGTGTCACTACAAAAAAAACAATATATATATATATATATATATATATCCATTTTTGGGGTTTTCTTATTTTAATTCTGTCTTTTTGCGATGTTATTTTTACTCTTTTTAATTGTTCTATTAAGTCGTCTACTTTTGGAATTTCTACTTCAGTCGTTTTCTCTTTTTCTTTAATAATTTTATCTAGTTTTTTATTGATTTCTAAAAGTAATACTATTAAAGTATTATTCTGTTATATATAATAAACACAAAAGGACATGGAGAAGGAAAGAAAAGGCAAGAAGAACGGGGTCGTAATGCAGCGCGAGAATTTTCTTTCATCTCACCTAACGTGCCATTAGATTACTACTCCCTCCGATCCACAAATAAGTGACCAATTTTTTTTTATATTTTGATTCAAAATAAGTATTCATTTATATAATCAAGAAAAAATTCAATTTGTTTTTATAAAACTACCCTTATATACATATTCTTAAAATATTTTCTTACCCCTCACATTAAATATTTAATTAAGGGTAGTTTAGTCAAACTAGGTATTTCAGTATAGAATTTAGTATTTTTTTAATGGGCGTGCCAAAAATAAATTGGTCAATTATTGTGGATCGGAGAAAGTAGTACATATTTGCTGGAGGAGACGCAAGCAAGATTTGAACTTTATGGATTTGAATTTGAAATTTTAATAGCATTTGATGTGCCAATTTTGAAATGGAAAAATCCTTTTGGCCTAACTAAATTTGGCCAGATTGACCCAAATGGGGTTAATTTAGTCTTTTTACGCCATTATTAGGGTAAATTACGTTTTTCAATACCCATAATACCCTTTTACTTTATTTTTAATTATTTCTCCCACCATTTATTGTTTATCTTCTCAATGCATGGAAGAGCTCAAAAGGTAAACTTATTTCGTTCTTCTTCAATTGTACAAAGTTTTTTTTTTTTTTTTTTTTTACGTATTTACAGCCCTTTTTTTATTAATATACACCCATATAATCCTCCATAATTAAATCTATATACATGTATTTTATTGGGCATTTCGTATAATTTTTAGTATTTGATTTGTATTTCGTATATTTTATAGTATAATACGGTCTTCCATAAAATACATTTAAACAAACATATATGTACTAAAACTTACTTAAACAAATATTCCTTGGCCGAAAACCTACTTAACCAAATATTCTTTGGCCGAACATCTACTTAACCAAATCATTTTCTGGCCGAAAACCTAGTTAAACAAAATCCTTCATTTAAACTCTTATCCTCTCCATTTAGTTAATAGATTAAGGACGCATTCTAAGAAGAATAGTCCTTCAAAAGTGTATGTTGTATTTTCGGGTAAAAGGCCGGGAATATACTACTCATGGAGTGAATGTTCTCCAATGGTTATCGGGATTAAGCGTAGCATCTTCCAGTCTTTCAAGTCTCATAGTGCGGCCATATCGGCGTTCGATGAATATGAAAAATCTGTTGAAGGTAAACAAAAACTCAAATCTATGGTGTTTGTTGTTTATTGTGGGAAGAAGCCGGGTATATACAAATGTTGGTCTGAGTATGTTAAAATGCTTGTTGGAGTCGAAGGTAGCTACTTTCATGCTTTCCAATATTATGATGAAGCCTTAGAAGCCTTCAAAAATTTTCAAAAAACAAGTTGTTCACAAGAAGAGTCATCTTCAAGCTCGACCGTTGAAGAAAGTGAAGAAGTGGTAACAAATGAACATGCAGCAAGTGTTATTTCAACTGCTATGTTAGCGGGCATATTTATAGGGTTGAAGCTTTATAAAAATATTGGAAATTAATTATGTCAATTGTAGGTTTTATGTTATCTTGTGTTTGAAAGTGTTTTTTGTTTCTCTTTGGTTTGCAAGGATGTTACTTTTACCTTTGATTATCTAGTATTGTAATGAAGTTGGGCATGATTATATATATGAAGTTTGATTTTGTTAATTGCTTAACATTTCGATCATGTTTAATGTGCCATTTTAGCATTCAACTTATGCATGATCACTATGGCATTTGTTGTGAGGTTAAGTAAGTGTTTCGAGTATTTCGGGAAAAGGGTGAAGCATTTTTTTCAAGTTTGGCTTTGAATTAAAATGGCTGTTTGGAAGTCCCTCCAGTTGCTTATTTCTTTTGCTTTTTTCTTTTCTTCTAAGTTTATGGAATTTGTAGTTAGATTTCTGGAAGACTTTCAAAAGAGGAAGCATTTTATGTAAAGGTTCAGACTTTTCTTACTATGGCTCGGATTGAGTGAAATATTTATTTCCTTGTAGGAATGCTATTGAATCCTCATTGTTTAAGCAGTGGTTAAAGAACATACAAGCTGAGACAGTACTGCTGGCTAATGGAGCTATGTCTTTAAGACAAGTTCTTATTCAGGTCTCAATCTCAAGTTGTTCTTTTAAAGTATGAAGATTGTTTGTTCACTAGCTTCGATGAATTACATTGTTGCCAGAGCCCTTCTAAATTTATTAAAAATTGGATAATTCTGGAGGAAAATGGCATGTCTTTTTATCTTGCTGACACTGCTTAGCTACATTATTAGGGTTTGAATAGGTTAGGGTTTGCTATTGTTCTGTATTTTGTATGAATCCTTACTCAAATATGAATAGGTTAGGGTTTGTTGTTTGTATATAAACCTTTGAGCTAAAGAATCATATAAAAGAAAGAGGAGGAAATACTAAATAGATATTGCGAAATTATATTAAATCATTAGTGTTGCATTCGATGTGTATGTTTTCTGTATTCGAATGCATTTGGTTAAATATTTGTGAAATTATACACATCAAAGGAGCGATGTTAAATATTTTGAAACAACCAAACAAAAATAGTGTTAGAATCAAATTAAAAGAATGCGCAAGAAATACTAAATATATATTTTTTTCATTGATAATATTGTTGAACAACTTTTCATAATAGTCCAAATTATATTTGGACAATAATTTTAGCATAAAATGCTAAAAAAACATAGCCATAATAATAATAAAAAAACAAAATAAAACCCCTATCTCCTTAAAACTCTATTCAGATGGTTGATTAATAGACTTTGACACCTTCGAAGTGGCCTCTGTGTCACTGCTAATAACAATAACAGGAGCATTTGGTTCTTCCTCCTGCTCAGACAGGAGTTCTTCAAACATGTCATAGCAAGTTGTTAGCGGGTAGGAATCCAGCAGCACCCTTTTGACATAATCTTTTCCTATTTCCCTTGTGATCCTCAACATAAGCAAGTTGGTCTCAGTCTTCAAGTTCTTTAACTTGTTTCTAACGTCATGATACAATATATTGTGGTTAACAGGTGAACCTTGGAGAGGTTCATCGATTTTCTTTGTCGGGGTTCTATTCATTGTTGGTTGTCACAAAATCTTGATTTAGAAGAGATAAGTTGAATTATGATGTTAATAGTGTAGTTGTATTTATAGGGTTAGGGTTAGGGTTTATAATTTTTCAAATTAATTGAATCACAATTCTCTTCAAATAAGACTTCACAATTTTCAATCAAACCATTTAGATTCCTCAAAATTGATTTTAATGAACTATGCTTAAGAAAACGTAGGATTATCTGCTTTCTTACTGCATTTTCCAGTAAATTTTTCTTCTAAATGTTTATTAGAATAATTTTTTGTCTAGTAAATTATTAGAATAATTATTTGTACAATTAGAATAGTTTTTTATCCATTCCAGTAAATTATTAGATATGGTTTTGAAGTAAAATTTCTAGTATAATACAAACGAAATCATAAAAAAAATTGCACAAATAATTTTCTCCATTCCTAAAAAGAGCTGAATGCAATGAGCTTCTCAATGAAGCATTTAGAAATATGGATAATAAGTAGATATCGACGCTAGTTAATTACGCTGTTGCGCTTTATATATAGTTACATTGAACGTATATACATATATAACAAGTATATATAGGTTCCACTAGTCAATTGACAACGATCGTTCTATTTCGGATATAGTGATCAATTAAATTATGAAATATGGATAATAAGTAGATATCGACGCTAGTTAATTACGTTGTTGCGCTTTATATATAGTTACATTGAACGTATATACATATATAACAAGTATATATAGGTTCCACTAGTCAATTGACAACTATCGTTCTATTTCGGATATAGTGATCAATTAAATTATGAAATATGGATAATAAGTAGATATCGACGCTAGTTAATTATGTTGTTGCGCTTTATATATAGTTACATTGAACGTATATACATATATAACAAGTATATATAGGTTCCACTAGTCAATTGACAACGATCGTTCTATTTCGGGATATAGTGATCAATTAAATTATGAAATATGGATAATAAGTAGATATCGACGCTAGTTAATTACGTTGTTGCGCTTTATATATAGTTACATTGAACGTATATACATATATAACAAGTATATATAGGTTCCACTAGTCAATTGACAACGATCGTTCTATTTCGGATATAGTGATCAATTAAATTATGAATAATCACTGGATTTCCATTATTTTTTTTTATAACTGAATAATCACTAACGATGAATTTCTCAACACCAGGGACAGCTCGATGATCGTCGGGGCTGCTGACTTCACAATGGTACAATTCCTTAGTTGTGTCTTGAAAAATTCATACACTGTACGCGTATAACACTGAATTGCCTGCTCCTCCCACTTGAACATTGACTCACACACAATATGAAAGCCCTTTGACCTGTATTCCGCTTCCAACTCTTTCTCATGCTTAGCTCTTAGAGCTAACTCATACCGGTGAACAAACATCCTAAGAGTGCTTTGATGGGTAATATATCCATCGAAGAACGCATGCATACCCTCACTTCTTTGCGTAGATAGCATGCCAGCCCAAAAATACACATCAAGGTACACGGGAACCCATTTTTCTTTCTCAGAGTAAAGCTTGTTGAACCAATTCCTTGTACGCAAATTATACCTTGCAATATAGTCTGCCCATTTTGTCTCAAAAACTTCAACACTGATGCTATCAAGGACCATGGATTTGAATTCTCCACGTGCAATTTTAGAAGGACGAACACCACTTAAGTAAATAGGCAACTTTGAAAATATATGCCAAATACAATACCTATGTATTGTATTTGGCATCACCTCAGCAAGGGCTACCTTAATGCTCTGACACTGATCAGTTATGATCGCATCTGGATGAATATTTCCCATGGCATCAAGCCAAGTTCTAAAAACCAATTTATAACTATCGATATCTTCATGAGACATGAGAGCACATCCCAGTAAAATGGACTGCCTATGGTGATTGATGCCAACAAATGTTGCGCATGGCATATTATATTTATTCACAAGGTACGTCGTATCAAAGCATATCGCATCATGGAATTGCTCATACGCCGACTTACAGTGCGAATGCACCCATACCACATTTCGAAGCCTACCAAAATTATCAACGTCTATTGAATAGAAAAATTCCCTATCCTTTACCTGCATTTCACGAAAAAAGTTGAGCAGCGACTGTGCGTCCCCTTCTTTCATTTCAAAATTCCTGCTCTTCAAAATATAGTTTCTACAATCCTTTGGAGTGCAACCCAGATTTTGAGGTCCACCACGTTGAACCTCAGCAAGCCTAATATTCTTGGAGGGTCTAATGCCAGATATATCGTGAGCTACAAGATCCCTCTTCAAAGAATCACAAACGGACCTATGTCCCGCCATCAGTCGCGATACGGATGGGAGCAACTCATGGTTGTGATCGTGAACGACCTTTGATACGCGCCAAGAACCATATTCATCCAACACAGCAGCTAGCCTAGCTTTACAGTCGTTACTCTTGGTGGTAAACTTGGTTCGGCGAATCCTAGCCCTATCACAACAGAAAGTTAGGTATTTGGCCGTGGCACCACCCTTCTTGTTGGAATTTCGTTTGACGACAGAGAATCCTTTCAGTTTAGCATGTTCTTTGTAGAATTCAAACAAAGAATCTTTATCTCTAAATCGCGTTCCAGAGATAGGACCTACAACTACATCCTCTTCAGTGAATTCATTCTCCACTTCCGGATCAACATCACATAACACTAACTCATTTCCTAAAACCTGCTCCTCATCGTCGTTAGTTTCTCCGTGATATTCTCCATCGGGTTCTTCATCATCATCATCATCTAAGTGCACAGCATTGTTGAAATTGCCGTGAGAATCAACATCGACTTCAACATTCAATAAACTATCGTCCGATGTCATCCCTAAAGATCTATACAACTCATCCCTAACCCGATCAAGCCTAGTTTGTTGGTTCATATTCGTGGTTGTTGTATTTGTATTGTGCTCACTTGGATTCATATTTTCTTGCACCATCGAATTTTCTTGGGTTGAATCCATGTTTTAGATAGGGTAAAGTGTCCCTTCACTTGGTTTGATACGAAGGAAGAAGAATAATAAATCGTATAGGAAGAAGTTCCAATCGTATATACCGTATAAAGGAAGAAAATATACTGTATATACCGTATAAAGGAAGAAAATATAATAATTTGTATTTTATAATTTGTCTAATGATAAAATACACATAAATACAATTGATATACACAAATATAATACAAGACTCTTTAGCTCCCTTATTAAATTTTCGCATAGTTCAAGACTAGAATTTAATTTTGTGTTTTTGGAGGGAAAAATGTAGGCTTAATACATAGAGGGGCTTGGTTGTCTTTTTACCGGTGTGGCCAAAGTTGGGACACACCAGTTGGGTCGTTTAGCAACTCTCTTTTTTTTATTACAGGACTCTCTTTCCTGGTGCCGCTTGAATTGATAGAATAAAAGTGTTGGATCTTTCAAAAAAAAAAAAAAAACTTGGGAATTTTGTTTTCACTGAAAATTCTGATTTTAAGCAAGTCAAGGGCAACTAGAAGTTAATTGACACGTGATGTAATAAAGAAAAGAGAAAAGAATCACCAACCTTGTTTCTTTCTTCGTGTCAATTTGATGTTTTTTCTCCTTTTTTATTGGCTCGTAATTTGTACATAATGGCTTAATACATAGTTTAATTGTCTTTGAACTTATAGTAAAATTCCTATTGCACACTCCTTAGTTACATAAAAATTTCTTAACATGGTGTGATATTATTTGCTCTAAATCTATATATTTTTTTCCAAAAGGCTTCACATTATTAAAAGATTACTATACCTTATATGGTCAAAATGGCATGGTATAGCCATTTTTACGGGTGATTATTGGAAATGGCCAGTATTTATAAAGTTACTGAAAAGTAGCCACTATTTAAGGCGAAAATAAAATATGAACAAATGCAATATGCTAATTGTGAAACTCCTGTGTATAAACTTCCTGCATATTATATTGGAATTTTTCTGAATTTTTTGGGATATTTTTGTTCAGATTTTGTTTTAACATGAAAAAGTGACTAAATTTTTATTACTTTCGAAACTATGAATAGTGTTCAATTAGCAGTTGTAAGTCAGACTATTTTTTATTTTTTTCCTTTATACGTAAGCTCTTAATCTTTTCAGTTACGGACTATTTTTTTTTTCTTTTTCGAGTGTGTTTAAGAACCTTTTAAATTCATAGATTTCTTTCTAAATTCACCAATGTTGGAAAAAATGGATTATGGAGAATAAGATTTAGCTTGAGGAGTGTCAAGGACACTGCCCTTAAAGATATTTCGCCCATACCGTGATGAATAAAATTAGGCGTATCCCCCAAAATTCAACAAGCTCTTCTAGTATAAACTAAGAGCTGAAACAACAAAGATTAACAAGACAACCCAGCACAATATGAGTTTTTTTTTATTTTTTCACTTTCTTCCGAGATGAAGACAAAGAGGTATATATAGTCTAAAAAAGAAGTACGCTATCTGTTCCATATTACAGGCTATTCCAAAAAAGTAGACGATCAGAAACGATCAAGCCATAAAGGCTATTCCAAATTACAATACGTTAAATCTGCCAAAATTTCACGGTATAGTCAGTTTTCGGACTGGTCAATCAAAAATAGCCAGCGTTTACCAAGTCAATGAAAAATAGCCACCGTTTTGCTGCAATAGAGACCGGTCCAGCATAATATACTGGAGTTTCGGTGCACTTGTGTATGAACTCCAGCATATTATGCTGGACCGGTGATGATAGGCTATAATTGCATATTTTAGTCGCTTATTACACTCGAATTTACTGCACTTTAATTGAGTTTGCGCTTTAATCGCTAGTGTTTTGCACTAATTGTGTGTTTTATGCCTTGTAGGTGTGATTCCGAGCTATATAGATGTTATGGAATGAATTTAAGTGATTTGAAGCTTTGAAGTCTGAGTAAAAGCTCAAGGAATTAAGCCGGGATCGTGTTCGGGGGTCAAATTTGATAATTAAGTACGAACGAAGACTTGAGGAGGCATATTGCGCACTGTCTAGTAAAATAGACATAACTTTTTGCTCAGAACTCCATTTGGGCTCCACAATATATGTTTGGAAAGCTAACTCAAAGGGCTACAACTTTCATGTTTTATGTTTTTCCAAATTCCAAACAGAACAGGGTGAAAAATCGCGGTTTTTCCGCGACCGCGGCAGAACCGCGGTAGAAGATGGTCGCGGACAACTGAAGAATCAGAGGGCATGTTTGGCCGCGGTTCCACCGCGACCACGGCAAAACCGCGGCAGGAAGCGAAAATTTCAAGGACTAAAGTGCAAAACATGGGATTTTATGTCCTAAACCCTATATTAAACAAAGGAGGCCGGCCAAGAACAAGAGGGGACATATTTTGGACATAGATTCGACCTAAGGAGGCAAAAACACATTGGGAGCAAGGAGGAGAATTCTTCTACGAGTTTTTTCCTTCCTCTTCCTATTTTTCATTGTTGGTTATGACTTTTAGTATTGTAGTTTTACACACTATTATGAATAGCTAATTTGTTATCTAGAGTTTTGATAGAACCTTTTGTAGGATAAATTCTTGTTATGTTTTTATATAATTGATCCATAGCTTTTCTCTATTTGTTCAACTACGTTTATATTGTGGTTGATTGAAGAGCTCTCAATTAGCTGTGCCTATTTAGTATGCATAACTCGGGAGAGAGTGCATATTTAGGTAATTGTTGAACACCACCACTCCCAGAGTATATGAGGGATCAATAACCGAGGGTTTAAAGGCGGGATTAGGGATAACGAAGCCTTGGGTGCGATCTGAAGTGAGCTGTATTAAAAGCCAGCTAGCGTAGCTTGGGAGAGTGCGTCTAGTAAATTGTCGTAATTACTCGGGAGAGATTTACGGTAATAAGAGTGCTCATGATCGGTAGAGAATACTTAGGCGAAACTATAGAAGACATAGCGGGAATGATTCCAACAATTGGGGAAATCATAACTCTAGACCTCCTTAATCTTTTCTCTAACCCTCAGTATCGTTAGTTGTTAATTTACTATTTTAATTTGTTATTTAAGTAGTTAAACACAAGAATCTTAATATCTATAAGTTAGGAATTGTTCAAGCTTGTCTTCTTGGTGATAGTGAACAGTTGTAGCTAAACCTTAGTTCTCTGTGGGATTCAACTCCGGACTTGTAAACCGGATTATATTTGCAACGACCGCATTGTCCTTTTTATAAGGCATAGTTGGGCGTGATCAACCGGTATACTTTGCTGGCTCCAGTATAATATACTGGAGACTGGAGCACTGGTGCTCCAAACTCCAGTATATTATACTGGACCATTATACTTGCTGGAACTCCAGTATATTATGCTGGAGTTCTAGTGTATTTATGCTGGAACTCCGTCATATTATGCTGGAGTTCCAGCATACTATCCTGGAACTCCGTCATATTATGCTGGAGTTCCAGCATAGTATGCTGGAACTCCAGTATAATATGCTGGAGTTCAAGTATAATTATGCTGGAACTCCAGCATAATATACTGGAGTAATTTCCGGGTTTTGACCAGTGTTTTCGCTCAGATTTATCTTTACATAAAAAGTGGCTAAATTTCGATTACTTTTGAAATTGGGCTATTTTTGAACGACCAGTTGTAAATCTGGCTATTTTTAAAAATCACCTGTTAAATCTTAAGCCATTAAGATTGGTCCATTGACTTTTTAATACTAACGTACAAATTCATACTAATGAGCATTCAATTGTCTGATTTATTTTGTCCCAATTGAATTCAAAAATAAATTAATTTTTTGTTATAAATATATTTATAATAATTATTATAATTAAGACTCATTAATATAATAGTAAAAAAATAAATTTGGACATAATTTTAAAATATTTCTTTTTAAGGTATCAGAATTATTTTCCTATCAACCAATGTTGTGTAGCATAATTGTTTAATTATTGAAGTATCTTTTATCACGTGGAGAAGTTATTGTTTTGATGCAATGATTCACGGCACACTCGACAAGCTCACGGTAACCTCTACACCACTTGTCAGCATTTCGCATTTTGTCAAATTAAGTGATTGAACCAATGGATCTAAGATTGCCGTTCTCGCTTTGGACTATCTTTTTCTTATGTCCCCTTTTTTGTCGCCTTCTCCACTTCCTATTCCAATTACTTTTTTCTTTCGTTTCTCATCCGATATTTGGTACCTATATTAGAGCACAAGTATATCTGAATTCACACTGCATAAGGCCCCATTCGGAAAAAAATACTTCTTACCAAAAATTTTTTATAACCAGAACTCGAACCCAAAACTTCTAATCAAGGGAAAAGCAACCCCATTGGTACACCACATCCTTTGGTGGTCCAAGTACTCCGCTTTACGGGTACCAATATTATTGGAGTAGTCCAACTTGGGGATTTAACATTTCTTATGCCTAATTATTTATAGGAGACTCATATTTTTGGATCACATTACATTCCTTAAATCGTTAATTAGATATTTTGAAAGCTCAAAATCTATTTGAAAACCAAGTCCACATGATATTTGGTTAAAATATCATGGTATAGCCAGTTTTCACACTGGTCAATGAAAAATAGCCAGCGTTTATCAAGTCAATAAAAAATAGCCACTATTTTGCTGCAACAGGGACCGATCCAGTATAATATACGGGAGTTCTGGTGCATTTGTGTACGAACTCCAACATATTATGCTGGACCGGTATACTTTGCTAACTCCTGTAAAATTTGCGGGAGACTGGAGCACCAGTGCTCCAAACTCCAGTATATTATACTGGACAATTATACTTGCTGGAACTCCTGCAAATTTTACGGGAATTATCCTGGAACTCCCGTAAAATTTGCGGGAGTTCAAGCATACTTATGCTGGAACTCCCGTAAAATTTGCGGGCGTATTTTTCCGGATTTTGAACAGTGTTTTCGCTCAGATTTAAAGTGGCTAAATTTCGATGACTTTTGAAACTTGGCTATTTTTCAACGACCAGTGATAAATCTGGCTATTTTTGAATTTCTCCCTGATATTTGCACCATAAAAATTAAACTTGTATCATTGAACCATAATTTTGTATTTTAACCTTAATTTATAACTCTGGTAGTTAAATTACTTAATTTGATATAAACATGAACTATAAACAAATATTTTTAATTCCTACTTCAAGATAGCAACGAAAACATCAAATTGCCTCACTTGTTATGAATTACCGGCTATGATTTTGGACTTATTCTTACTATTTGAGTAAAATTTTAACTTGAGTTAGTTACATAAGTATTTGGACATGATTTGGTAGGTAGTTTGAGAAAAGGAATAACAAGTTATAAATTTGGTTGGTCCGCCGAAAATAATTATATCCGCTAGTTAAATACACAAAAAATATATATTGCTTCCGGACCACTTTAATTGATTTTTTGGCTTTTTCTTGCGCTCAACAATATTTGATTTTTTCATATATCAAAAAGGAATTAACTCATTTTTTTCAAAGTTGTCTTGGAGTAAAGAACCTAGGAGTAATTATTGTATTTTTAATGAATAAATTAAGGTTAATATGATCAATTTCATTGTTAATTAATACTAAAAAATGAATTTCTTAATACGTATGAAAACAGCTAAAAAAATCAATTAAAGTGAACGGAGCCGGTGCTTATTAGTATCGCGGCAGTAAAGTTGCCTAAACAGTTAAGTCACTTAACTGAATTAAATTCCAGACCATTGTTAGGACAGTTGCCTAAACAGTTGCTCAACTATATTAAAAGCAGCTGCCCATATCTCCAAATTCCAAATCCCCCCAGTTTTCTTCATTTGTATCAATGTCAATGTACACTCAAGCAATCAATCTTAACACTTTCACTTATCAATCTCGAATCCCAATACAAATTCGAACTCTCAATGTTAGCTCATTTTCAACTCGATTCCGAACTTCTCGGACTGCACAAAAAACTCAAATCTGCAATTGTCGCAAGTTAATAATCACTTCTTGTTCAATTCCCAGCCAAGAAATTACTGATGTAGAAACCTCAGATCCAGTTTCAGTTTCATCTATCAAAGAAGTAGGAAATGAACAAGTAGAGAAAATTCAAGTGTTAGAGTCTAGTGGACGAGAATTTTCTGCAAATGAAAGTATTTGGACTCAAATGGTGGAAATTGCAAAGTTTTCAGGGCCAGCAGTTGGGCTATGGTTATGTGGGCCTTTAATGAGTCTTATTGATACTGCTGTTGTTGGTCAAGGAAGTTCCATTGAGCTCGCTGCTCTAGGTACAACTCACAAAGCTTACTCCTATATACATCTCAATCGTAAACTAGTTGATTTTTGCTTATTTAGACCGATTAATAATTGGGAAAATGACACTGTATAGCTGCACTCAAAATAATAGCCTAAAAAATGTATTTTTTTTGTATAATATATATATATATATATATATATATATATATATATATTCTGTATGTTATATAACTAAATTAATACACTTTTTC
>NC_031998.1:46447892-46547394 GCF_001879085.1 Nicotiana attenuata
TAAAGTAGTACACTGTATAGACTAGCACTACAAATAATAAGACTAAAATAGTAGTTTTTGTTATATATATATATATATATATATATATATATATATATATATATTCTGTATGTTATATACAAAAATTATACACTTTTTCGGCTACATAATGTAAATAGTTTTTAGCGCAGGCTAAAAGTGATAATAGCCTTAATATTTAGAGTATTTATCATATTAGAGCCCGTGGTTAGCTAACTGAAAGTAGCTGATAAGTATTAAGTACTGAAAAGCAGGGGCAAAGCTAGAAGCCCGGCCACGGGTTTCGGCCGAACCCAGTAGTTTTTGCTCAAACAGTATATTTATGTTAAGAAATTAATTAAATATGAACAAATATTAAATTTAGAATCCAATTGTTAGTATTTGACGTTGTCGTTCCAAAATCCAGAACCAATAAAGCTGAAATCCTGGCTTCGCCTCTACTTAAAAGTATTTTAAGTTTTGAAGCTGACCTTATGGCTATTTTTATGTGGATCTCAACCTACTGCATAATGCCAGTTTCAAAACATAAAATGCTTTTCGGTACTTAATGCTTATTAGCTACTTTCAAAATTTTTTGTGGATCACGACCTACTGCATTTTTTCTTTAAGCTCATATGAGAAAAATTGTTGCTGTTCATTACTCATTTTTGCATTCTTCTTCTTTCAGCTCATAAAGGAAAAATTGTTGCTGTTTTTATTTGGCAGGTCCCGGAACTGTTTTCTGTGATAACATAAGTTACATCTTTATGTTCCTTACAATTGCCACTTCAAATTTAGTTGCTACTTCACTTGCACAGCAGGTAAGTTTTTGGTAATTGCTGTTTTACTGCCATGACTTTGATCTTTTCAATTTTGAGGTGTTTGGGCATTCTTGTAGCTAGTGGCAGATTCAAGATTTAGAGTAGTAGGTCTAGGTGATATATATGTATATATTTAACAAGTACATGATGGTTTTGAAAAAAAAATCATTTGTATGTGGCTCGAGGTGGAGGCAACAGGGTAGGGTCAGAGCTAGAAGCCCTGCTACAGTTCGATCGAACCCAGTAGCTTTGCTTAAAGTGTGTATTTGTGTTAAGAACTTCATTAAAATATAAATATTAAATTTAGAACCCAATTATTAGCACTTGAAGTCGGCGTTCTAAAATCCAAAACCCATAAAGTTGAATCCTAGCTCCTCTGCAGCAGGGGCGTTCGAACCCGTTATATGTTTTTATGTGAAATACGTTAAGATTAGTAGTATGTATTAAGAGAGCTGAACCTACTACTTCAAGAGAGCAGTGGGTGCATTGCATTTGCTCCTAAAGCCAGTTAAAACTCCTAACCAACTTAGTCTACAACCTGGATATGCCCCTAGAAGATATCCTAGATCTGCCATTTGTTGTAATCATATAAACCTCTAAATCAAGAAATCATCAACTTATAGTTATTCTACTGATTTCTTTCTCATATTCTAATTCTCATCTTGGGTTCTGGTGCAGGACAGAGATAAAGTGCAGCATCAGATATCTATCTTGCTTTTTATTGGGCTTGTCTGTGGTGTTGTGATGTTTATTTTTACGAGATTGTTTGGTATTCAGGCAATCACTTGTAAGCAATTCTTATTCTTATTTTACTGGTGGATGTATCAAGTGTGCTATTGATATTCCCCAAATAACAACTAATGTTTTATTTTTCTGACTCGTAGCTTTCACGGGGGCCAATAATGTCGATATCATAAACTCAGCCAACACTTATGTCCAGGTTATTCTCCTATTAATAATTTGCTTGTTCTTAATATCTTTTTAGCTTTAATTTTTCCCTTTTTAGCATCATTTTGTTAATCGATGAATGCCAATGCTTTTTCCACTTTCTGGTTGGTGAAGACATTAGACCGATTGTTAAGAGAGGATGAATTTATTTTTGTCGGTCAATTAGACATCTATCCAGAGTCCAGAAGTTTCTAAATAGAGACAGTTATTTGCTAAACATTGGCAATTTATCTGCTAAAGCAGGCAGGTAAGCTTTAACGCTGAAAATGTAGTATCATTTTCTATTATGATCAAGTTATATTGTTGATATGCATGGTGTATTTAAGCTTCACTTCAACTGAAAGTAGATATTATGGTGATAGATTCGAGGCTTGGCATGGCCAGCACTGCTGGTTGGTTGGGTTGCCCAAAGTGCAAGGTACCATTTACCAATTCTCAAGTATTTTGTATGTGTGGCTTTCTATTACATTTTGTTCTTTTGTATTTGAAGCTTTATTTTGATAAAAGTACTAACATATGTCCCAGGTTTGATTCTCTATTTATCTGATTCAACATAAGCTTAGTCCTGTGATATATATCAAGTTTCTCTGTTTTGTACTCTACGTTGTGTTGCATATGTCAAGTACTCTTCTCTTTCTTCTTCTTTTTTTTTTCCTTTTTCTTTTGTGATAAGCGCACTTCTCTCTCTTTCTTCTAGCCATATTTCATATTTCTATTGAGTTGTATATACTGGGGAATGATCTGGGCTTGAAGACAGCGACCATGAATTCTCGCTTAAAAACGAGATCTTTAACGGACGTGAATAGCCACCAGCTCCACTTAGTTGCAGCCTTATAATTTTCACATAAATCAAACTAGCAAGGATGAGTATGATAGAGGTGGAATTTTGATATTTGTCCTTTCAAAGCCAATCAAGACTCTTGCTTTCACTTACATGTGAACAATGAAAGGTCGTTGACAGACCTGAGAGACATCAGTCTATATTCTGTCTGCAGTTAGAAAGAAGAGTGACCCTTCTTTTCCCAGTAATATGATATATACATTGTTCATCTCGAATGAGTGACGGTAAGCTTTTCTTTAGGTCACTTTTAGGTGAAGATAGTTTATGCTTTTCTGACAGTATACTGTGTTCAGATACGTGCGTCACCTGGTCATGCTATTCATCTTGTGATATATGTTTCTTGCTCTTAAATGCGCAGCTTAGGCATGAAAGATTCATGGGGACCTTTAAAGGCTTTGGCCGTTGCTACTGTTATTAATGGCATTGGCGACATAGTCTTGTGCAGATTCTTCAGTTATGGTATTGCTGGAGCAGCATGGGCAACAATGGTGTCCCAAGTACGATTACTCATCCCTACCAATTCGTGTATTTAATCGCTAAACATATTTGATGTGTTCTTCATCGCTCTGTCTCTTCTATCTCCATTTTCATACATCTCAAAACCTTCCTAGCTTGGTAATCTGTTTCTAGGTCGTTGCAGCTTATATGATGATCAAAGCACTGAACGATAAAGGCTATAAGGGCTTTGCTATCTCTATTCCATCATCAGATGAACTCCTGCAGATATTCATGATTGCCGGCCCTGTGTTTCTAACAATGATGTCAAAGGTTTGTCTGAATTGCCTCATTCTCACCCAGTGCCAAAATCTTGTATTCTGTGGACATCTGACATTATGCTGAACCACAGGTTGTATTCTACTCTCTACTGGTCTATTTTGCTACCTCAATGGGCACACAGACAGTTGCTGCTCATCAGGTATGTTTTACTTTCAGTATTCTACTTATATGTACTTTATTTCTTCATCTTCGTAAAATAGCAACATAGATATGACCATTAACATATTGCCTTTTTATTTAGGTCATGGTACAATTGTTCATGATATGTGCAGTATGGGGTGAGCCTCTCTCTCAAACAGCACAGTCGTTTATGCCCGAATTGTTATATGGAGTCAACCGAAATTTGTCAAAGGTTGTAATCTTATTCATGTAAAAATCACAACATCCTGTGCCAAAGTAGTTTTTGGTATCCATCTCTGTAAATTTTGACTATGGTACCACGTGCTAGTCTATCATGAATAATTGCAGAATCAAACTCTTTGAGCAGAGAGTTCTCTCATCATTCCTTATTACAATCCTCTAAAAGATGAATATTTTGAACCAGGCTCGGATGCTGTTGAAGTCCCTAGTGGTCGTTGGAGCATCATTCGGACTGGTACTGGCATCTGTTGCAGCATCAGTTCCATGGTTATTCCCCAAAATTTTTTCACCTGATCCCGAGGTCATACGTGAGGTTAGTTCTGTAATGTACTTACATATCCTTTCGGTTAAAGACATTGCATTCTAGACATGACGCAGATGGTATTTGACACGTTTTGCTTTTGTGAGGATGTTCATCCTCTTCCACATACTTATCAGAAAAATATTGACTAATACAGAAGCATATAGAGAAATGATTAACAAACAATCATTGAACAAAAGAAAAAAGGACAGAAGGAAGAGTAGTTATTTGCTTTGTTATACTGGACAGTCATTGTGTAGGCCTGATGATGACTCGATAAGTTATTTCTACTGTGTAATGCAGCAGTGTTTTTCGCCCTTTACCTTTCGTTCTTTTATGTTTAATAATGAATGGGATAAGCTCAAAATTAGGTAACATGAAACTTTATTGTACAAAGTCCAATAGACGCAACCAGAAGGAGGTGGAAGGGTATTGTGCTCTTGTTTTCTTCACACAATTCAACAATATTATTGTCTGGTTCTCCTGATTATTTTTCTCTTTTCTATGGATGCAGATGCATAAAATATTACTGCCATACTTTCTATCCCTATGTGTGACACCCAGCATTCTTAGCCTTGAGGGAACTCTGTTGGTATGTTTTCATACTTTCTGTCAAAACTTTTGTTACTCTTTATTTCCTTGTCTTAGGCATGTTGATTTATCAACAGACAGTTTTTTCTGTTCAATTTGTCACATCTCAATTCTGCTTGTAATTGTTCACATGCATCATTTCTCTTTTTGTTTTTATTTTGTCGGTAGTATTATGTTTTAAGAAGCCTTTATCTCAACATCATGATGTTTTATTGTCTATTCAGGCTGGACGAGACTTGAAATACATAAGCTTATCAATGAGCTCGATATTTGTTTTGGCTTCTCTTCTCCTCATGGTATGCCATTCAATTTGCTTCAAAGTATCACTACCTCATGGAGTTTTGGCAAATCAAGTTCTTTATACCTTATACTTGCATTATTCCTGCATTAGATCTTGATAACTCGAATCTAATCTCTTTCCTTTTACCCTTCCCGTTCATACAATCAAATGTAAAGTGAAACTATATTTAAGCAAAGATATGCACTAACAATGAAAAAAACTATATTTACACAATCAGGTCACTTATTAGGTAATTACAGGTAAATCCTTATGATAAGCTACAGACCTGCTATAATAGGTTAAACTACACTGATCATGTAGAAAATCTTTACATTGCTAAGTGCACATAACTTAAATTCTTCACGATATTATTGTTAGAATAGTCATGTAAATAGGAGTAAATAAATAACCCTAATCCAATATATATTAGGAGTAGGACATGTTATGTGTGTGTATATATATAGGGCTCATTGTAACATATGAATACATCAATAATATATTTTCTCCCGTGCATTCTCACATGGTATCAGAGCAATTGTGAGAGGTTTATCGCTGTGCATAAATTCCAGCAATTCCGGGAAGAGAAATCAGTCACCGGAACCCTTTTTTCCGGCGACTTTTTCAAGCCTGTTTGCATCTGCTTTGTCTCTGTCAGTGTTGTGCAAAATCCAACACTACCACAAGAGTCGCCACTGTCCGGCGACCAAACCCCACAAAAAATCTCCGGCAAACAGTACCCCACGCGCCTCCACGCGCCACCAGAAGCTCACGCGCGTGAGCCCACGCGCCGGCGCGTGCACCACTTTCCGGCCATTTTTTGACGAAGTTCCTTCAGGGCAGTTGGATCGCCCTCAAATTCCGAGCCTACCCATAATTTTATTTTTCAATTCCGACCACTTTGAGTTTTTCCGGCGACTACACTGATTTTTCCGGCAGCTACAGTACTTTTCCGGCAAACACAGTGTTTTCTTCATCTGTTTCAGAGAATTTTCAGTTGATTCTTTTTGTTATTTGGTGATAATCCAACCATGTCTTTGGGAGTCGATGCTTTCGGGTCTAGAAACCCGGGTTCTGGCAGTTCCAGTGTTATGATTACCTCAGAACCTTTAATGGGAGGTTCAAACTACTTAGATTGGGCTTCATCTGTCGAGTTGTGGTGTAAAGGTCAAGGAGTTCAAGATCATTTAACAAAAAAGGCTAGCGAAGGTGATGAAAAGGCCAAAACACAGTGGGAGAAGGTCGATGCTCAGTTATGTAGTATCCTGTGGCGATCTATTGATTCCAAGTTGATGCCCTTGTTCCGTCCATTCCAGACATGTTATTTAGTTTGGGAAAAGGCTCGTAATCTATACACTAATGACATATCTCGTTTCTATGATGTAATATCGCGAATGACAAGCTTGAAGAAACAGGAATTAGATATGTCTACTTACTTGGGACAAGTTCAGGCAGTCATGGAAGAATTTGNTTGATGAATTTCGGTTCCACGCCTTCTCGAGTTCGTCCTTGTATAAGGACAAGATGAAGTACCTTCATGATAAATATGCTCGTGGAAAGGAGTTCAAAGTTGGTGATTCGGTTCTCTTGTTCAATTCCCGGTTACGTCTGTTTCCTGGAAAGCTTAAATCAAAATGGAGTGGACCATTTGAAGTTGTGTTGCTGACCCCTTTTGGTGCTCTTGATTTGAAAAACAAAAATGGTGAAGTCTTTAGAGTGAATGGGCACCGTGTCAAGCATTATCTTGGAAAAATTGATGACAGCCACGTAGTGGCACTTATCCATTTCAAATGATGTGATGGTAACCCGCGTCGTGCCGCGACGTTAAATCAGGCACTTCTTGGGAGGCAACCCATGTGTTTTTCTTCTTGTTTTCTTTGATTTCTTTGTAGTCTAGGATTGATTTTTGGGCTGACTGGTTGTGAGATGTTGCAGGGATGGTGTTGATGTAGTGCAAGACATAATGAAGAAAATGTTCAGTCTCTGAAGTTACCAGCGCGGCCGCACTACACTTTGTACGATCCGCACTGGTGAAGGCCAAAATGGTACCTCTCTGAAGTTGGCCACTGCGGCCGCGGTCTGTTCTATGCGGACCGCAGTGAGATAACTGGCCAAGCTTGATCATAGCAGCCCAGTGCGGACCGCGGTGCATTTTGTGCGGTCCGCACTGGTAGGTGAGCATGGGCCCCAGGGGTTTGTCTATAAATAGACCCTGAGGGCCTCCTTTTACCCTTTTCGCAAAATCGAACCTCAGAGCTATTATTTACTGTTCATTCCTTCCTTCTTGATCGTAATTCTTTCTTGACATTGATTAGTTGCACTTCATCCCTCTATCTAGTAACATTTCACTCAATTCTTCTTTGTTTAATTGTATAATTTCATTTTATTTTCACTTTTCTTAGATTATAGTTCTTCTTCTTCCCGTAATTAGTTCGATTTTTAGGTTAAGTTAGTTTAAATGATGATTCATGTGGACTTAGTGAGTATAATGGACTGGGTAACCATTTAGGGACATAAATTAGGGACCAAATTGACCTTAATTGCAAAATCTGATGAACCCTAGTTTAGTGCCAAAAATGGGCACCCTGTGCGAACCGCGGTCAATTTTGTGCGGTCCGCGGTGCCCCAGTGCGGCCGCAGTTGCTTTTGTGCGGTCCGCACTGCTGAGATTCAGAGAGATTGTTTTTGGAACCCCCCACCTGTGCGGACCGCGGTCATTTCTGTGCGGTCCGCGGTGGCCCCTGTGCGGCTGCAGTTGATTTTGTGCGGTCCGCACTGGGTACTTCTGCAATATGTCTGCTACACTTCTTGTTCTGCTTCTGCTAATTTACTCTTAAATGATTACACTGATACTAACAAGCTGTTTTAACCATGATTGCAGACAATGGTGAGAAAAAGGGGTAAACAACCGGGCAGAGGAGAATCCTCTCGGGGAGGGAAAAACAAGATGATAAAACTCACTCCCCAAGCTCGAGAAAACATAAAAAGGACCAGAAAACTAATAAAAGCTGCTGATAGAGCTGCCTCCCATTCATCGGGGAGTGAGTACCAACCGTCAAGGGACATTTCTTCAGACTCCAAGCCAGAATATGTTGAAGACTACCCGGAGAGATTCAGGCTAAGAGATACCCCTCTACCATCACCCACTGCCCAAGCACTAGAGCATGTTCCCACTGAGTCGTCTGAGGGCTCAGTAGCCGGTAGTGGTGATTACTCCACCTCCCCTACAACTTCATTATCTGGGGAGAGTGCAGAAGGAGGTGAGGAGGAGGTACAAGGGGATGAGGAGATAGCTGAAGGTGGTGAGCCTCAGGTGGGAGGCATTGCCCGAACTAGAAAGCCGGAGGTTTGGCGAGATAGGTTCGTGAGTGAGGTAGCGTACCACAAATTTAGGGAGTGGTGGCCAGATAGAAAATTGATACCGGAAAGGAGATTCATTGATAGAGATCTTTTACCCCACAACCCCAATGTGCAAAGACAGTTTAGGACCACAGTGGGTTGGGAACATTTTATGGAGGAGTGTGTAAATGCCAATGAACACATGGTCAAGGAGTTTTATTGCAATGTAGCCCACATCAAAAAGGGCTCCAAAGTGACCAAGGTTCACAATAAGACAGTGTTGTTTGATGGGAAATACCTCAACGAATACTTGGGCTTCAACGAGGAGGATGAAACTTTGTACATGGCGAAGTTGGAGATGGGCGAGGAGGTCCGTCCATGGTTAGCTCAGTACCTGGGAATCCCAAGTACCGTTCTTGAGTGTTTGACTGCTAGGGTAAAAATATTGTGGAGGACCTTGAACTTTGAGGTGAGGGGTTGGGAGACATTTGTTTGCAGCCGATTGGATCCTACTACAGATGACCAGACCCTTCCTCTCCACCGGGCTGTATTGGTTGCTTCGATTATGGCAGGATACCCCATAAATGTGGGGAATGTGATGTCCCGTATTATCTCGTTAGTGGTAGCAGAGCATGATCGGAACTACCCTTTCCCTAGCACCCTCACTGTGTACTTTCGGGATTTGGAGGTGGACAAGAAGCCCTACGATGTCAAGGTCAAGGCGACAGCCCCGTTCTCCTGGTATAGCTTGAAGGGGAATGACAACCCCAAGGACAAGAACTACAAAGCCCCTGCTTCTGCCCCAACTGGCCAGTCTGAAGAGCCAGTTGTGGTAGAGGTCCCTGCTGAGCCTACCCCCACTACTGCTGACATGCCTCCCGGACCTTCCACATCTGCAGGCTCGGAGATCCCATCTACCCGGGCCCATCCCAACACTGCCCACCGACTGAGCCAGGCTCTTGCCAGTTCAACAACTGGATGTCCACAGCGTCATCAAAGTTGTCTATCTTGACTACCACTATAGAGGCTCAGTCAGCTCCCCCAGCCCCACAAGTACCCCAGTCGATCGAGGATGCGCTCAAAGAGATACTTGAGAACCAGAAGAAGATCCTCGCCACTCAAGCTGCGCTCTCAAAGGCAGTGGATTCACATAGCAAGGCTCTCAAGGAGCTTGCTAAGGAGGATAGGAAGTTGCGGAAGACACGGGCCTCCAAGGAGTCCGTGAAGAAGCTGCGGCAAGATGTTGATAGATTGAAGGCAGACCAGCTACCTTTGGACCTGTTGCTTGATGATCCAGTCCCAGCAGCTCATCCACAGCCAGAGCAGACCAGAGGCCTCCGAAGAGGAGGAGGATGATCCTTAGAGCAGATGATGCTATCATCCAGTTGGCGGACCCACAACAGGCTTCCTCCAGTCAGCCGCAGGATGTACCAGTTCTACAGCCTGTTGAGGTCCAGGCCCAGGTCCCAGTAGCAGCAGAGCAGACCACCGGGAACCAGTCTGAGGTTTCCGAGCACACAGAGGACCCAGGGACCACCCATGATCCTATGCAGACAGATACGACTTAGGGAGTCTTCTATATCCTTTTTCTGTATTTTTGGTGCTTATTTAGACTAGTTGGCATTGGGGACAATGCCAGCTTTCATTTGAGGGGGTGAGCCCTACATTTTTGTAGATGACTGTATATATTGATATTTTTATGCTTTCTTGACTTTTCACATTTGGTCTGTATATATTTGATATTATCGCTCTTTTATTTCACATTTGGTCTGCATATAAAGTTACATCATATTGTATATATTCATCCCCCGTTGTATATTCAAATCCCCTCTTGTATATATTTATTCTATTGTTCGATTTTTTTTCGTTTTTAGCTTCTTAGCTTCTTATTTGTGATTCATAGCTTTTTGTTTTCGGAGTTTTCAATAAACCTTTCGTTTTCTTAATGCCACGGTTCTTTCCAAAGGTGGAATGTTGTGTGAATCGGGTGGCTCTTCCCAATGATAGATGGCGTGAAAACCTTCTTAAGGGTTTGAGTCCGTTTTTCTTTTTGTTTTTAGTAGTTTGTAGTTAAGGGTACCTCAAGCAAAGCTTCACTTGGGCCTAGCACATTTGCCTTTGATCTTATGGTCAAAACAAATTGTTGTGTTTAGAATGGTGAAAGTCGTGACCTTGAGACTCTTGTGTTGACCGATGTTCATCAAGTGGTTTTTCGGGACTATTGTGTGCTCAAATCGTATCTAAGGTCGTTGTGGGCCCCCGACTCTATATCTTTAGCAATCCCCTAGGTTGTGTGGTGAGTAATTGAATTGCGAGTCCAACTCCCGAGCCATCGGTCTAGAACTTTCCCTGAATGTTTGTTGAGGCGAAATCCTGAGTGACTTTTGACTTGAGGCGTGATTATAGGCTCTCCTTGATCCAAATGATAGATTGAACAATTCCATATCCTACCAATGAATAGATCCCTAGTCAACCCTTTTGATCCTTAGACCTTTTTCTTTCAAGAACCATGATACAAGCCTATACTCGTTCTAAAAGATACCCTCTCTTGGCACCCAAATCTTTCCTTTAGCACATGGCAAAAGTATAAGTTTTGGGGGAGAGACGAGGATTGCAACAAAGTGGTAAAAAGGCACACAAGTGAAGAAAAGGAAAGGCAATGAAAAAGAAAGAAAAGAAAAAAGCCAAAGAGAAAGTTCAATGTGAAAAAGAATGAAAAAGGATCCAAAGAAAAGCAAAGTATGAAAGGTGTGAAAAGTTGAAAAAAGAGAAAAAGTTTGAAATGCACAAGAAAGAGTGACAGTGTGTCTCTCTAACCCCTTAGAAAGAAGTGAAATGACTCAAAGAGTTAAGTGAATTGTGCCAAATAAATCAAAAGAAGTGCTTAAGGGAAGATGGAACCCACTTAAACAAAAGCTTGTCCTACCCTAAACCAAAAGCCTTCACCATGACTCCACAAAAGCCCTATATGATCTCGAGTTGAATGAAGCTTACATTAGTGGATACTTACATAAGAGGCAAGCATATGGTACTTAGAGCCGGACTTTTGACCTTTCCTTGAGAGAGATGAGTGAATTTCCAATAACCTCGTTTTGTGTGACAATATTCTAAAGGTGAGGTTTGCTTAGGGAGAGTTGAGGATGTGTGAGTTTGGGTTCCACAATGACCAAAGTAATTGAAAGAGTTCTTTGATGTGTTGAGTCAACTCTTGATGCTCTTGTGTCGCACTTGATCCATGGTTTTTCAAAGGTTAAATATTGTTAATGACTCATGTGTGTCGAGGGCAATTGTTAGTCCCAATTGATGCTAGTTGAGGTTACTTTAGGATAGCTGAAAATTTCTTGGATTTTCCCTCAAGGGGTGGGTCTAATTTTGTTTGCTTGAGGACAAGCAAAAGCTTAAGTTTGAAGGAGTTGATAACTAGGGATTTTGACGTGTTTCATGCACCTTCTTGCCTACGCTTTGATTATAAATTCTTACAATATAGTCCCAAAAGGCTCATAAGTTGTGCTTGATTGCAGGTTTGATCAACAAAGTGACGAGATGTCAAAAATTAGCTCAAAAGGAGTGAAACCTGCACAAGTACCAAATACAAGACAACTCAGGACAAACAAGCCTAGTGCGGCCGCACTACACTTTGTGCGGTCCGCACTAGGAAGATTCAGAGATCTGGATTTTAAGGCATCAAAGCAGTGCGGCCGCAGTAGATATTGTGCGGCCCGCACTGAAGACACCGCGGCCGCACTACCATTTTATGCAGTCCGCGGAAGCAAACTTCAGAGAGATGTCAAGTGCCAAGGTTCAAGCCTGTGCGGTCCGCGGTCGTGTTTGTGCGGACCGCGCTAGATGCCTCCGCGGCCGCAGTCCATTCTGTGAGGTCCGCGGAGCCTGGGTTCAGAGATTTGATTTTTCAGAGTCAAGAGCCTAGTGCGGCCGCACACCATTTTGTGCGGTCCGTACTGACCCCGCAAGGGCAATTTTGTCTAGTTTTTCCAGCTTAGTATAAATAGAACATTTTTCCATTTTTGGGGTATCAGATATTACAATACTGTAGCTGCACTCGTGAGACGATATTTCTTAGCCATTTTTGGCATCTTTACGTAGTTTTAGTCATTGAAACTTTGTATTTACTTTAGTAATTAATTAATATGTCTTTCTCTTCATCCATTTCTCTGATTTTATCTTCAAGCACGAGTAGCTAGACCCATTAGCTAGGGTGGTGGCTCAACCCTAGTGTGGGTAATTGATGGGTGTTGTGATTTAAGGTTAGATTGATTAGGGAGTTTGTTATTTGGGTCAATTTTATGGTTTAATTTATGAATTAGTGGTTACAAACACTAGTTTGTGCTAAGTTGACTTGGGCTCTTCTTGAGAAAGAGAGCCTAAGTCTCCAAAATTGACTCAACAAGGAATTGAGATGGACTCAAGTGATTTGATAGTCCCAATTAAAGGGTTAAACCTTGAGAGAGTAATTACCCGACTTGAACCCTAGTTGCTTGGGCAAACATGCATACCCAATTGGTCTCGAGAGAGTCAATTAGGCAAAAACCACTCTTTCTACCGAGAGGTGTAGAGTGGGTAGTATTGAGCAACGGTTATAACATATATCCCCAATCATGTCAATCGTGCCTTAGATGCAATTACCCGTCAATTAGCCACCTAGGTGAAGGTCACTACCCTAGTGCCCTTTTTAACCATTAGATACAACTTGTAGCAATTTACTCTTAGTCTAATTTAGTTGCAATTATAATTTGTAGTTGGTTAAAAGTAGAATTATAAAGAAAACCCCCAAAATTATGAGAAGTGTATTTAAGAACACATACGCGATCCTAAGCTAAATAGATACTCGACTCCAATCCTAGCTCTCTGTGGATTCGATCCCGACCCACAAATCGGGTAAAAGCTATTACGACCCTCTCTCGCTACTTTTTAGTGGTGCGGAGTTGGCTGCGATCAAGCACATACCTTGCAAGTTAAGAAGAATGTATGGGTGGTAGCTTATAAGTTACATCTATGACTGCCTTTTTGTGTTCCCTCAAGTGAGAAAGAGAATTTTATCTATGTGCCCAACATATATTGAATGCAGGGGTTGTGATAGAGTTCAATTAGGTCCCTTTCACTGAAAATTAAGCTGTGAAAAAAGGGCAAAAGTATAAGAATTTGAATATACACAAGCTATTGTCCTTACTTTAATATGATGGTTTCGAGTATGTTAGGATTAGCAAGTATGGGCAATCATATGCAACCATGCAATTGGTGTAACTTTCTTATGGAAGTAGAGCTTAAGTATTGATTTCACCTTGGATGATGCCTTATTTTGTTGACGAGACCAACATGATGAAGAGGCGATGATTGAGAGATTTCATTGTGGAATCAGTACAAAAACTTCTCAATGTGGAACCTAATTATGGTATTTTAATTTGTGCTCGCACCATTTAGGAGAAGGCTATTGTAGGGAATGCTTGTCCTCGTTCATGTGGCTCTAATCTTGCATTTGATTTCTTGGCTTGTTGCTCGATATCGTATAATTGTCCTGCTTATTCAATCCTTTACACTTTTTCCCTAGTGCATGGAGAAAAAACTATTTTCAGTCCCTCAATCGTACTACTTGGGATATTTTTTAGCCGTCCAATTACCTATAACACGAGTTAGTAACCCACAAGATCTATGTATGATTTTATGCAAGTCGTGTCAACGCATACATTAAAGGCGACAACATTTTTAAAATGGAGTTAAACCGACTCCTCAACTTAGCTAACTAATTAGGCCATTCTCTCATATACACAAGGCCAAATACATAAGCAAATCCTTAAACTTGTTTTATTTTTTATTTTTTTATCTAAACACTTGAACTAAGCTTTGTTCCTATTGAACCCCTAAACTCAAGTCTAAATGTTCCTATCAGACACGTTTGACACAAATCTCCGAAACAACTTAGGAGCGTGCTGTCAAACTCCTCCCCCTCCCCATTTTCTCTCCTTCTTACCCCCCCTCCCCTATTCTTCTTGTATATAGGCCCCCAAATACTAATATGGAATAGAAAACATGGCCAAGCTTCTATAAGCCCAAAACCCCGTTTTGTTTTCAGAGAAGTAGAAAAAAAGTAGATTTTCTTCAAAAGTACTTTTTGAGGAAAAACACACTTAGAAGCTCTTTTTAAACGCTTAATCAAACACTAATTGTTACTCAGAAGTATTTTCCAAATTAATTAGCCAAATACAAACTACTTCTCACTAAAGCCATTTTTGAGAAAAAGTGCTTATCAAAATAACCTATTTTAGAAACTTCGCCAAACAGTTTAGAAGTGCTAGAGAAGACTCAATGCTTAACATTGAACAAATGTGATTCCATAACTTTTTAAAAAGGAAAGAAAATGATACGAAAGAGAAGAATTTTTGGACCCACTTCGACTATGATAGAATTCATTGGGCTTAGAGCGGACTTGGATTTCAAGTGCCCCAATGAAGATGTGCTTAAATGTGACTAGAATGCATTTTGGAAAGAAAAGGAAGTACACATGAGTAGTGTTTGCATTAAGCAAAAGTTTGCAAGATATTTTTCTTGCATATAGTAATTTTGTCACCAACCATTGAACACATCACACAAATATAAGTATAGAGTATTTTACCTTTTAACACAAAGAAGAAGAAGCGACAGCAGCAAGCCAGCAACATAGGTCTAAAATATGCCAACACTAGCTAAACTTTAAATAGTTAATAAAAATGGATATATTTTAAATAGTGCTACCATTAGCGGCTACCTGGCGCCTTTCCAACTGATTTCACTAGTAAGGGAGATTTTTAAAAATAGCCAGATTTACAACTGGTCGTTGAAAAATAGCCCAATTTCAAAAGTAATCGAAATTTAGCCACTTTTTATGTAAAGATAAATTTGAGTGAAAACACTGTTCAAAACCCGGAAAATACTCCAGTATATTATGCTGGAGTTCCAGCATAAGTATGCTTAAACTCCAGCATATTATACTGGAGTTCCAGGATAAGTATGCTGGAACTCCAGCATAATATGATGGAGTTCCAGCATAAGTACACTAGAACTCCAGCATAATATACTGGAGTTCCAGCAAGTATAATTATCCAGTATAATTACTGGAGTTTGGAGCACCGGTGCTCCAGTCTCCAGTATATTATACTGGAGCCAGCAAAGTATACCGGTCCAGCATAATATGCTGGAGTTCATACACAGGTGCACCGAACTCCAGTATATTATGCTGGACCAG
This sequence comes from Nicotiana attenuata, assembly GCF_001879085.1. NCBI lineage: Eukaryota > Viridiplantae > Streptophyta > Magnoliopsida > Solanales > Solanaceae > Nicotiana > Nicotiana attenuata. The sequence continues at coordinate 46,463,382 of NC_031998.1, forward strand.
TCTCTGTTGCAGCAAAACGGTGGCTATTTTTCATTGACTTCGTAAACGCTGGCTATTTTTGATTGACCAGTCCGAAAACTGACTATACCGTGAAATTTTGCCCACTAGTAATGGGCCTAACGTTCACACAAATAGACTGAAGAGCAATGGTACTTTTGCTCTTATGCTCAGGATGTAGGCTTCCGAAGTGACCGAATAAGNTACCGATGCAGTATGTTTCCCCAATCACCCGTATACTCTGTTCCCCCTCGTGTTTTTGGGAGCACTTGTTTCGTTCATAACCTAGCCCCTGGGAAAGATAAGTTAGCTCCTCGTGCTCTCAAGTGTGTCTTCCTTGGTTATTCTCGTGTTTAGAAGGGATATCGTTGTTACTCACTTGATCTTCGTCGGTACTTTATGTCCTCTGACGTCACATTTTGTGAGTCTAAACCTTTCTTTACCTCTTCTGACCTTTCTGACCCCCTTGATATATCTGAGGTCTTACCTATACCGACCTTTAAGGAGTCTACTATAGCTCCTCCTTCACCTACCGCCACAGAAGTCTTACCCGAGTCTCCTATAGCTCCTCCTTCACCTTCCGCTATAGAAGTCTTATCCATTCCAACCGTTGAGGAGTCTAGTGTGGCTCCTCCTAGACTCCCTGCCACAGGAACACCACTTTTGACATATCATCGTCGTCCGCGCCCAGCATCAGGTCCAGCTGATTCATGTCCTGCACCCGACCCTGCTAATACTGCGGACTTGTCTCCTCTTAATCAACCGATTGCACTTCGGAAAGGTATACGGCCACCCTTAATCCTAATCCCCATTATGTCGGTTTGAGTTATCATCGTTTGTCATCACCCTATTATGCTTTTCTATCTTCTTTGTCCTCTGTTTCCATCCCTAAGTCTACAGGTGAAGCATTGTCTCATCCAGGATGGCGACAGGCTATGATTGACGAGATGTCTGCTTTACATACGAGTGGTACTTGGGAGCTCGTCCCTCTTCCTTCAGGTCAATCTACTGTTGGTTGTCGTTGGGTGTATGCAGTCAAGGTTGGTCCGGATGGTAAGGTTGATCGTCTTAAGGCTCGTCTTGTTGCCAAAGGATATACTCAGATATTTTGGCTCGATTACAGTGATACCTTCTCTCCTGTGGCTAAGATAGCATCAGTCCGCCTTTTTCTATCCATGGCTGCTGTTCGCCATTGGCCCCTCTATCAGCTGGACATTAAGAATGCTTTTTTACACGGTGACCTTGAGGATGAAGTTTATATGGAGCAACCACCTGGGTTTGTTGCTCAGGGGGAGTCTCGTGGCCTTGTATGTCGCTTGCGTCGGTCACTTTATGGTCTAAAGCAGTCTCCTCGAGCCTGGTTTGGTAAGTTCAGCACAGTTATTCGAGAATTTGGCATGATTCAGAGTGAAGCTGATCACTCTGTATTCTATCGGCATTCTGCCTCGAGTCTCTGTATTTATCTGGTGGTCTATGTTGACGACATTGTTATTACCGGCAATGACCAGGATAGTATTACTAAATTGAAGCAACATTTCTTGCAACACTTTCAGACTAAGGATCTGGGCAAACTAAAGTATTTTCTGGGTATTGAGGTCGCTCAGTCTAGCTCAGGTATTGTGATGTCACAACGAAAGTATGCCTTAGATATTCTTGAAGAGACAGGAATGATAGGTTGTAGACCGGTTGACACTCCGATGGATCCGAATTCTAAACTTATGCCAGGACAGGGGGAGCCTCTTAGCGATCCTGCAAGATATAGACGGTTGGTTGGTAAATTAAATTACCTTACAGTGACAAGACCTGACATTTCCTTTTCTGTGCGTGTTGTGAGTCAGTTTATGGATTCTCCGTGTGATAGTCATTGGGATGCAGTTGTTCGCATTCTTCGGTATATAAAATCAGCTCCAGGCAAAGGTTTATTGTTTGAGGGTCGAGGCCATGAGCAGATCGTTGGATACTCAGATGCTGATTGGGCAGGATCACCTTCTGATAGACGTTCTACGTCTGGATATTGTGTCTTGGTAGGAGGAAATTTGGTGTCCTGGAAGAGCAAGAAACAGAATGTGGTTGCTCGGTCTAGTGCAGAAGCAGAATATCGAGCGATGGCTATGGCGACATGTGAGCTAATTTGGATCAAACAGTTGCTCAAGGAGTTGAAATTTGGTGAGATTAGTCAGATGGAACTTGTGTGTGATAATCAAGCTGCTCTTCATATTGCGTCAAATCCAGTGTTCCATGAGAGAACTAAACACATTGAGATTGACTGTCACTTTGTTAGAGAAAAGATACTCTCGGGAGATATTGCTACAAAGTTTGTGAAGTCGAATGATCAGCTTGCAGATATTTTCACCAAGTCCCTCACTGGTCCTCGTATTAACTACATATGTAACAAGCTCGGTACATATGATTTATATGCACCAGCTTGAGGGGGAGTGTTAGAATAGTCATGTAAATAGGAGTAAATAAATAACCCTAATCCAATATATATTAGGAGTAGGACATGTTATGTGTGTGTATATATATAGGGCTCATTGTAACATATGAATACATCAATAATATATTTTCTCCCGTGCATTCTCACAATTATCATTTGTTTTAACATTTCCACTTATTGGCTCTTTGAACCAGCTGCTGAGCAGTAAAGGACTTGGCTTATCTGGATGCTGGTTTGCGCTTGTTGTATTCCAATGGGTAAAACTCTACCACATCTTACAAGCTTTATACATTCTTTTACTTTGTTATATTGTCTGATGCCATAACGCGCTGTCTTTTTTCCCCCTCCTCAGTCTCGATTTTTTATTGCTCTACGACGCCTTACCTTGTCGGATGGCATACTCTATTCAGAAGAATCAACTCAGTATGAGCTACAGAAGTTGAAAGCTGTATAGGTTTCTGATTTTCTTACAACACAAAATTTGTTACTACAACAGAAAAAGTGGAGATGGGATCCAAGTCTTCCCATAGGTAATGTATCTACCATTTGTTTCAAGCAAACCAGTATTTTGCCATCCATTAAGTGGCAATATCAGCAAAGTTCATTCCCTTTTGTTTTTTGTAACCCGAAAAATGAACTGAATCCAGCAGATATTTGAAAGAAGTCAATAATAAAGCCTAAAGGATAAAGTTTCCATTGTAAAATAAAATTCACAGAGCATAGATCAGCCACTTTATAGCACAATTTTGGAAAGAAATGACAGCATAAAAGATCAATGAATCATCCTATTAATTGACAAGAAAACTACCATACGCATCAGGAGATGCAAAGAGGCTATCTCACCCGGTGTCTGGTACCGCATTGAAGCTCGACTATATCCGGATTCGCGTCGAGTAAGGCCCATTTAAGGGAGAAGCGCTCCCTAACAAGATTCTTTCCATAACCAGGGCTCGAACCTGTTAAAGGCGAAGGGATCCTATTCATCCTGCCACAACCCATGTTGGTCATCTCTCCTTAAACTTCTCACTTAATTAACGCAACATTAACCGGAACAATAAGGGTAGATATGAAAAAAATTACTAAATAACTTCTTGTTTATCTAAAACGTCAAATATTTTCAAACAAATTCAGTTTGTTGAAATAACTATATCCGAAAAGATTATTGAAGTTTACATTTCCCCTACCTCGACTTGCGCATAATATACTTTGCCGCTCAACTACTCAAGAACAATGTATCCATCATTGACCCTGTCACAACCAATAGGAGAAAATAACTGGTTCATATATTTAGCTATTTTGAGGTAGAGCTAAATGCTACTAATAAAATTCCATTTTAACCACTCTAAAGTTGTTCGTGAGCAATGATATCAAACTCCAAATAAAAAAATTCATGCATGTGATGTTAGCAAGCTTTACCAAAATTTACCAAACAGGTAGGGTAACTGAAAGGAAATTAAACATACAAAAACGTTTTTTTTTTCTTTTTTTTTTCTTTTAACATGCCAGAAACTATTTAAGCCGAAAAAGTGTATAAATCTTACTTTACTAATGCACTTTAAAAAGCCTAATATGTGATTTACCACTTACTTATTTTTATAACCGTGGTGTTCGGACCAGCCTGCACTTCCCTCAACGAATTCCTGCTAGTCTGCTATCAATATAAGTACCGAATAACTATGTCCATCAAAATTTAAATATATAAAAAGAAATCACCTAGTATTATTTTTGCTCCACTAAAATTTCAACCTTTTTATGGTTTTTAATCCACTGCTTTGACCTTATCTTGTGGGTGTTTTTGTGTCACACATGGCTCCCGCAGGCCAGAGACTGATCAAATATAATATTGGGGAAAAATACAAAATTAGTCGCTAGACCAAAACTAATTACATTCGCTAGCCAAAAAGTGCATAAATAAGTATATTTTTTTATATGTAATACACATATAAATAAAAATTATAGCGACTACTAATATACATTTCTCAATAATATGGCCCCACGATTAAAATTGCAACAACATACATTATCAATGAATATTTCCAAACATATGACCATTTGGCAAGACATATAAGATTAAGATGGGAAATGAACAGTATGGTACTATTGACATATAACCACTGCAATGATGGCTTTTGCAAGAATCATATGAAAATAGAAATTGGCAAAGTATATATATGAGATTTGATGAGTCATGAATTTAAGGTTGCATGTGAACCTCACTTGAAAGAAAGAACTACAGTGTTAACTACCAGCTCACTATACATGTATTATAACCTTCCAAATCATATATTTGTTTTAATTTGAAGGACCACATGTTAGTAGAAGAAAAAGTGAACCATGCATGTGCTATCATACTCTTGAGACAGTCAATGATAGAAGCTCACCATATAAAAAGACCTTAATTTGTTGATGTTTTGTCGGTCTAAACTTTGATGCACAGAGTTAATTATTACTATTTATTTTAGTGAGAGGTCGTAAAAATGAGTCGAGGGTCTTTCGGAAATAGCCTCTCTATTCCTCCGGAGTAGGGGTACCAATTATGATATTTTACTGGATTGTTGTTATTGTCGTAAAAGTAATAAAATAATGGAGGTAGGGGGTGAAATTAGAAGGTTATGTGTGGGGTCGGCCGAATTAGTAGATTTAATAGTCTAAACTATGTATTAATACTAAGAAATTCACTAAATATTTACAAAAATTAAATTCAAAATTTAATTACTAAGACCTAATATTGCTATCCTAAAATTTAGAATACATAAAACTCAAATTTTGGCTCCATGATCGAATTGCACGCAAACTAATGCAAATACTACTAATATAAAAAATAAAAAATAAAAAGACACAGAGAGAGTAGTTCAACAAATCAATTCCTGGCTTCTACTTCACATAGACAAGGGCGGATGTAGCTTTTCGGCAATGATCAACTGAATCTATAATTTTTTATACGGAGTATGAATATATATATATATATATACTAAATCTCAATAAGCCTTAGATTTAAACTCATAATTAAATTTTAAATTTTGAATCACCCTGTCTCTGCACATAGAACATAAGTCTTGGAGAGATTCCCTTTTTTTTCTTATACCTACTCGATCCCTTAAATTTGTAGGTGTGGTGTGACTTGTGAGTTTGATTTAATCAAAAAGATAAACTATAGCTATTCTTTTTTTTTTCCCGTCATTCTATGGGCATAATTTCTTGATATTAGTATATTTTAATGCATCCTTTTTAGGCTCTATAATTAGTTGACACTTTCACGTCTTGAATGCCTTGTCGAGTGTTTAACTCAAACTTACGCTTCCTTTTTTTCCCAATTCTTAATTCTTTCATTTTCTTGTTTTGTTTAATGGCCGATAGGTTACATTGTCACTCTTTGTGGTAGGAAGACAAGGACGTTTCTTCCATTTTCCTTCTAACAGAGTATTATGATAGTCCGATGCACAAAGCATCCCATATATATTTATGCAAGGTCGAGGATCTTGGTGCGATGTAGACAATTTATCTTAATAAAAGCAGTAATGATTGCTTCTATATTTCGAATTCGCGTCGTGATCCATAGGTCACGTAGAAACAACTTTACCGGTCCATTTTTCTTTTATTATGAACTAATTTTTTTGTTTCATAATTAGAGGGCAGTAGGAAATTTTCGTAGGCGAGTTTTATGCCAGTTGCATTCCTATTGTTACAATTCGGCTTGTAGGTAAATTTAAATTTAAAAGTACATAATTTTGAGGTTTTACTTCACGTCTCAAATTAATATATATTTATTTAATGTATATTCTTAAACGACATGAACCTATAATATATGTATATATTATTTTCTATACAAATATTATTACACACGTGTATATTAGGAAAATCTTTTGCGAAGCGATTTCAGATGACATTATGTCCTAAAGGATATTTTTCGCCGCTATTTCCAAGTGAGCACGATTTGAACTTTGTGTATATCATAGGCAGGGGCGGATCTACCTTGAAAGGTGGGGGTGGTACAGCACCCGCACGCTTCGGCTAAAATTTTTAATATGTATTTATATATCTGGTAAAACTCGTATATATTTAGTAAGTGTCGCCCACAATACAAAAATTGGATGCGGGTGCCACTGGTTTAGGGAAGGCTTTGAAGTCTTTAGATTACTAAATAAATAACCCGAGCTCAAATCTCAATTGACGCATTAATGCTCTGTGTGCAGCTGCTGCTTTTTCATTTTCGTTGTTCCGGTTCTTTTTTATTCTTTTTCCTTTTTTATGCTCTAGGCCTCACCTCTATTTTTCTTCCTTTTATTTGATATATCTCCCTCTTTCTTGTTCTTCTTCTTTTTTCTGCTTCTTCATTTCTTTAAAAAAAATTATTGCATTAATCTTCCTTTTTTTCCCTACAAGTATACTTAGTTGAAAATTTCTTTCGATAGGTCATTTGAATTGATTTTGGTTAATATATAGCATCTCTTTTTTAGATGATGCAACATTAATCTATATATATTGGAGTATAATTGAGCAATATCACCCTCTTCTATTGATTTTTTTTTTAAAGGCTCGAATTGTAGACATTTTTGAGTAGATTCTCATGGATTGAAAATTTGAAGCTTTTGCTTTGCATAGAATTGCTATACAAACTTGGGAATTAAAATGATAAAATGAACTCGAGAATAAGGAAGGTAAATTATTCTAGTTACACAAATTATTTGTAGAAGTTAAGCTATTTTTAAGCAAATTTTATAATTGGAGGTGCTATTTCATTAAAAATAAAATTGCAATTATCTTTCATAATATAATTTACATTAAAGCTTGAAAAAAAAAAGTAACTAGACAAAATAAAACTTATTTGTTTATGTATGTGAATAAAAGGCTTAATCAATCTAACTAGAATAACAAAATTCTTATTGAAGCGGTGCGACTTTTTATTCGGTGTTTGTGGCTAGAGGTAGATATACGATTTGCATAATGAGTGTCACCCGCAACCTCTAAATCCTGGATCCGCCTCTGATCATAGGTAGATTCAATAATTTAGAAAAGGTTAAGTACATAGTACAATTGCATTCATTAGTATATGTTGTGAGCAGGGGCGGAGCTAAGGTACAGCTAGCTATGAATTCGACCGAATTCAATAACTTTGGTTCAAACTCTGTATTTATCTTTAAAAATTTAAGAAATATGTGCATTATCTTAGGTAGCAGCATTGCACCGCATGATGATTATGTCATCATTATCCACTAATTAGCCCTTAATAATTGGTGCAAGTTAACCACATGCTTTCGTTTAGACTTTAAATTAAGCGCTTTAGAAAGCTAATGAGGTGGGTTATACACGACGTGCTCAAACTTAGGAAATAAAGGGAGTTAGGTTAGACTAAAACATATAAAGTCACAGGGATTCCTATTTTTCTCTTCCTGCGTAATATGTTTGGAATATATAAAGGTAAAAGGGTTAAAATAGGTCGCCTAGCGTTGTCCTTGTCTGTAATAGTAGCTTTAGTATATGAGTTAGTGTTATTTATGCATTTTCGTATTCCTTGATTTATATGATTACTTGTCGTTGCTTTCGTTTCGGCCTTCTAGTTACAATACTCAGGTTTAGTTTTGTATCTTTGTATTTTTGCTTCGGTTTGATAATTGGTGAGATTGCTGCTACCCTTCCTTTTATCTTTCTTAAGCCGAGGGTCTTTCGGAAACAGCATCTTTGCCTTCTTGAAAGTAGGGGTAAGGTTTGCATATATACTACCTGTTTGACCAAAAAAATATTGACTTTGGCTCAACCAATTAGATTTATATGAAGAAGGGTTAATCTTAGTTAAAAATAATATCCTAAAGATAACTAGTATATTTATCCGGATGGCAGTGTGTATAAGCAATAACAATCTTCAATGATCCAAATCGGTGAAGCATGGCATTCAATAGTAATAAATAGCAATAAATGACATTTAAGTAAATAAAACGTGTGAATCACCCGAAAAAGGATGAGATCAATGGATATTTTTTCTGACAATGATGAATGATTGATAGCCTTTGAACATTTGGATTGTTCTTGGATCCAGTGAAAATACTAGACAAGAATCTTAGTAAAAATGTTATTTTTGTACATATGCGATAAGACCAGATTCTCTCTTACAAAGTCAATGTGTTCTTCACAAATGAATATCTAATGTCCCCTATCATTGTATCTATTTTTATATATAAGGAACATGTTCCTAGAAACCCTAATAGTACAAGTGCATAGAGTATCCACTTGAATATTCTCTTTAATGTCCTATCTTGAAACTAGTCGTTATAACTCTGTCAAGGATATTCGACCTCGACCTTGATATCTAATGAGTCATCGACCTTAATTCTTGCTGACTCTTCGCCCGCAACCTTCATTGTTCCCTGAACCACTTCGACACATGGCGGCCTGTGCCTCACTGATGCTACCATGACTTAAGCATTTTAGAGATAAATTTTGATCCATACAGTTAGTCCCTTTGCTTATTGAGGTCGACTTCGCAGACGAGTTCGATGAACGGATTATGTTGGTGGTGGTCAAGCTTTATCAAGCGGACTATACGGGTCGTGGTTGTTGTGGCGAAGGAGCGACGTGGCCCTCCGTGAGCCGCACCTTTCTAATACTTCGAGTTTCCTAGGTGATTTGCTGGAGTTTCCCTGTCCAGGGTTAGGATGACATCATGATATCATGCATCATTATAACACATATTCCCGATGCGTAGCGTCGTTTCATGTGTGACCTTTGATCAGACATGACACTTCGATTCTGGTTTCCAATCACGATGAACCATTTTTGGTGCCACGACTTCTATAAATAGGGACCTTTGGACCTGGTTTTGAAGTTTCAATCCTCTAATGCTTCGAAGCACCAAACTTCTCTCCTGCTTTCTTCTTCTTCGAATCTCCTTTCTCTGTTGCATTGACCTATATCATTTTTCATTCTCTCCCGTTTGTTACTTTTCTCCACTACCTTGAATCATGTCAAACGTACCTTCTGATGCCGGCGAAGGGAGGCATGTTGCTCCCTTGGCAGTAGTGTCTCCCCCCATAGGGAGAGCATTTCTGCCATTGTTGAGGATGAAACTTTCCCGTCGGTGGAGGAAATAATCCCCCGTAATGTTGACGATGACGGCTAAGGAATTGTGGAGCTCAAGGCCAAATTCGACCTTCCAGACCATGTTGAGCTGATCCCCGCCAAAGGGGACACGGTGCAGGTTCATCGCCATAGGTACTGCGCTCTTTATGCCTACCCCTTCCTCATCGGCTATTCTTTCCCCCTCATTCCGTTGGTGGAAGAATTTTGTCATCACTAAGGTGTCTGCCTTGCCTAGATTGCATTGTACGTCTACAAGGTTATCAAGATGCTGACTAGGTTCGCCGAGCTGGCCGGGGTCGAGCTGACGCTGCGACACTTAGTACATCTATTCGCCCCTGGCTTCTATAGGGGAATGATGTTGAACCTTCACCACCGAGGAGGCAAATATTTGGTGGTGAAGATGGACGACAAAGCCAATCGCCAGTTCTGGCTTAACTTCTTCTTCGTCAGAACCGAGGACATTGTGGCCAATGTCAACGGCTTTCCTAAAGCTTGGAACTACACTCGTGAGTGCCTTGTTTCTTTCTGCGTTTGTTTGGTTTTAAGTTCTGATTTTTCACTTTCCTCTTTTGCAGCCAATTGCCAGCCTCCTCCTTTGGTCGCTCACATCTCTGACTAGGTCGAGCGACTCCTCCTACAAGTCGTATGAATCCGCGATTGGCCGAGTTCTGAGTTCTAATTTCTTTTCTTTGATCGTGGCCATCTCACCTCCCATTGTGTGTGCATTAGTTTTGCTAACTTGATGTTCTGCCTTTTTCTCAGGTAGGGGATAATTCTCGGAGGATCCAGGCATCGGTGCTCTCTCTTCGAAGGATGGTTGTTGCGCCTTCAGCTTCTATCTCTATTGCGACTACTACGTCTTCCGTACCGGTCTCAACCTCAGCTGGCGCAGTCCGAGAACCCGTCTTTGCTCCATCTACTGCTTCTACTCCTCAACTCCTTTCACTGGTTGATGAGGACGATGTCTCTCCTGATGACCTGGTCTAATGTCTCGTAAGAGAAGAGTTGTGGATATGGGGGGAGAGAGGTCGGTAGCCATCGGTTTGGGGGATTTGACTTCGTTCTTTGAGTGACAGCCATAGTGCACATTGGAGTGAGTCCCAAGGTAGGTCCTGAGGCCCCGCACTTGGAGGAGGCGAGCATGCGTCCTACGGGGGACACGATCGAGGGCAAGGTGCATGAAGACGGCGTTGCACTTTCGAGGCAAGAAGAGGCCTCGTCTTCTAGGGTCGTGGTGGACATCCCTTTTATGGCTGATGACAGAGGGAAGGTTGTCGCTGAAGAGGATGTCGGATCTGACTCCGACATGGATATGGACGAGTTGAGGATGATCGACGAGGGACTCACTCAATTCGAAGTGAGGTTGGAAGGGGGCTCCAGGACTATTACGATCCCAATGGATCATAATATTCTTGTAAATACTGAGGAAATATTTCCTTCCCTCAGTCCTCTTTGCTCTGAAATTGAGGGTACGACCCTCGAGACTATAACGACACCCTGTCGAATAACATTGCTGGCCTTGCTCTTCAAGTAAGTACAACTGTTGTCCATTCTTTTCCTTGTGTTTTGCTTTCTTTCGTAAGTTCTAGTTTCTTTTTTTTCATTTTGCAGGCGGTTATTCTGGAGATCGAGAGTGCTCGTCCAGAGAAGAAACGTAAATATATTTACGTGAAGTTGAAGAACAAGTACTTTAAATGTCTTGAAAAGTATCGGGAGCTCCAGTGTTGGCTCCGTGAAAGTGACGATGTGCCTCAACTGAGAGAAGACTTAAAAGTGAGGAACGAGGAGCTGATGCGGGTTGTGGAAATGCAGCGTCCTGGAAGGGACGTTGAGGAGCAAAGAGGAGGAGCTTGAGCTTAGCAGAGGAATTGAAGACCAATGTAGTGATCTCCAAGCCCAAGTGGTCCTACTGCGAAGCCAACTCAAAAAGTGTCAATTCAGGGCGGAGGCTCTTAGTGGCGAGGTCGTTGAGAAGCACGATGAGCTAGAGAAGGCGGAGCCTGCTCGGTTGGAAACTCATAGGAGGGCGGAGTCCCTTGAAGTGGCGAACCAAACTCTTTGTTCTGAACGAGAAAATGACTTGTTGACGGCGAGGCTTAAAGAAGAGCGGCTTGATGAAAGAATTGGGGAGTTGGAGAAAGAGACCTCTGATCTCTATGATCATGTTGCTGCTCTGGAGGCCGAGAAGGCCGAACTACTTGCACGGCCATCTTCATCTACTACTTCTGGCTTCCCCAACGTTCCTTGTGAGTTGTATGAAGAGTGGATTAACGTAGAGGCCCGATTGGATGTGCTTCATGAGTTGTACGTGGTGGGTTCTATTCCTGCCGAGGACTTTGAGGATGCTCGGGTCAAGGCTCGCGAAGCTCGAATTGCTTATGGCTATGACCCGATTACGACTCGTCCCCTTGAGAAAGATGAGGACGGTGAGGATGCTATAGACCACCTTGAGGACGAGGCCTGGTATCATTCCATATACCCGTCGGGCGAGGATGAAAAGGGCGTTAAAGGTCAGGCCGATGAGGGTGTCGTGGGTCGTGATGATAGTGGCCAGTAGTAGTTTTTTTGCTTTTCTATCATTTTGTGTATTTTTGCTGGTGTCTTCAAAAGCCTTTGTAAGAGACCTTTGTTTATAAATATCAGAGTTGGTTTTTGCTTTCATTTGCACCTTTCTTATTTGTTATGGTTTGTTTCTGTACTTTGTGGAGCAAATCAACACAAGGCAACCTGAATATGCAAAAATTGTACATACTTGGCCAACTTGCTGAACTAGAGGAGATTCAAGAATTGAGGATTCTGAATGATGAAGAGAAACATAAAAGAAAACTACTCTATTGATAGAGTTTGAGGAAAATGCTAGGAAGGAGGAGATAACATGGAGGCAAAGGTCCAGAGCTGTATGGCTGAAAGAAGGAGACAGGAATACCAAGTTCTTCCACAGAACTGCCAATGCCCACAAAAGGTACAACAACATTGATAAGTTACAAGTGAATGGGGAAACTATGGAGAACCCTGAAGATATCAAGAGGGAGATAGTTACTTTTTACCAAAAACTGTACATAGAGGCTGAGGAGTGGTGACCACAATGCAACCTAAAGACTGTCCAACCATTAGTCCAGAAGATAATCAGATGCTACTGAGTTCCTTTGAACCGCAGGAAATATGGGAGAGTGTCAAAGCATGTGCATGGGACAAAGTTCCGGGTCCAGATGGCTATATTATGGCTTTCTACACTCAATGCTGGGAAGTGATAGGCCCAGATGTGATTGCTGCAGTCCAAAATTTTCAAGTAAATGGGATATTCGAAAAGAGTTTCAATGCTACCTTGATGGCCTTGATTCCAAAGAAAGTGAGAGCCAAGGAATTGAAAGACTTTAGATCCTGACAGAAAGAACAAAAAAGTTATGGGCAAACTGGTGGACACTCAACAGATGTCTTTTATCAAAGGCAGGCAAATTATGGATGCTATCCTCATTGCTAATGAGTGTGTAGATGCTAGAATGAAGAGCAAAGACCCTGGTATTATGTGTAAGCTGGACATAGAGAAGGCATATGACCATCTGAATTGGGAGTTTTTGCCGGGAGTATTACTGAAAATGGGCTTTGATGATAGGTGGATTAGTTGGATCAAGTTCTGCATCAGCACTGTTAAATTTTCAATTCTGATAAACGGTTCACCTGTTGGTTTCTTCTCTTCTCAAAGAGGTTTGAGGCAGGGGGACCGTATCTCTCCCTTCCTATTTATTCTAGCAATGAAAGGTTTAAATAGCTTGTTTAAATCTGCTAAAGCTAACAATAGGACCAAGGGTTTCAGGGTGAAATCAACTGGAAATTAATCATCTGCAATATGCAGATGATACCTTGGTGTTTTGTGATGCTGATAAAGATCAGTTGCTTCTATTGTGAGTGGTATTCATTTTTTTTGAAGCTATATCTGGATTACACATTAACTGGAATAGGAGTTTCATTTATCCAATTAATGAAGTAATGAAGATACATAGCTTGGTGAGTACTCTGGGAGGAAGAGTAGGAGTTCTGCCAACAGTTTATCTGGGAATGCCACTTGGAGCAAAAAGCAAATCTAAAGGGATATGGAATGGTGTAGTTGATAAATGTGAAAAGAAGCTAGTCAGCTGGAAGAGCCAATATCTATACCTGGGAGGAAGAGTTACCCTAATTAACAGTGTACTGGATGCTATGCCAACTTATATGATGTCTTTATTTCCTATGCATGTAAGTGTAGCTAAAAGACTTGATACTTTGAGAAGGAACTTCTTATGGCAAGGCACCAGTGAAAAAAGCAAGATTCACCAGATGGGATATCCTTACAACAAGCAAGAAGGAAGGGGGTAAGGGGATCAGGAACCTAAAAATTCAGAACCAAGGTCTGATGATGAAGTGGCTACGGAGGTTTGCCACAGCAGAGCAATCTTTGTGGAAGAATGTAATTGAGGTAAGGTATGGGATGCAAGGAAGCTGGACAACCAAATCTGTAAACAGTCCTTGTAGGGTAAACCTGTGGAGATCCATCAGAAATCTATGGCCGAAGTTCAGAAAAAGTCTAGCCTCAAAGTGGGTAATGGTATGAAAACCTCTTTTTGGGAAGACAAATGGCTTGGACAAAGAATATTGAAGCAACTTTTTCCAGATATCTACAACCTGAACCAACAACAAGGGTCATCTGTTGGAGAGCTGTAGACAGGTCAAGGATGGAATCTCACTTATAGAAGACTCCTTAATGATTGGGAAATACAGAGGCTGACAGATTTTTACAATACCTTAGAACAGTTTAAAGGGAGGATATGGTGTTTTGGCAAGGGGGAAAGAAGGCAAGTACTCTGTTAGATCAGCTTACAAGGAGTACAACCAATTTAACAATCAGATTGGATGTTGGCCTTGGAAGATGATTTGGAAAGTAAGAATCCCATACAAAGTTGCATGTTTTACTTGGCTTTTACCAAGAGAAGCAGTCCTGACTCAAGATAATCTCATCAAGAGAGGATACCAGTTGGGGTCCAGATGTCATCTATGTGATGCTCATGAGGAGACAGTCAACCATCTCTTTTTACATTGCAGTGTCACTGATCAATTATTTGTTGTGGTTTGTTTTTGTACTTTGTGTGTTTTGCTCCTTCATAATTTTGTTGTTGTCATTGTATATATCAAATTTTATTGAAACATGGCCGGGGGTCGATAGGTGTTATTCGAACTTGGACGAATTCTTGCTTCTTTAAACCGCGGCCGAGATCCGATAGGTGTTGTTCAAAATTAGTAGAACTTATCCTTTTAATTCGGCGGATGGACGGTAGGTATTGTTCTAACTTGGTAAGAATTTTTACCTTTTTTTTATCGTGGCCGAGGGCCGTTAGGTGTTGTTCGAGCAAGGTCGAAAATTACCTTCTGTTAATCATGATTGAGAGCTGATAGGTGTTGTTCGAACAGGGTCGAACATAACCTTTTGTTAATTGCGGTCGAGGGCCGATAGGTGTTGCTCGAGCGGGTTCGAACATAACCTTTTGTTAATCGCGACGAGGGCTGATAGGTGTTGTTTGAAAGGGGTCGGACTTAACCTTTTGTTAATCATAGCCGACGATCGAAGGCGTTGTTCGAGCGAGGTCGAACATAACCTTTTGTTTATCGCGGCCGAGGGCTGATAGGTGTTGTTCGAGCGGGGTCGAACATAACCTTTTGTTAATTGAGGTCGAGGGCCGATAGGTGTTTCTGATAGACATAAGTTTCTTATTACTTTTATGTTGTTGCTCTGATTATACTATTAGAGAGATTGCAAATTTTTTGGGCATTGGCGGACGTTCCAGTCCTAGCCCCAGTCTATATAGTCCCTTCATTGCTTGACTTGGAGAGTATTGAGGAGTCGAGCAATGAAAGAGAAAAACAGTCCCCCCTTGCATACTTTGACTCGAAGTGTTCCTATTGTGGCCTCGTTAAAAGCCTCGTTGAGAAAACCCTAATGGGACAAAACTCAAGGGAAAAAGAGTACGACTTAGGGACACTTCTTCCCTTAGAAGTTGAAGTATTTGAGGTGGCTGATGTTCCAATTGTTCGATAGTTACTTTCTTTCCATTGTCTCTAATTGGAATGAACCCTTGTTTGCTTTGGCTGTAATTTTGTATGGACCATCCCAGTTTGTTCCCAACTTGCCTTCACGTGGATCTTTGCTTGCTTGAGTTTTGGATTTGAGTACGCAGTCTCCGATTTTGAGCGGTCGGACCTTTGCTTTCTTGTTGTAATAATGTTCTGCTTGCTGCTTTTGGGCGACCATCCTTGTGTACGCCATATCTTTTCGTTCATCAATTTCATCAAGTTCCTGCCTTCTACTCTCTCGTTACTCGTACTGCTTTCGTTGGAGTATCTTAGGCTAGGTTCTCCGACTTCGACGTGTATAACTGCTTCGGTCCCATTGACCAAAGAGTAGTGATATCTCATGTGCTTGTCTTCAGAGTAGTTCTATACGCCCACAATACTTATGGTAGTATCTCCGGCCACAGTCCCTTGGCGTCATCGAGCTTTTTCTTTATGATGTTTAATATGGACTTGTTGGAGGACTCTTCTTGTCCGTTACCCGCTGGGTGATACGAGGTCGAAAGTATCTTCATGATATGCCACTTCTCAAAGAACTCAATGGTTTTCTTTCCCGTGAATTGGGGCACGTTGTCGCAGTTGATCTCCTTGTGTAGGGCGAATCGACAAATGATGTTTCTCCATATAAAGGTGATTATCTCTTGTTCGCGCCTGCTTCTACCCATTTAGAGAAATAGTCAGTTAAAACCAAAAGGAATCGTATATTACCTCGCCCTGCTGGGAGGGGGCCCACGATGCCCATTCCCCACTTGATGAATGGCCATGGAGAGGTGACTGAGTGGAGGTTTTCGCCTGCTTGGTGAATCGTTGGGCGTACTTCTAGCATCATTCGCATTTCTTCACAAATTCTGAGGCGTCCTTTTTCATAGCAGGCCAATAGTATCCTGCCCATATGAGGCATATGACGAGTGCTCGATTGCTGGAGTGAGCACCACAATGGCCTTCGTGGACTTCTTTGAGGATGCGCTGGGTTTGGTTTGGACCCAAGCATTTCGCTAGAGGGCTGCCGTAAGTCCTCTTGTACAGGTCGCTATGGAGGAGACTGTATTTGGCTGCTTGCGTTCTTAGTTTCTTGGCTTCTTTTTATCGTTTGGGAGTGTGTTGTCCTGCAAATAGATGATAATATGATTACGCCAATCCCAAGGTAGGCTTAAAGATCTTACCTCTATTTGGTCTAGTGATGAGTTGATGAGGTGGACTACACTTTTAACTCCGATCGTGATGTTTTTGGTAGTTGCGGCCTATTTGGTGAGGTCGTTCTCTTTATCATTCTGCGCATGCCAGATTCGGTCGAGCTGGCATTCGTCGAATTCGGCCAGTAGCTTGCAGATCTCGGTCTGACATTTTCTTAACGTTTGTTCTTTGATTTGGAAGGTCCATGTGACTTGATTAACTACGAGCTGGGAGTCACATTAGAGTTTCAACTGCTTCACCCCATACTTGAGTGCTAGCCTTAATACTGTAATTACGGACTCATTGTTAGTCATATCTAGGTATCTTATGGACTGGAGAATTACTTCGCCTTTAGGGACCTCGAGCACGAGTCCCAGTCCAAATCCGGAGGCGTTGGATGCGCCGTCAGTGTATAGGACCCAGAAGTCTTGTGTTTGGGTAGAAGCTTGGACAACTTCCTTCTCGACTTCCGGCATTATCTTTGCACTGAAGTCCGCGACAAAGTCGGTAAACACTTGCGACTTTATCGCCGTTCGCGATTGATATGTGATATCGTGTTCGCTTAGCTCGATGGCCCACTTGTCCAGCCTTCCCGATAGCTCGGGTTTATACAAAATGCCTTTTAGGGGGAAGGTGGTAATGACCGAGATAGGGTGGCACTGAAAATAGGGTCTAAGCTTTCGTGAAGCTATGACTAGTGCCAACGCCAGTTTCTCGAGGTGCGGGTACCTCATCTCGGTGTCGACGAGTAATTTGCTAATGTAATAAATGGGAGATTGCGTACCTTTTCTTTCTCAGATCAGGACTGCACTTACTGCTACTTTAAAGACAGCCAGGTAGACGAGTAGAGGTTCCTCGGGTTCGGGCTTTGAAAGCAGGGGTGGTGATGACGGATATTCCTTCAGTTTTCGCAGAGCTTGTACGCAATCGGGTGTCCACTCGAGGCCGTTATCCTTTTTGAGTACACTGAAAAATTTGTGACATCTATCAAACGACCGGGAGATGAACCTCGATAAGGTGGCAATTTGACCAGTCAGCCTTTGGACTTGCTTCTTAGTAGTCAGGAGCTCTGATATCCCTTAGATAGCTTTGATTTAGTTCGAGTTAACCTCGATTGTACACTAAGAATCCCAAGAACTTCGCATAGGCTACGCCAAATGCGCATTTCTCCAAGTTTAGTTTCATTTCGTACCGCCTCAGTATGTCGAAAGCTCTCTTCAAATGGCCGATATGGTTCTCTACCTTTACGGACTTGACCAATATGTCATCATTATATACTTCCATGGTCTTGTCATCAATATATCCCCTACGTTTTTCAGTTCAAATGGCATGACCATATAACAATACGTTCTTTGGTGGGTGATGAACGTGGTTTTCTCTTGGTCCTGTTCTTCCATAAGTATCTGGTTATAGCCTGAGTACGCATCCAAGAAACTCAATAACTCGTGCCCGCCCGTTGCATTGATGAGTTGGTCGATGCATGGTAACAGGAACGAATCCTTCGGACATGCTTTTTTCAAGTCTATGAAATCCACGCACATCCACCATTTTCCATTTTTTTATCGTCACTATGTTGGCGGTCCATTTGGGGTACTTCGACTCTCTAGCGGAGCCATTTTCTAGTAGTTTCTCTAACTCCTCGCGGACAACATCATTGATAGCGGGATTGAATTTACGCCTGACCTACCTTATTGGGGGGGGGGGGGGTAGAACGGGTCGACATTTAGTTTGTGTGTGGCGATCTCCTTGGGGATGCCTGACATATCTGCATGGCTAAAGGCAATCAAGTATGCGTTAGTTATTAAGAATTGACTGAATTTACCTGGTTCTCGGAGTTTGCAGCCGATGTAGGCCTTTTTGCTATAGTCATTGGGGTCTTATTGAACGGGGTTGAGGTCTTCTATGGTCGAGTCTGCAGCATCGACCATTTCGGGATCCATGATGACGTCCCTGATCTCTTCTTGTGTCGACCTCGACCCTGTCGATTGCTACATCTCTTTTTCCTTATCTTTTTTCTGATGGGTTGTCGTGTTGTCTAAGGCGATGCGGTAGCACTCCCGAGATGTACGCTGCTCTCCGCGTATGCTGAATATCCCCCAAGTTGTTAGGAATTTGATTACTTGGTATAGTTTGGAGCGGATGGCTCTCATGGGATGTATCCATGGTCGTCCTACTATGGCGTTGTACGTGGTGGCCTAGTCCATGATGAAGAATGTCGTCTCCAGTGTCACACTTCTAGACAAGATGAGGAGAGTAAATTCTCCCGATGTCCGCTCAACTGCATTACTAAAACCGGTTAGCGTGATGCAGCGCAGCACTATCTTGTCCTCGAGTCTCATTTGGGTGAAGACTCGGGGATGGATAATGCACACTCCACTTCCATTGTCTACCATTATACGTTTGACATCAGTATCTAAAATGCACAAAATAACGACGAGGGCATCATTATGAGGGAAAGTCAAACTGTCGGCATCTGACTCATCCAAGATGATACTTTCTTTGAGTCCGTCATATCGTTAGCGGGTGATAGATCGCTTGAGCTTGTGAGTGGTGGTAAATTTAACGCTATTGATGGAGGCGTCGTCGCTTCCGCCGATGATCATGTTAATAGTACGAGCTGGTGATGGCGGCTTCGACGGACCTTGGTGTTCACATCCTTTAACGAAGTTTATTTCTCCCTTTATCGCTTAGCAGCTCTTTGAGGTGTCACTGCCGTAATATGTTTACAACTTCTTGCCTAAGGGCGATGCAATCTTCTTTTTGCTCACGTTCCCAGTGGAACTCACAAAGGGCGACGAATTTTCTGGTGCTCGGATCGGACCTCATATTTGGCGGCCACTTTACCTTCATTTTGAGTTTCTCTAGAGCAGACTATTTCTGTAGGTGATATACAAAAAATGTGAGTAGATAATAAGGAGGTCATACCTCTCTCATTCCGGTGAGTCCCTGTCCTTGGCCTAGATGGGCCTTCTTCATAGCGGATGGAAGGTGGGTGACGACCCTGACGTATGGCTGGTGTCGTTCCCTATTGGGTCGTGAGACCGGGTGATCCTTCCTGATGTTGTCTCTTTGTTCTTTTCTGGACTCGGCTTGTACCGAGATGAGCTGATGGGTGGGTCCGTTGAGGTCATCCTCATCTGCTCGTACCTCAGTAGAGTAGCATTATGGATATCGTCCCAAGTGGTTGGGGGATATTTCATCAATCGGCACAGTAGTTTTCTGGTTGCTCTCGAACCATCTTTACTCAACCCGTTTTGAAAAGCTGCGACCGCCATCCCCTCGGACACGTTCAACAGAGTCGTCCTTACCTTGTTGAATCGAGCAAAGAAGTCCCTCAGTTCCTCTCCCAAGGACTGCTTGATGGCGAATATGTCGTTTACTCTTGTTTCGGCCTTCTTGGCTCAGGCATGTGCCGTTACGAACTTATTGGCCATTTCCTCGAAAGTTTCTATGAAGCGAGCTGGTAGCTGTGAGTACCATGTTAATGTCCCCTGTAAGGGTTTCGCTAAAATTCTTCAACATTGGTGAGGTCGTTGCCTTTCACGGCGGTGATAATGAGTCACATGATCTTCGGGGTTAGTCGCTCCATCGTATATCATGAGGTAAGGCGGCATTTTGAGGGTCTTTGGTATGGCATGTGGGGCTGCTTCTTCATTGTATGGCTACTTTACGAACCTATCGGCGTCCCTCTTTGGCAATAGTTTAGGAGCGCCCGGTATCTTGTTGACTCGTTCTTGGTGTTCTTTCATTTGATCTCTGAGTGCTTTATTTTCATTCTCTATTTCCTCCATCCTCTTTACGACAGTGGCGAGGGCGTCATCCTCTGTGCTGTTAGTAACATTGTGAGCTATACTTGGTGTTGGAGGGTCTGGTTGGTTGCTCTGCTCGTTTGCTCGTTGTACCGTGCAAGCTCTTGCAGTTTCTGTAGTCGTGCATCGAGCGGGCTTGTTGAGCACGCTCACTAGCGCATTGGTTAGCCATGCTTCGAGGAGCTTTTTCACGGTTGGTGGTGTCCCTTCTTTTGCGGACGTGGATGCCCCTTTTTTGTTGGGTTTTGTTATGCTGCAATAGGGAGGGGGCGACCTCTCGCGTCTAGGGGAGACGGTGGGCATCACGTCCTTGACCAATGTTTCACAATTCTCGTTGATAACATTCATGAGGTTGCTTGGGAAGTTGCCTGTTACTTTTGTCCTCTCTCCTTGGTTACCCGCCATGTAGGTTTTTGTGCGTGCAAAGAAGGAGAAAAATCTTGGGGTTTGTGAGTGATTTGCGTTAGTTGTAGATCTAAAGGAAACTAAAAAAAATTAACTAAGAAATCCCCATAGACGGCGCCAAACTGTTTGATAAAAATATTGATTTTGGCTCAACCAATTAGATTTATATAAAGAATGGTTAATCTTAGTTAAAAATAATATCGTAAAGATAAAGTTGCCGGGACCGTGGCAGATTACTAGTATATTTATCCGGATGGCAGTGAGTATATATAATAATGACAATCTTCAATGATCCAAAAAGGTGAAGTATGCATTCAATAGTAATAAATATCAATAAATGGCATTTAAGTAAATAAAACATGTGATCACCCGAAAAGGGATGAGATCGGTGGATATTCTTTCTGGCAATGATGAATGATTGATAGCCTTTGAACATTTAAGTTGTTCTTAGATCCGGAATGCTAGAAAAGAATCTTGGTAAAAATGTTGTTTTTGTATATATGCGATAAAACCAGATTCTCTCTTACAAAGTCAATGTGTTCTTTACAAATGAGTATCTCATGTCCCCCATCATTGTGTCTCTTTCTATTTATATGGAACATGTTCCTAGAAACCCTAATAGTATAAGTACAAAGAATATTTCATCTTGAAATTAGCCGTTATGACTCTGTTAAGGGTATTCGACCTCGATCTCTGATGATTCCTCGACCTTAATTCTTGCTGACTCTTCGGCCGCAACCTTCATTGTTCCCTGAACCACTTCGACACACGGCGGCCTGTGAATGCCTCGCTGATGCTGCCACGACTTCAGCATTTTAGAGATAAAATTTGACCCCTGCCTACCCTCCCCATACTCCATTTGTGGAATACACTGAGTCTGTTGTTGTTGTTGTTGTTTGCGTAATATGTTTGGAGCCTTTTTTTTTCCTGCCTAATCAATGTAAGGGCTTTAACCAAACATTTTTTAATTAACTAAGCAGCAACTCACGCCTAATGTTGAAAAAAAAGAAGCAAAGTCATGCTTGATCGCTCTTGATACATAGTCTATTACAAAAAAGTAAAGTCAAATTTTTTGGGGTGTTATTTTAACTCCATAAAATGCAATCGGGTAAAGTGTGACTTGACGAATGACGATTAGGACATATTTATGGATAGAGTTATAACGAATCTCAAAATATAAGTAATATCTACTGGCTTTTATCCCTTTTTAGGTTCAATACTTTAAGTATATTATTATTCTATTCTTTTTTAGGATCTCATTTTTGAGTATTTTATCGAAGATTTCTTAATTTAACTAAAAGCAAAAATAAATAATTGTTATTACTACTAACTACTATTATCATAGGAATCGTTTTTTTTTTTACGCGTAATCATGTTACAATTCAAAATTCTAAAACATAATAAATAAACCAAGAAAGGCCCCATTACCACTAAAACAAAATAACTTTCTATGGTTGGTCATGTTTGTTATTTGTCTTTGTCTACTATATTATATCAATATTCGCACCACAAATAACGACACCTTCACTCAATCAAATGAAGAGTATCTTCCTCTCCGTTTCTAGAACTATCACTATATGTTTCCTGTAAAGAGGTTAATCATTTGTTTCTGTTTTGTTTTGTTATTTCTTTCTTTTTGAAATGTGATGGACAAGGTTTAACTAGTTTGGTTAAAATTCGAAAAACAAGAAGCACTTAATTTAAAAATAATAGTAGTTCTCCATTACTTATTTTAGAGAATTAATTAAGCTGCTCGACCAAACTTTCGAATAAAAAAGTTAGTCAAAATAGTAATAAAAGCTTTTACTCTGAAAAGGAGAGGAAACAATAACCACATTCTCCAATGGCCAAATTCAAAAAACCGCAGTATAAAATTTATTAAATGATGTCGATTGTCGGGTATTGCGCGGAGTGTAGTTTTCCATGTCCAAGCCACTTAGTACAACACACTTTAAAATTTAAATTAATACTCTTATTTGACCGCGCTTCTAATATCAGCTTATTTTAAAAAATATTTTTCTTAAAAATCCTTTTAAAAAAAATACTTTTGGTGAGAACCAGTTAGTGTTTGACTAGTTAATTTAAAAAGTGCATATTGAGTAGCAATTAAATTTTGGCCAACCTTTTAAAAAGTAATTCTAAGTGTATTTTTCTCAAAAGTACTTTTGGGGAGAAACTACTCTCTCGGTCCCAATTTATGTGGCTGAGTTCGAATTCCGAGAGTCAAATAAATTTTTTTTTGTATTTTTTTCATATGCCTTTTAAATATTTTGAATTGTTAGTTATTGTGACTTATAATACTTTTTTTTTTATCTAGTTATCAAATATATAGGTTTTGTTTTAAAAAATTTAAAGATTCCATGTCCGAATTTTCGGTTAAAATTATGAAGTTTACAACAACAACATACCCAGTATATTTTCATACTTGGGGTTTGGGAGGGTAGTGTGTACGCAGACCTTACCCCTACCTAGTAAAGGTAGAGAGGTTACACGTAATCCCACAGAAAGATTTTTTTTATTTTATGAATTATTCATTTTAAATATTCAATTTAAATAAGTTGTATCTTGTTCAGACTTGTTTCCAATAGACTTTCGGCTCAGAAAAATAGGAAGTAAAGGAAGAAGAAGAATAAGAAGAAGAAGCTGAGGAAAAGAAGGAAGAAGAAAAGAAAAAAAGAGATAGGGGAGAACAGAGTAAGTAGCACCAAAATAGTAAAAATTAAGAAGTTTGACTCTTGAAATCTGAACTCTGCCACATAAATTAGGACATAAAAACTATTTTTTCCTACTTCTCAAAATCTGCTACTGCTTCAATTCAAAAATATAAGTACTATTTTTTAGAAGGTTGTCCAAACACTTTAACTTAAGAAAAAAACTTTTGGCAATAAAAAAACATGGCCAAACATACTATAAGACAAGTTTAATTTTTTTTTTTCTAAAGTTTCTTTTAGAAAAGTTCACAAGTTAAGAAAAAGGAACCAAATTCAAATGCTGATGGCATGGCAGATGCTACCAACTCTTTTTTCAATTTGTCTGCAATTCTCTGACTGCAGCTCATTTTTTAAAACTGAGTTTTCGAATAAAAGCTTCCTTTACCAGAGCGCGGTAAAGCCAATTTTCATTTCCACGTCACCACAACTCCATCTTTTTTTAAACCAAATTCAATTTCGGCTTATTATAATACCTTGAGCATACATAATTTTTTATGTTTATTAAAATTAAACACTTTTAGTCGAACTGGTAAATTTTTAAATGACTTAATTATTTTGGGCACGCTCAAGCTAAATAATGATCGCAATTAGGGTCATCTTACTTTATTTTATTTTTTCATCAGAATGAAATTTATTTCATTACAGATAGACTTATTTTATTTTATATTTCAGTGATTCTCTTGTTTGATTTTATAAATATGACTTAAATAGTGCTTTAATTGGAGGCGAAAATACAAGAAGAAACAACAATAAATCCAGCTTATTCCCATACGTGGGGTCTGGGAGAAACTATTTATATTTTATAGTCGAAAAAATGTGTGAAATTTGTATAATTTTTATATATAACATACAGAATATATATATAATATTTTTTTTCTAAAATTAAATAAAATCGTAAAAAATAATCTCCATCTAAATTATTCTTTACTAACTAGTCATGTGAAACACAGGTGACATTTTAATCAGATTTAGTGGACCGCTTTGATGTTCTGCCAGCTGAAATGGACCAAAAATACTTTATTTTTGAAAAAAATTACTAAGTACTACTACTATATTTAAGATAAAATTAAATAATCTCCAATCCCTTATACGGAGTAGCATTTATTATTTTCTATTTAAATTTAAAAATTCACTGTAGCAAAAATAATTCAAACTCACCTCCCATTATTCCTCAGTTCTCACTCCTCATCTCTCTCCCTTCTCTGCATTTCTTCTTTGTCTTAAAGAAGAAGAAAACAAGTTTCAGATTGAATATACAATTATAGCAACTACACTACATAATCTACACACAGACACACAGTTGTATTCATCTTCTGAAGCTTCTCTCTCACTACCATTTTACTTCAAAGCCTAAGCACCAATTCAAAATCCATTACTTCAATCTCTCGTCTTGTTCCATAGAAATGCGTGTACTCCAATCGCAGCCACAAGCGCGTGTACATTCATAGAGAAGTTCGGGTTAGCTTTAGCTTGAGCTTGAGCTCGAGCTAGGTCGTTGATGGCTTCATCGTCGAGAGGTAGTCGAAGTAGTTCACCATTTCAGTACCGTAGTAAATCTTCAACTCCCTACTCTTCATCTTCTTCATCCTCGTCATCAATCATGAACCCTAGGCTACTGCCGCGATCTTACTCTTCATCTACGACGTCGTTTTACGGCTCTTCAAATGGCTACAATTCCAGATCCATGAGTCGTTCCGATTCGATGTACTCGCAAGGTTACGAAAATCGTACGCCAGTCAGTTACACGTCGGAAGCGGAAGAGGAGTTGATTGATGAACCAGTTGATGATATGTCTAGATCGGGAGATAGCATTTCAGTCACTGTCAGGTTTCGCCCAATGAGGTAAATTGTAGTAAATTTTAGATCTGTTTGAACTGATTTAGATATGGGTTTAAGTTATATACAGGGACAGAGTAGAAATTTTTTATATCAGTGTGACTTGACCTGTTACGACTGGTAACTTATGGTTTAATTTGGACTACTAATCAATGCTTATTATACATAATTACCTGCTATTAAAATATTTTTTTACACTGTCAATTCGTAGAACTTAAACACTTTTGAAATATGTTCAGCTGAATTTTAGGGATGTGAGTTTTGAGACAATGTAGTAAGTATTTGAAATTGTTGTAATTTATGGTGACAGTGAACGAGAATATCAGAAGGGCGATGAAATTGCATGGTATGCAGATGGTGATAAAATTGTGAGGAACGAGTATAATCCAGCCACAGCTTATGCATTTGGTACAATTCTAGACACTTTCGGGTTTCATTATGATTCTGATTCTGCTAACTGTTAAAAGATCTCCTAAATTAGCCTGGGAAGAGTATGGAATTGCTTAGACTTAGGTTTCCGTCGAAGTTAATATAGTTATTTTGGTAATATTTGCTTTGATGCTGGGTAGATAGAGTGTTTGGACCGCAAACAATTACTCAAGAAGTTTATGAAGTAGCTGCTCGACCTGTGGTCAAGGCTGCAATGGAAGGCATACATGGTAATTATTTTTCATGGACCGTATTTGTTGTCATTTAAGTGTGATACATGGTGCTGTCCAATTTAATTGTGTTCATCTGTTATTTTTGTATTTTGACTTGAGCCCTGCTGATTATGCAGGCACAGTATTTGCTTATGGAGTTACAAGTAGTGGAAAGACGCACACTATGCATGTAAATCAATTTTCCTTTCTGTTATATCCTTTTTCCCTTTGAACTGAAAGAAAGCTTCACCGACTCAGTTACATTGCCAATGAACTGCCTAGGAACTTTTAATTGCTATTGACAAAGCTGCTGCCCTGTAATACTGCACAATCTTTATATTTATTGCACGTTTTGTTGAAAATTGATTGTTAAATTGTAGTTACTTGCTTCATTTTCCTCTTCGCTAGTTGAAGTTTGCTTTTCTCCTTCCCCTTCCCCACCCCTCCCAAGTGTACAAGTTTTTGTTATCTGAATGTTGATTTTTGAGATCTTGGTTTCAACAGGGAGATCACAGTTGTCCGGGCATAATTCCTTTGGCGATAAAGGACGTTTTCAGCATTATTCAAGATGTAAGTAAGCTTGGAAGTTGTCCTCATTCTGAAAATTTGGTGTTGCAGTTTTGTCTGGCATGGCACCCTAGAGTGATATGGTGTTATTCATTTTCCTCAATCATCTTTCCATAAGGATGGAAAGCCATGCTTGTTTCAATTATTGATTATTCTATGGAGAGTGTGACTAACTCTTAAAATTTTCAGACTCCTGGACGCGAATTCTTACTCCGTGTGTCATATATTGAAATCTACAACGAGGTTAGTATGGAGCGGATCAGCAGATATTTCACAAACAATGATAGTGACACTGATTAGAATGAGAAAATACCATTATGCTTTGCGGGGTGGTTCGCATATATGATGAGCCCTTTTTATTTCGATCCTACGTCTATGTTTAGATTTTGCGCTCATGTCCTTCATAGCTACAGCATAAAGCTTCTCCTATAGACCTATACAAAGTGAAATACTCTTTAGTGTATATTTAGCATCTGTCTGTATGCACTTATCACCTCTAGACATTTTTAACTGTCTCATACCCATTTTTACCATAATTAACTTGTGTACTGTTCGTATTTATGATGTCAGGTTATCAATGACTTGCTGGATCCTACTGGCCAGAATTTGCGTGTCAGGGAAGATGCACAGGTTTTTGTTCTAATAAGACTTGCTTTTTTAGGGCCATTTGCCAAGGCTTTTTCTCTATTTGTTTTTAAAAAGCCAGTTTTCTTGAAGCTATGATTCTGGTCATTTTGATATTTCTTTCTACATTTTGTCTGAAGATGAGCATATTGTTTCATATGAGGGATCTGGATGTAGAGTTGTACATTCCTATAGACATCATTAAGGGCAATAATAGGAAACAATTGCACAAAAACAATGATGTCTTCTGACCAGTCATCACTAGCTTGTGAGTAAGTTTAGCTTGTACTTTTCATTAATATCTTGAGTCACAAATGACCCTGAAAATGAATCAAGAAACAAACAAAAGCTAATATATGCTACCTTTAGCATATTAGCTCCGTACTGTTCTTTTCACCTCCCAAGCTACAGTTCCTGAGGTTTCCACTCTGGCTTTCTACCCAGATATTTCGTTTAGGATGTTAATTCCATATTGTTTTTTTCACCACCTATGCAACAGATCCTGAGTTTCCTCTCTATTTTTCCCCATCTGCATAACAGATGTTTATGCTGCTGTAAAAAGTTGATTCTATTGCTAAGGTATATTTCTTGATCATTCACGCTTGCTATAAATATGCAGGGTACTTATGTTGAAGGTATAAAAGAGGAAGTTGTTTTGTCACCCGGTCATGCTCTTTCGTTCATTGCTGCTGGGGAAGGTAATTATTGTGTATGGTCCAATTCTGTCTCTCCAAACCCATTATTGACAGCCAAGGCCATGTTATGGACCATTTATATTGATTTCTATCTTTTGTATTGCAGAGCACCGTCACATTGGTTCAAATAATTTCAATTTGTTCAGTAGCCGCAGTCACACAATATTCTCCTTGGTAATATATCATGTACTATCTTCTGCTTTTACTGTATGTGAAATCTACTAGGTCTGTGATCATAATCTTCTGTTTGGTCACTTTATATTTCTCCCTCCCTGCTTAACAGTCACACATCGTACTTGGTTTTTATACTCCTATCTTATTATGTCCACTTCCCTGCACATTTTGCAGATGATTGAAAGTAGTGCCCATGGTGATGAGTATGATGGAGTGATCTTCTCACAGCTCGTATAGCTACTTACACTGTTTTCTGTATTCAAATGTCAAGCCTCATATTATAGCATCTCACTTATTTTTCTTTTTTTGCCCCTTAGAACCTGATTGATTTAGCAGGGTCTGAGAGCTCTAAAACTGAGACAACGGGATTACGGAGAAAGGAAGGATCATACATAAATAAAAGTCTGCTGACTCTAGGAACTGTACGTACTCTAAGCATCCCTCATTGACCATTTCTATGGTGGTTTCGTATAACAAATATATAATGCACCATTGTCATAATTCAGTTTCTTGTCCTTGCCTATCAGAATGATCGATGTATTGCTTTTTCAGGCTGGGCTAAAGATTATAATAGTCTGAACGTAATGCTGATGCATTGATTGTGTTCTCATGTATTAGGTCATTGGAAAACTTAGTGAAGGGAAGGCATGTCATGTTCCTTATCGGGATTCTAAACTTACTCGCCTACTCCAATCATCGCTGAGTGGACATGGACATGTTTCAGTAAGTATGATGAGCCCACACAAGGAGTTCTATTTTATTCTTCATATCTATTATTTATACAGCTTTATTGATGTGCATCTTTGGCCTCTTAGCTCTCCATTCTTTTTCATTTAAATAAATAATGAGGCACACTTTGCCATCTGATATTCATGGTGCTTGCTTTGACATCAATTGCTTCACAGGAAGGATGACTAATTTCTCCCCTTTTTGTGATCTGCAGCTCATATGTACTCTTACTCCTGCTTCAAGCAATATGGAGGAAACACATAATACGTTAAAATTCGCAAGTAGGGCTAAACGTGTTGAGATTTATGCATCACGCAACAAGGTTTGCTCTTTAGCATTGCTTCAGTTTCCTAGAGTTGCAATAGAGAAAGCTGACAGTTCGGTATGTATTTCTTTCAGATAATTGATGAAAAGTCTCTGATTAAGAAATATCAAAGGGAAATATCATGTCTGAAACAAGAGCTTGATCAGCTAAGAAGAGGGGTGCTTTTCGGTGTCAATCATGAAGAGCTTATGAACTTGAGACAGCAGGTATGATTTAAAGTTAAATGATGTGGTAAGGACTCTCTATAGCTAGACGTGATCATGTCAAACTAATTGCGTGTTTAATATCTTTACTCAATTAGCTGCTTTTGGGTGTTCTTTTAGCATAAATGGATTCTGTACTGAATTACATTCTTGTTCATTTTACAGTTGGAAGAGGGACAAGTGAAAATGCAGTCAAGATTGGAAGAGGAGGAGGAAGAGAAGGCAGCTCTACTGAGTCGGATACAGAGGCTGACTAAACTGATCCTGGTTTCTTCAAAGAGTTCAATTCCTGGTTATTTGGGTGATGCTGCTGCTCATCAAAGGAGTGTTTCTGCTTCTGAAGATGATGTAGGCTTGTCTTTCCATAATATCATGAGTTGTGTTCTTCAGTGCGGTTCTTTCTTCTCAACCTCTGTGCATACTTTCCGGATTTTCACCTTGATAATTGCTTTAAGATAGCATCATGTGTATTGTATTTTTTGCACCAGTTTTACCTGCTCTTTTGCAATCAGTTGTGCACTTCATAGATGTTTTACTTAATCATTATTATATTCTTCATTCAAGTGCTCAACTCATTTTTGATAAGGTAAATAATTTTATTAATGTTGGGGGGAACCCCGTATACAAGAGGTATACCAAAAGTAGAGAAACCTATACCTCAATTGTTCAACTCATTAACATTGGAATGTAAGATAAACGACTCCTCTCGTTTCTTTTCCTATCCGTTATTGTTTGGACAAACATTCTCTGCCTTTATCTGATCTAGGATAGAAAATTTGTGTTTTGTACTGATCTTCTATTTTCGATCATTCCATCAGAAATTGGACAGTTCTATGCTCACAGATAGCGAGAATCAGAAAGACCCTTCGTCAGATAGTTCTGATTTAAAAAACAAAAGATCCTCTAGCAAGTGGAATGATGATCTATCACAGGCTGGAAGTACGATTACCGAATTGGCTGAGATGGGTGAACTTCTTGGCGGTTCTTCCTGTGGTTCAAAGCTGCCCATAGTATGTCTCTTTCCTTCTCTTTCCTTCACAATTTTAAAACTTTTAAGTGGAGGCTGCTTATTTATGTGTTCTTAATTCAATTTTCAAATTGAGTGCATGTGAATCTTAATCCTTCGAAGGACTCAAACGATTTGTAAGTTAATATTTGCAGTTGGTCTTATTCATAAAGTGAATTTATTTTACTGAAAAATGCAACTTTGTCTAAGAAAAAAAGTGCTGATCTGCTGAAGCTTTAAGTACAAAATGCAATTAAGGCACTCATTGCAGTAGGAAACGGTGCAAATGAAAAACAAACAGAAGTATATATGTAAAGCAACAAAAGTTAACTCTTTACACAAATAACATTATAAAGGCAACTGAATTGGAAATACTAATATGAATCGAACTATGTCAATCAAGTTCAAAAATCATTTGAAACTTGGTTAGATTAAAAAAAATGCAAATTTGAGTTTCTTATCCAGATTTTCCCTGAATTTCTCATACTAAATTTCTAAAATAAAATTCACAATCATTACTATAATCATCCATAAAGTTTCCTTAGTAATTAAAATATTTAATATATAATATCAAAAAAAAGTTAATGAAAATATTTAATATACCATCTATACTTATTTGTTAGTGCTGCCACTTAACAAAGTAAGGGTTTGGCGCTGACGCGCGCACCTTTGCATCTTGGTGCATGTATGGGAGTGCCACCTTAGCAAGGTGAAATGCTTAACCTTTGTTGCACCTAGCTTCAGGGCTTAAATTTGCCTTAACCTGTATTTAACCAATAAAGTGCTAGCTAAGGTCATTTTCATTATCCAAAATTTACATTAGCTATTTACATACCTTGCTGAAGTTTCAAATTAAGCAAACATCCATCCAGATTTTATATTTGAATACTCTCGCCATTTTGTATCAGAATTGAGAAATTATGTGATTCCATAGCTATATAATAGTTTTCTGTCAGTCCAATCATGTTCACTTAATGGGAGTTGATAAATTATGCGGTTCCATAGCTATATAATGCTACCCTATCGGGAGTTTGGTTTAACTTTGGGCCGGGGTACCACCCCCTACTCATGTCCGGTGTTTCGCTGTTTGGATGACAATCCCATTTGGGGGGTGGGGGGTGCCATGCGTGGATCAGCAACCCCATGGGGGGATCCGATGCGAGATCAAAATCCTATCCCATGGATTAGACACGAAAATACTATTTTATCCTTTCTCTACCTTGGCATTAGCACTCGCAGTATCTTTTGCCATCTCGTTCACCTTCTTAAGCATGATCATCAGCTGTCACCCTTTCGCTTACCTAACTTGTTGTGTTATTTTGTGTAACTT
The DNA here is from genome assembly GCF_001879085.1 of Nicotiana attenuata. Lineage (NCBI taxonomy): Eukaryota > Viridiplantae > Streptophyta > Magnoliopsida > Solanales > Solanaceae > Nicotiana > Nicotiana attenuata. The sequence goes on from NC_031998.1 coordinate 46,495,217, forward strand.
AATAGTAATTGTATACATAAAAAGGTTATCATGTTCAGAAAAGATTTACCAACACACGTCATCTACATACCAAACCTAGTGTACAATTTACCAAATCTGATTCACAATCCCTTAGAGCCCAGTAGAGCAGAATTGATATAAAGGAGTCAAATAGCCGACTTCAGCTAACTTTGAATGATTGATAATCCACAATCCCGTCTCTCCCTAATCCGTCCATCTCCTTGCTAATAATTCCCTCACTATGATCTAGTAATATTATTATTCTTTTGACACGGTATAATCTAGTAATATTATAATATCCACGTTTGTACCATCAATTGATTATGGGTTTTGGAAAATGCTTATATGTAAAGTCAGCATAGCTAGGACATCTTTCTAGTCCTTTGTTTAATGCGTTGAACGAATAGTATATGGTGCAACATGATGATCGTTATCAAGGGTTAGCTTTTTGCTATTTTTGATGGTCTGTTCTGTTTGAATGCAGGAAGGTATCTCAATGGCAGATGAAATGGACCTCCTGGCCGAGCAAGTTAAGATGCTTAGTGGAGAGATTGCATTCAGCAGCAGTACATTGAAGCGGTTGATGGAGCAATCTGTAAATGATCCTGAGAGTTCAAGAACTCAAGTATGCTATCTTTTGTTAATTCTTTTCCACCTTCAAAACAATTTGATGGTTAAGTTGAATAAGACAATGATGTGTTTGTCTGCTATAACCTGCTGCGAGTAATTCTTTTTGAGAGAAAGATATTTGTATTAGAAAGGTAGCACTAAGGAAGTGCTGTATTCATTACAAACGAGCAAAAAACCAAAAGAAAAATCCTTCTCCAATCTTACAGGGATTCTAAAAGGGTGAGTATTGGTTCTGCTTCATTTACAAATTCCTCTTTACACCGAAAAGAAAGCAAAACTATGCAGTTAAACTTGATCTGTTGAAAAGAGTTAGCTTTGTCTTAAAAATATCTGATGTTTCTTTCCTTCCAAACAGCACACCATATGCAATTATGCATGCAGGGATTGTGTTCCTCCAGTGTCCTCTTGCTTCTCCTTCTACCTCTGTTCCAACAGTAACCTGCTGCGATTAATTTGGTCTCCTTTATAGATTTTTCTTCCAGAAGGCAGTCTTTTTACTATTCTACTGTTCGTTATGAATTTATCATTTGATTCTTACCACAAAATTCTAGGTTTTGTGCTAATCTTTCTGTTAAGTTTCGAACTTATTCACTTCTAGTGCTGTTAGCAAAAATGATAAAACATCTCCGATATTTGAAGTCCTTAGGCTTCTTAAATCATTATCGCAGGAAGTATAGTCTTGTTCTTCATAAATGTTCTGTTTTCGTTATACAAGGCAGCTGTATGAATGGAAGTTACTTACTTGTTTTTATTGTGTATGTAAATGTGTTTCGAGTTTAGGATCAGAATCATTTATTCTAACTCCTATGACAGATCGAAAATTTAGAGCGCGAAATACAAGAAAAGAGAAATCAAATGAGGATCCTGGAACAGCGCATTGTTGAAAACGGTGAAGCATCAGTTTCTAAAGCATCATTAGTTGAAATGCAGCAGGTGACCTCATATTATCCTTCTCAACCTCTTTGTTTTTATTTTTCCTCTCAAATTTGTGTGTCTCATATTTTTGTCTTTTAGCAGACTCTGATGAAATTGATGACACAGTGTAGCGAGAAGTGCTTTGAGCTTGAGGTTTGTAGCAGATAATAGTTTGTTGACACGCTGTGTATCTATCCCTATTCTGAGCTGTTTAAAATTTGATCCTCTGATGCAGATAACATCAGCGGACAATAGGATTCTTCGGGAAGAGCTGCAAAACAAGGTCAAATAGCAGTGTTATTTATCTTCATTTCCAATCAACTATTTGTACTGAATTTTGTCGACCTTGTATGCAATTTCAAGCTAGTAGCTTTTCTTTTTTTCTTTTTTCTAAAGAGTAATGTGACTGTTACCTTTTCGTTGTATTCAGTGTTCAGAGAACAAGGAACTGCAGGAAAAGATTTATCATCTTGAGCAGCAGCTGGATGCAGTTAAGGCTGAAAGGTCATACCCATTACAACGTGTATCTGACGAATATGTTGATGAGCTTAGAAAGAAAATTCAGTCCCAGGTGATTTTTATATCATTCTATCCAGCACTTGGTCTGCATCTTTATCTAATGAATTGAATGGACTGCTTGCTCTTGAAACAAACTTTTGGTACAGATAGTATCAATTGCCAGTACTTAGGAAGGTGAGGGGAGCATCTGAAGCCTTAAACCAAACTCCTCACAGTATATATTTCCAGTGGTCTTTGATGTGATGAACAGACTTCTTTTTCATTTTTTAGCATATTTCCCTATAGATGGTGTCCCTTTGGAGCCATATCAATGTTTAATTAGGGAAAAGTTACAAAGAAGGGATCATGTGAACCCTTGTTACCTCTAGAGTCTAGATATGTACAACTTTCCTTGCATTAAAATAAATGCAAGTGAAGACTAATGGGTTGTTTGGTTGGAGGTATAAGAAAAAATAATACCAGCATAAAGTCCCCCATAAACACAATACTATCTTTGGTTTGAGTGATTAGAAAGAATAATCCCTGCATAACTAATGCAGCATTTGGTTGGCTGTTTTAACTAGTATCTGTATTAATTTATTTGCGGATCTATGTATTATTTTATATGGGATAGAATGTGAATAAGAACACATATATTATCCATACAGTTATTAAGAAACATGATGATATGTTGAGACCAAAAATTATTCTAAGATATGTTCGTGTTCATTGGAGGAATTTCAGTGATCTGATTAGTGAATCTGTCAGGTGTACCTGTTCTCTTCTTTCTTTCCTCATTAAGTTCTTTATGTTTTTGTGGTGCTAATTTTGTTTAAAATATTTGTTTTGATTAACTATCTGCAATTTTTCTGCTTCCATGGGGTACTTCTGTGTTAGAATTCTTTGATTCTGTTAGTTGATATGCATCCCAATCATCAGACTGGATCTTTCTAGCTTTTTTCATATGATATTATGCATAGTTTTGCCGTCTAGGCACATTATTAACATTGCATTTGTGCTGGATGAGTTTGTATCACAGATCTTATATATTGTTTTGCAATTTGAACAGGAAATTGAAAATGGTAAACTGAAGCTAGAACATGTCCAGATCGTAGAGGAAAATAGTGGGTTACATGTACAGAACCAGAAATTGTCTGAGGAAGCTTTGTATGCAAAAGAATTAGCATCTGCTGCTGCTGTTGAACTTAAAAACTTAGCTGGTGAAGTCACAAAGCTCTCGTTACAGAATGCAAAACTAGAGAAAGAGTTGTTGGCTGCTAGAGAGATGTTGAATTCTCGAAGTTCCATTACACAAGCTGGTAACGTTGGAAGCCGAAAGCATGGTGAAAACCTACGATCAGGGCGTAGAAGTCGGATCCCTGGCAGAGGAAGTGAAATTCCAGGAGCGATTCATGATGACTTTGACACATGGGACCTAGACCCTGAAGATCTAAAGATGGAGTTGCAGGCCAGGAAACAGCGAGAGGCAGCTCTGGAGGCTGTCTTGGCTGAGAAGGAAGTTGTGGAAGACGAGTACAGGCAAAAGGTTGAAGAGGGAAAGAAAAGGGAGGCAGCCCTGGAAAACGATTTAGCAAATATGTGGGTACTTGTTGCTCAGCTGAAGAAAGAAAGCTGTGCTAGGCAAGTTCCAAAGCTGGCAGCTGAAAGTCAGAATGTAGAAGACAGTCTGAGTGATGCAAAAATCAATGATATCGATCACAAGGACCCGATCCTCATTGATAGCCAAGCCGTGAATCATACAGCTTCCATTGCTGAGGCTCCAAAGGTTGAACCGCTTGTTGCCCGCTTGAAGGTAATGTCATTATCATTTTCTTTTCACTTGTCCACACCTATATTTACACAATTGTATGGGTCTGGACATATCAGTGTCTTTACTCTGAATTAAATCTTCGGCCTTTATGTGTTCAGTCACCTACTTCCTGTCATTCCACAGAGTGCTATTTCTGAAATGTTTCATAGAATCACTAGTAGGAGCATCAATCTTAGCTATTTTCTTTACTGGCTCTGTATGGAAATCTCTCTCTTCCCTTTTATGCTACTCTATTCCACTTATGTGACAGTTTCATCAGCCATGTTGTTTCATTGAGTTGTAGATTGTATTGATAGCAGTGGAGAAAATAGAAAATGGCACTTGAAAGTTAGTTTGATTAGGAAAACCACAAATAAAAATGAACTTCAAATGGCTGACTTCTTGAAATTTGTGAAAGACATGCGATTGTTTATTTACGTGCTTTGATTACTCCAGAAATTTGAAAGTTCTATGATCTTTTATACTTACGCCTCCAGGCCCGAATGCAAGAGATGAAGGAAAAGGAACATAGGTACTCGGGTAATGGTGATGCAAATTCAAATGTATGTAAAGTGTGTTTTGAATCACCCACTGCTGCAATGCTTCTTCCATGCCGCCATTTTTGCTGTAAGTCTCCTTTTTCATTTTATGCTCGTGTTATCTTTGCTCCCACAGTATGAGCTGTTTGAATGTGATGATTTTTTGCAGTGTGTAAGTCTTGTTCCCTTGCCTGCTTCGAGTGTCCCATATGTCGGACAAATATTGCAGATCGGATTTTTGCCTTTACTTGACATTATTTTTAACCTCATGGTTATGGTGAAAAGAAAGGTGATTGCCGTTCCTCGTATTTTCCAGTTCTTACTTCATACAGTTCTTAGTCTGAAAATTACTTTAAACTAATGGAAGTTTCTTACTTTCCTCCCTCTTTTCCTTACTGCAGGTTTTCATTGTCAACTCGCCTTTCAGAGACATTCTTTAATTAATTCACCTGTATTTTGTAACCTTACAATGATATATAATTATCCCTTGTGTACTTCTCCAACAACTGTAAAATAAGACAGACCCAAAGAAATGAAGGGAAGAAAGAGGAAAGGATGTAAATGAGTAGAGCTGAAGTCGTCAGGGAGGTATTGTGGCATATTTATGATCTCTTGACCTTCAGCTGCAATGTATAGAACAATACAAACTACCATATAGTTTTTGTATCTGTAAATTTGTGACTATTTATAGTTTTGCGGCTCTCTTTATACTTGGCATATCTCGAATTTTTTCTGATGGTGCTTTTAATAGCTTCCGCTTCCTGTTATATACGCTTGATTGCGTAAAATGTTTACATAATGCAATTTAACCGGATAAAGCAAATTATACTATTTTTTATTATATCATATCCAGAGGTGGAGCCAGGATTTAGAGTTTATGGGTTCGGGGTTCTAGTCCTTTTAAGCTATTGGGTTCTAAATTAATATTTGTACATATTCAATAAATTTCTTAACACAAATATATGGTTTGGACCAAATTAACTGGACCAAAGTTAGTGTTAACTATAGAACCTTAAACTCGTTTGCTTTCTCATATTGTTCGCTCTGTCTTTCATTTATTACGTTTCAGGGAGGCAGAATACTTCTTTTTGATATTTCATCTTTCGGTGTTTGTTTTCTTATTGTGGTCGGTTTCTTTTGCTTTTTCTTTCGGAAAAGGGCCAGAATTATCCCTGAAGTATCAGAAATGGTACAAGAATGCGCTCCATTCATCTATTTGAATAAAAATGCCCCTACCATTATTTTTTTAGCTCAACATTACCCTTATTACTAACAGAAAATTCTCGAAAAATAGCAAAAATTAATTAGTACCACATGTCACCGTTTCATTGGCTTAACTTGAACTTAAACCAAAATATAATTAAACTCACTCGTAACCCGTTCGAATATTGATCCACTTCGCAACACATCTCACTTGCAAATTATGCATAGAATTTTTTTTTCCCGCTAGACTTAGCACAGTAATCTAATTGAAAAAATTGAATCCATGATAACAAAAATGATTTCAAAAGAAGAAAACAAATACTAATGAAGAGATTATCTAAAAAATTGCCAACTATTATTAGTTGAACCCAGCGGTATGAAATATGATACTTGCACAATACCCGTTACACATAGCAAAAAAACTTATATATTAATAGAACAAATAGTGAAATAAATTAAAAATAAAAATACATATTACATAAACAGGAAAAAATAAAAAAAGGTGCTCGGTTTGGTTTGATTTCTCGGATTTTTATGAACACTCCCAATCGTACACATACACTCTTAAACATGCTCATTAAAATGAAATGAGAGAGAGAGAGAGAGAGAGAGAGAGAGAGAGAGAGAGAGAGAGAGAGAGAGAGAGAGAGAGAGTTTAATTATAATTTAGCTTAGGTTTACATTAGGCCTATGGGACGGTGACACGTGGATATTAATTAATTTTTTTTAAATTTCTTGTTAGTAATAAGGGTAGTGTTGAGCCAAAAAATAACGATAGGGCCATTTTTATTCAAATAGGTGGACAGATGATATTTTTGTACCAATTCCTATACTTTAGGGGCAGTTCTGGCCCTTTTCCGCTGCCCCCACCCCCTGCCCCTGCAGTAGGTTTCTTCAGACGAGAAATATGAAAAAGCAGGGAAAGAGAAAATTACTCGGTTTCTTCTTATATAATCTTGAAAAAATGACATTGTATACTGTATAGCTGCTGTAAAAATAATAGTCAAAAAATGTATAAAATTTGTATATTTTTTGCATATATATACATTCTGTATGTTATATACAAAAATTATACAAATTTTATACACTTTTTCGGCTACCAGATGTAAATAGTTCCGGCGCGGGCTAGAATAATAATACCACTATAATCTGGGAGATTTTTTAAAATAGCCAGATTTAAACTGGTCGTTCAAAAATAGCCCAATTTCAAAAGTAATCAAAATTTAGCCACTTTTTATGTAAAGATAAATCTGAGCGAAAACACTGTTCAAAACCCGAAAAATACTCTAGTATATTATGCTGGAATTCCAGAATAAGTATGCTTGAACTCCAGTATATTATACTGGAGTTCCAGGATAAGTATGCTGGAACTCCAGCATAATATGATGGAGTTCAAGCATAAGTACACTAGAACTCTAGCATAATATACTGGAGTTCCAGCAAGTATAATTGTCCAGTATAATATACTGGAGTTTGGAGCACCGGTGCTCCAGTCTCCAGTATATTATACTGGAGCCAGCAAAGTATACCGGTCCAGCATAATATGCTGGAGTTCATACACAGGTGCACCGAACTCCAATATATTATGTTGGACCGGTCTCTGTTGCAGCAAAACGGTGGCTATTTTTCATTGACTTGGTAAACGCTGGCTATTTTTGATTGACCAGTCCGAAAACTGCTATACCGTGAAATTTTGCCCACTAGTAATGGGCCTAACGTTCACACAAATAGACTGAAGAGCAATGGTACTTTTGCTCTTATGCTCAGGATGTAGGCTTCCGAAGTGACCGAATAAGGCAACATTGTCATAGGCCCACAAACAAACTACAACAAACAAAACATAATAAATACCAAATCCCTCGTCAAATAAAAAAAAAAGAATTAACACAAATAACCGTCAATCGCTTAAATTAAAAATAGCCGACGAATATATAATATATATATATATATATATATATATAAAATTCATATATAATATGCATATAACTATATATAATTAGTATATAATCAATGTATATCGACTTGAAGAAGTAAACATTGATTCTGCACGGCTATTTGCTTAACAATCCTGAAGGAAAAAAAAATAAAAAAAAATCTCCCAAGTCCCAAGTAGGGCTGGTTTAAAGATTCTAATAATAAATATTTTCCTCATGTTCAATTTTCGATTCGAAAANCTTTGGTTGAACACAAGTTTAATTATTTAACTTAAGTATTATATTGATGATAATAAAAAAGTTGGTTAAAATTATAATTAAAATAGTTTAATTGGGATAATATTAATCAATTTAAAATTTAAATAGTTTAATATATTTTGAAAAACGTAAAATTATAGTAAAAATAGAACAAGGTGAAGTGTCATGTAAATTATATCTTTTTCATTTTACCTTTCGTTTGTTATTGACCATATATTTCTTTTTTCTTCAAAAATACATCACATAAATTAGAATGGAGGAATACCACTTATTAGAGAAACTTTACACATATTCACACCAGCCTAGCATACAAACTTTGATTACTTAACTATGGTTAAATAATATATATTTTTACTTAAATTTATAAAATGTGTAAAATCTTATAACTAAACTAATTCATTTGGCAATATTTTTAAATTTTTAAATATTGCAGCACTACATGGCGGATTGTTGGGATTCATGATTTAGAATATGGTATTAGTTAGGGAGAAATTTAAAAATAGCTAGATTTACAACTGGTCGTTCAAAATAAGCCCAATTTCAAAAGTAATCGAAATTTAGCCACTTTTTATGTAAAGATAAATCTGAGCGAAAACACTGTTCAAAACCCGGAAAATACTCCAGTATATTATGCTGGAGTTCCAGCATAAGTATACTTGAACTCCAACATATTATACTGGAGTTCCATGATAGTATGCTGGAACTCCAGCATAATATGATGGAGTTCCAGCATAAATACACTAGAACTCCAGCATAATATACTGGAGTTCTAGCAAGTATATTGGTCCAGTATAATATACTGGAGTTTGGAGCACCAGTGCTCCAGTCTCCAGTATATTATACTGGAGCCAGCAAAGTATACCGGTCCAGCATAATATGCTGGAGTTCATACACAAGTGCACCGAACTCCAGTATATTATGCTGGACCTGTCTCTATTGCAGCAAAACAGTGGCTATTTTTTATTGACTTGGTAAACGCTGACTATTTTTGATTGACCAGTCCGAAAACTGGCTATACCGTGCTATTTACTATTAGTTAGTGTAGTTGTTAGTTTAGAATCTGGTATTAGTTAGTGTAACGGTTATTGTTTAGACTTGTATTTGGGCCTCAGGTCCATCTTTGTGTTTATTGTATCCAAGTGTAATAGTTGGTGGATTGGGCTGCTAGTTAGTTCCGGGTCTTATAAATGTATGGTCCCAGATATGAAACATATAGGAAAAATATTTTTAGATTTTGGTTATTCATTCATTCAGAAAGAAGATATTTTTCCTCTCATTTCTCTCTCTTCGTCTCACAGAACCCCACCTTCCCTCTCTACTTTTTACTTTGATCTTTGATCTTAATATGGTATCAGAGCCATGGCGTCCAAGATCTGCTATTTCATTTGTGTGCAATGCTATTCGTAAGGTTTTTCTAACGAATTTCATCTCGATTCTGGTGTTCGTTAGAGATCGGAACCTAGGGTTTTGGAAGATAGAATTTGTTGATAAAAAAGGCATTTTTCTTCGATTGCAGCTGTGATTCTTCCATTTTAGGCTACATCCACCTATTTCAGCTCTTCTCCTCAACGACTTTGTTCTGTTGTTTTTTGTTTTCTATCAAGGTCGTCCCCTTCCGGTAGCGAACAATGCATTTGATAGTATTGTTTTATTTTTTAGCTCCATATTTGCTCGTTGCTGTTATTCCATATCCTGTATGTATAGTTTTGTGTTGGAAATTCCAGTTGCTCAACTTCTACTTCACTGTTGTTAGTAATTTGGTCCTGTTTGTTGATTTTTGTTTGTTGTCACTATGACGAATGTTTCTGAGAGTCCAGTAGATGGTGTAGGAACTTCCTGACGTACTGTTTTTCATCCGGATGATTATACTCATCCATGTCACCTACTCTACGTGCATCCCTCTGATGTTTTAGGGGCTTCGTTTATTTCTGTTCCTTTTGATGGGTTTGGTTATTTTAGTTTCCGTAGGACCATTCTTGTAGCCTTGTCTGTCCGTAATAAATTGGATTTCATCAATGACTCATCTTTCAAGCCACCTACTGGTTCCCCTTTGTCAAGACAGTGGTAGAGATGTAATGATCTAGTCATCTCTTGGTTGACAAACTCCCTTTCCAAAGAAATCTCTCGTAGTGTTGAGTATTCTGAGTTAGACAAAGATATTTGGAGTGAGCTTCAGGAGAGATATGAGAAAGCTGATGGAGTGTAACGACCCGGCCGGTCATTTTGAGAATTTAAGTTTTTTTTGGCGGCGTAAGGTCTTGAACAGCTTCATATTATGTGTATCGACTTGCGTGCATGGTTGAATTCAGTTACCGAATGATTCAGAGTCGAATTGGGAGAAGGAATCTAGTTTTGGAAGCTTAAGCGGTGAGAATTTGACCAGACTTGGACTTTGGAGTAAACGGATCCGGAATGGGTTTTGGATGATCTTAACAGCTTTGTATGGTGAGTTTGGACTTAGGCACATGTCCGGATTTGAATTTGGAGGTCCGTAGAGTAATTTGAGGTAAATTGGTGAAACTTGGAAAAGTTGAAATTTGGAAAATGGAGAAGTTTGACCCATAGTTGACTTTTGTGCTATCGGGGTCAGAATGCGATTCTGAGAGTTGGAACAGCTCCGTCTTGTCATTTGGGACTTGTCTGCAAAATTTGGCATCATTCCGAGTTGATTTGATTGGTTTCGGCACGCGTTTTCAAAGTTGGAAGATTTGGAAGTTCATAGTTTGATTCATGGCACGATTTGCATTTACGGTGTTGTTTGATATGATTTGAAACCTCGAGCGAGTCCGTTTTAGGTTATAGAACTTGTTTGTGTGTTTATACGTGGTCCCGGAGGCCTCGGGTGTGTTTCGGACGAGTTTCGAATGTTTTGCATGGTTTTGAACATGTCCGATTTCTGGTGTTTTCGCACCTGCGACCTTGGAGCATAGGTGCGGCTCCGCTTCTGCGTGAGTCAGACCGCTTTTGCGGTCATGGAGGCCTGGGAGATTGCCCGTTTCTGTGGAGGCTGGCACGCAGGTACGAAGGCTGCTTCTCGGTCCAGCGATCGCACCTGCGGAGAAATGCCGCTTATGCGGTTTCCCCTTTCGCTTCTGCAGTGCCGCTGGTGCGGCTGTAAATCCGCAGATGCGGTCCTTGCCTGGTTAGCTGAGTCCGCAGATGCGACTCTTTTCTCACAAATGCGGTTGCGCAGATGCGATTAGTTGCCCGCAGATGCGAAAAATGCTGGGTAGAATCATATAAGTCGAGGGTTTGGTCATTTCTTCATATTTTGAGTTTTAAGCTTCGAATTTGGGAGCTTCTTTTGGGGGTTTTCAAGCAATCGATTGGGTAAGTGTTCTTCACCTAGAATCTAACATATTCTATGATTTTATCTTCATTTTCATCATTTAATTTGTGTTTTGAGTTGAGAAAAATGTTGGTTTTTGAAGAAAGCTTTTAAAATGAAAAATCATGACTTAAGGGACCAAATGGCATTGGAATTTGATAAATTTTATATGGTTGAACTCGTATCGGAATGGGCATACAGTTTTGGTAAAATTTGTCGGGTTCCGAGGTGTGGGCCCGGGGGTCGACTTTTGGACCAATTTTTGGATTTTGTTAAAGATTGAGACTTTATGATCTGGAATAGTTTCTTATGTGTTTTATTTGTACCTTGAAGTTATTTTGGTTGGATTTGAGCCGTCCGGAGGTCTTTTCACCCGAAAAGTGCACTTTTGAGTATCAGTCTATCGTCTTTGAGGTAAGTATCTTGCCTAACCTTGTGTTGGAGATTTCCCCCTAGGGTTTGAGTCTTCTATGCTGGTTTTTGTCCATGTACGCGAGGTGACGAGTGCGTGCTCGGATTTATTTGTGGAAAATTAGCCTTTTAGGGTTCTTAATCCTTATGTTCAATAAGTAGGAAGTTGTTCTTGCTGTGATTGAGTTTCTATTTGCTAGTCTCACCTCTACATGTTTTAATTGGAATCTATTGTTTCATGATCCACTCGTATTGTCTATTTGATTCTTATTTGACTTAACTGAAGACTTCTACCTCTCCTATTGCCATGCTATCTTTTGTCCATAGCTGCTCTTTATTTGGAATTCATGATTATCTCCCCAGTAATTGTTTAGTCTTAATGGATGTTATGATTATCTCCCCGCTGCTTATCCTAAATTGAAATTTGTGTAAACTCTTGGTAATTTCCCAACCTTCAAAGAAGTTTAGACACACTATATTCTAGTTGACATGTCCTTATTTGTAATTATCTGACTCGTGTTAGCTTCCTTGTTGTTGGATTGTATATTGTGAGATCATTGTTATGTATTATTTTCTCCCTTGTTGAGCTGTTCTTATTTATGCTTAGTATTCCCTATTGTGGTTATTCCTTGTGAGCTAGTTTTACCGTCTCTTTGTGATCGAAATCTCTCGAGTTGATTTACTTGCCGTGTTCTCGTATCTACTGTCATTGTTGTTGTTGTTGTTGTTGTACTTGTTGTGGTTGTGCACAAGGTTTCTGCCGTGCGGTTGTTGTTACGGGGTTGCATGAGTTTTCTGTCGTGCTGTTGTTACTATTGATATATGCACATGTGGCGTGACAAGGCGGTATATATATATATATATATATATATATATTATATGTGGGTTGCTCATGTGGCGAGACAAGTTGGGAACATTATGATGCACGTGTGGCGAAACAAGGCGGGCACTTGCTATATTATTATTGCACACGTTGCGAGACAATGTGGGGTATGTCAGGGATTGATTGTGATGATTTGTGATGGCGTGGGGGCATTCTTGTTGTGTTATGGTACGCTTACCTGTACGAGTTTTACCTCGTGAAAGTTGTGAGAAAACGTCTTACGTGATGTCCGTTATTTCCTTGCGCTTTTAGCTGGTATGATCTATGTTAGAACACTTGCACATGCATACACATAGTTAAACACTCCTATTGGATAAGAATCTCTCCTGATATTGTTGAGTATATATGTACACCCTCGTTTGCTTGTCATACATGTGAGAGTGGCTCTATTTAGCAAGTGAGTTGTCAGCATGATCATGAGGTGTGATGAGGGCACATGATGCCAAGTGTTAGGGTTCAGGTATTGGGACCCGTGAGCTGTAAGTTTGTCCGAGGTTCGGTACTTCGTGGAGTTTGGTGGCTAAGATCTGATGTGAAAACTGTCATAGTTACTGAGTTATTACTTGCCTTTACTGTATTTGTGACTTAGGATTTGGGTTGTATTTCCGTACGCCCTTCTATGTCATTATTATGGTGTTTCCGCTGTTACTTGCTTTTTTCCTTCCTTATTGTAATTGTCGTATTGTTAGCCATATCGCGTAACCTTTATATAGATAATCATGTTCTGTTGTTCCTATACTTATACTTGTACAAATTATTAGACCAGTAGGTGTCTTGACTGTTCCTCGTCACTACTCCACCGAGGTTAGTCTTGATACTTACTGGCACCACTGTGGTGTGCTCATGCTACTCTTCTGCACATTTTTGTGCAGATCCAAGTATTTCTTGCTCGTTAGTAGCTGTGCGGATCGTTGCGTGGAGACTCAAGGTAAACCTGTTGCTGTGTTCGCAGGCTTCGGAGTCAGCTTCCTATTTTTGTATACACATTGTTCTTACTTATTCCCAACAGTTGTATTTAGCAGTTGTAGCAAACTCTGTAGAGCTTATGGCTTGTACTACCGGTTTTGGGATTGTAAAGTTTAAAGAGATTTCTATTTCAAATTTGTTAGCTGTTATTTAAATGTTGTTATTGTTTTCATTTAATGTTAGGCTTACCTAGTTCCTAAGACTAGGTGCGATCATGAAACCCAACGGAGGGGAAATTTGGGTCATGACAAGGAGCTCTAGGTTCATAGGTGCTACGAGTCATAAGCGAGTTTAGTAGAGTTTTACGGATCGGTACGGAGACGTCTATACTTATCTTTGAGAAGCTACGGAACTATTAGGACAATCTCACTTCTTTCATTCCTATTAAGCGAGCTTATTAATCTCGGTGTCTGAACTTTTATCATTCCATTCTCTCACAGATGGTGAGGGCACGCACTGTAGTTACCGATGATGCTGCTCCCGGAGCAGGGGTCACTGGAGGTAGAGGCAGAGGCCGACGATGAGTACGTGCCATAGCTAGAGCACCTACCAGAGCAGCTGTTGAGGAGCCGCCAGTAGCTCAGTTGGGGGGCAAGTACCGGAGGTGCCTGCTGTTACCCCCGGACTTCAAGAGACCTTAGCACAGTTCCTAAGCATGTTTGGTACATTGGCTCAGGCGGGATTGATTCCGGTTGCACCGGCTACTTCACAGGCTATGGGAGGGACTCAGACTCCCGCTGCCCATACCCCAGAGCAGCGAGTTCATGTTGGTCAGGTTCCAGGCGTCATGGCGGCACATCCTGTGGTTCCAGTTCAGCCCATATTCAGGGTAGCAGCATCTGAAGAAGAGCAACTTAGACTTGCAAGGTTCAAGAAATACGACCCTCCTACATTCAGTGGTTTGGCTTCAGAGAGTGCAAAGGGTTTTCTGCAGGAGTGCCATTGCATTCTCCGCACTGTGGGTATTGTTGAGTCGAGTGGGGTTCCTTTTACTACGTTCCAGCTTAGTGGAGCGGCTTATCAGTGGTGGTGGGCATATGAGTTGGGTAGCCCGGCCGAGTCAGTTTCACTTACATGGGTTCAGTTTTCAGAGATATTCCTGAGAGAGTTCGTACCTCAGTCCCTTCGGGATGCATGGCGCGAGGAGTTTGAGCTGCTGCGCCAGGGCACTATGTCAGTATCAGAGTACCGTCAGATTCGGTGATTTGGCTAGAAATGCACCGATCTTGGTTTCTACTATTCTGGAGAGGATTCGCCGGTTTATTGAGGGACTCCATCCCAGCATCAGGACTAGCATGGACCGGGAGTTGGAGATGGATATTTCGTATCAGCAGACTGTGAGTATTTCTAGGAGGGTGGAGGGCATGCTGGCTCGAGAGAGAGAAGAGAGAGAGGTCAGGCGAGCCCAGGAGAGAGAGGTCAGGCGAGGCCAGGAGAGAGAGGACAGGCGGGGCCATGAGAAAGAGGGCAGGCGAGCTCAGGAGGGAGTATAGGGAGGCGAGGAGGCCTCGTAGACTGGGGAGATCCGCTGGTCCTTATTTTGGAGGCAGGGTGCGACATGGTAGAGGTTTTGTGGGTTAGCCAGTTCAGTTTGCGCTTTAGGCTTCGCACGGTGATTTAGATGTTCATGGGTCTCAGAGTACCCGTACCGCACAGTTGCCACAGCCACGTCAGCAGAGAGGTTGTTTTGAGTGTGGAGATACTAGCCATATGGTGAGGGATTGTCCCAGACTTCGGGCGGCTGTGTCACAACGAGGTATTCAGGCGAGTAGAGGGCGCCCAAGAGGGGGAGACCCATCCCATTGATGTGTTTCGTATGGTAGGCTTGAGGCTGCTGCGCCAGATGATGTCATTCAGGTATGATTTTGGTTTGTTATAGAGGAGCACCATCCGTATTCATTACAGTTCTGCTTATCGAGGCGAGTTTCCCTATTTACTGCTCCGCTTATGAGTGTGTTTCATGATTTGCACTCTGTTATATGTTGCCCTTTTGGGAAGTTCTATGAGTGATAGCCCGTGTCTATCATCTGTTTCTATTCCTTATTGAGAGATATAAGACTAGTAGTAAATTCCTATTGTCCATTACGGTAGGCTTGATGTGATTTCTGAGTATTTTTGGCTACGAGCTGTGATTTATTTTATGCTCCACCACTGTGGGAGCCAGCACGTGTTGTAATTTTGTTGACAGAATTGATCTAGTGAGAGGTTCTAGCTAGTTGATGTATACCCTACTTATGATTCAGAGTTGAGGGTGGGACCCTCGCGATTTCATGTGATTTGATGTGTTTGAACCAGGCTGTGTAACGCGGTAGAAGCTATATCAGTATGAGATCCTTGTGATTTGCTCATATGCTTTGATTCTTTTCTTGTTATATTGTTTTGTAGGTTAGTACTGATAGAAAATTCGTGCCTGTCGGGCTTGCTTGATAGTTCCCTTATGTGTTTCTCTTTCAATATTCAGTCATTTTCGTTCTGGGGGTAATAAGAAAACTGAGGAAGAACAGATAGTTTATCAATTGCTAATGGGGCTTAATGATACTCATCTCCAAGTGAGGAGTAACATAATCATGATGAAGCTTCTACCCTCAATGAACACTGTCTACAATATTCTTTTGGCTTATGAAAAACAGAGACAAGTTCCCTCTGCATCTCAGTTCACCAATAATTTTGCTTCCTTTAATGTTGGGGTATCCAAGCAGAGTTTTCAATCCAGGGTCAACTTTAAGTCTCCTAGACCACAGAATTTTCCTTCCAAGTTTAACTCAGAATCTCAAAGATCATCCTTGATATGCAAGTACTGTAAGAAGTTAGGGCATGCCATTGACAAATGCTACAAATTACATGGCTTTCCTCCCAATTTTAAGTTCACTAAAGGAGCTGATCCAAGGAAGGCTGCACATGATGAAATTGATCACTCTAGTGATGTTGGTATTAATGATGGTACTACTGCACATTCTGACTCTGAACAAGATTCTGCAGTTCCTGGTTTAACTAAAGATTAGTACTCTCAGTTAATGATGTTGCAGCAGTCTGACATGTTTACTTTATCTTCTGCTCCTAACCTCTTGGCATCTGCCAATTTTGCTGGTATGCTTCTGCCTGGGAATGGTTTAGTTAGAACTTGCTTGCTTATTAAAATAGACAATGTCATTTGGATTATACATTCTGAAGCCTCAGATCATATGACCTCTGATAAGTCCCTTCTTTTCAACATACAAACATTACATGTTCCTTACCAAGTGTCTCTCCCTAATGGTTACAAATTTAAAGTTCATAATGTAGGTTCTTTGGCTTTATTTCCCGATCTTATTCTGCACAATGTGATTTACATTCCTAGTTTTTATTGCAATGTGATTTCTGTGTACAAGCTTGTTGCTAAGCCTGGTCACATGGTTCAGTTACCAACACTGGCTGAACTTTTTAGGGCCTTTCATTGAAGAAGCCAGTGGTACTTGGTAGACCTGACAATAGATTGTACAAGTTGTTTCAACTCCCAACGGATTCTAATTCTTTGTTTTGTAATTCATCTCTTCCCACTATTTTTACTTGTAATATTCCAACCTCTGTTTCTTCTACTGACTGTTCTAATGTTCTTGGTAGTTTGCTGATGTATCTGATGATGTACAAAGGAATAAAGTGAATAAAGATGATGTTGTTTGGCATTATAGACTAGGGAATTTACCTTTTCTAAAATGAAGAATGTGTCTGACCTTGGAACCAATTTGTCATCTAAACAATCATTTATTTGTCCCATTTGTCCATTTGTCCATTGCCCAATCAAACCAGGTTGCCTTTCCCTGATAGTTCTATACAGTTAACCACACCATTTCAATTGCTATATGATGATACTTAGGGACCTTATCATACTACTGCATATTCTGGTTTCAAATATTTTTTGACCATTGTTGATGACCATACTAGAGCTACTTGGACTCACCTTTTGGGTGCTAAGAGAGATGATTTTGACATCCTAAAGGCTTTTATTGATATGGTAGAAACACAATTTCATGCTAAAGTCCAAACTGTCAGGACTGATAATGCTCTAGAGTTAGGGTCCAGCCTGGCTGGGTGTCAGTTCTTTACTGAAAAAGTTATTGTGCATCAGACCTCTTGTCCTCATACCCCTCAACATAATGGGATGGTGGAAGGAAACATATGCATTTACTTGAGACTGCCAAGGCTCTATTGTTTTATTCTCACTTTCCTGTTAAATTCTTGGGAGATTGTATACAGGTGTCTAGTTGGGAAGCTGAAATTTTTAATCCAGACTAGGCTTGATTTATCTTTTGCTATAAAACATTTAAGCCAGTTCATGCAGCACCCTTGTGCTCCTCATATGAAGGCTGCTCTTCACTTGTTGAGGTACATTAATGGTACTTATGACTATGGTATTTTCTTGAGCAATTCAATAGATTATTCTCTCCGGATCTTTTGTGACAGTGATTGGGGCTCTTGCCCTGATAGTAGGAGGGCAGTTACAGGGTTTTGCATTCTGTTGGGAGGTAGTTTGGTGTGCTGGAAGTCCAAGAAGCAACCAGTGGTATCTCTTTCTTAGGCTGAGGCTGAATATAGATCCATGAGCAAAGCTGTTGATGAGGTTACCTGGTTGTCCACGCTTTTGGTTGATTTTGGCCTCCCTGTATCTTCTTCCATTCCTGTGTTCTATGACAACCAAGCTGCACTACACATAGAAAAAAATTCTGTGTTTCATGAATGGACCAAACACATCGAGTTGGACTGTCACTTTGTCTGGAGTAAGCTAGTAGATGGTTTGATCAGTTTGCTTCATAACTTCAGTGCTTCTCATGTGTTTGACATTTTTACCAAATCCTTACTTGGCATCGGTCATCACACTCATCTTGGCAAGTTGGATGTTATCCCACCCTCCAACTTGAGGGGGGGGGGGGATGTTGGGATGGTTAGTTTAGAATCTGGTATTAGTTAGTGTAGTGGTTAATATTTAGACTTGTATTTGGGCCTCATGTCCATCTTTGTATTTATTGTATCCAAGTGTAATAGTTAGTTGGTTAGGTTTCTAGTTAGTTCCGGATCTTATAAATGTATGGGCCAGATATGTAATATATAGGGAAAATATTTTTACATTTTGGTTATTCATTCATTTAGAAAGAAGATATTTTTCCTCTCATTTCTCTCTCTCCGTCTCACAGAACCCTGCCTTCCCTCTCCACTTTTTGTTTCAATCTTTGATTCTGAGTCATGATCAATTAACTGGTCCATTACCTTTTGTAGTCTAAAAGTCAGTATCTTAGCGATAATTTTATACAACATTGTACAACAGGATATAGGCCTGCACTTTCTAATAGTTGAGGGGTGGTGTACCTTAGGTATCAAAGGGACTGTAGTCACATTGATAGGTCAATACATTTCCCATGTGTCAAAGAACTGCAGGACTGCCTGTCTGATCTCCTGTCCTGTGATAGCCCATGTTTTCTTGAAAAACAATGAGTTGAATCCATCATACCCCGGAGCTTTTAAATCATCTATGCCCTTCAAAGCATTGTATACCTCCTCTACACTTACATGCTCAATGAGTTTCAGCTGTTGACATCTATTAAGCACCTTCCTTTCTTTCATAGTACTCGGCTGAATGGTTGGTATGGCTTCTACAGATGAGCCAAATAATTCTTTGTAAAATCCTATTACCTCACTTTCAATTGCATCCATTGTTTGTAATATTTCTCCTGTAGGAGTCATCTCCTAATCTTGTTTTGACTAACTCTATCTTCATACTAGCAAAGAAAAAAGAGTCTCCCAATTTTAATCATTGGTTTCTGGATTTTCGTTTGAAAATACTTTCTTCAATATTGACCCACTCCAGTTGCTTCTTCGGTTCCTTCTCCTCTACAAACAGGTTTGAATGTAAGTAGTTAGTTCTCATTTTCTCTTGTATCTCCTTTAGTTGGTGTCTGGCCTGCTTCACTTTTGCATCAACTGCGGTAAACTCAGTAATATTCAACTTCTTTAACTCTCTTCTTACTTATTTCAATTTCCTCCATACCCAAACATTTGTGTTATTTTTTGTCTTTCCCAGACCCTTGTAACTATTGTTGAGAACTCTTTATGATCTGCCAAATGGTTGAAGAACCTGAAAGGCCTAGAGTTATGTGGCTCATCTCCAAATCTGACACATATGAGGGGGAATATGAGAAATAAGGATCCATAATCACAGCATCCAATTGTGGCATATTGGTTACCCATTCAGAGTTAACTATCACCCTATCTATTTTTCTAAAGACTTAAGAATTTGTCCATGTAAAGCTTCTCCCCACAGTTCTCATTTCAGACATCCTTGAATTTGTCAGGAACTCTTTAAAATCTCTAAATTCCCATTCTTGTACTGGAATCCCATTGCTTCTGTCATATACTAATAAGATTGTATTAAAATCACCCATACATAGCCAAGGTATTTGTTGAGAGTGGCTCCAACTTAGCAAATTCACCCATAAGCTTTTCCTTGTCTCTACTGTGTAGAGTCCATATATAGCTGTGAAAGTGAATTCCTGCCTGCTAGCAAATAAGAGTACCTCCCAATAAATATACTGAGGTTTGCACCCTATCATAGTAAATTTTATTTCATTAGGATCCCACAGTATTCATATCCTTCCTCTGCCTCCAGCTTCATAGTTTGTACACCATTTCCACTTAGGGGCTATCTTATTTAGAATCTTACTTGAATACTTCTCTTGCACTTTATGTTCTACTTTAGCAATAATACTAATATTATTTTCCCTGATAATGTCACGACCCAAATTTCCCACCTTCGGACCGTGATGACGCCTAACATTGCACTCGCTAGGCAAGCCAACGTTACAGAATATTCACCTTTCTCCTTTTATAATTAAAGTTTAATAAAACTAAATCAGCGTAAATAAAAGCGAAAGTACATGATTTAGCTAATTACTCTTATACTATTAACGAAAACAGAAGTAGATACCACCCAGAAAATGGTGGCATAACTCACGAACAGTCTACGAATACTATAAGTAATGGTTTGAAAGAAAATACATATGTATTGGAGAAAGTAAAAAAGAAATGAAGTAAAGATAGGAGGGGACGCCAGGGCCTGCGGACGCCTGCAGGACTACCTTGGGTCTCCTGAATGCAGTAATAGCAACCAACCTCTCGATCAGCCACTGGCTTCGAAATCTGCACAGAAAGTGCAGAGTGCAGTATCAGTACAACCGACCCCATGTACTGGTAGGTGTCGAGCCTAACCTCGACGAAGTAGTGACGAGGCTACGGCGAGGAATAACAATATATATAACCTGCAAGAGTTTAAACTAAAACAGAAAGGAAATACAGAATGAAATATAACAGTAACTTGCATTATGTAAGTACGGAACCCAGTCGTTCTACCAATACTCAGCTATAACCAATCCTTAAGGGAGTTTCTACACCACAATAATGAACCTCAGCAGAAAAAGAATACATAAACAACAAATGATGCGGCACACATCCCGATCCTACCATATAATCGATAACAATATAAATATTCACCCTTATTACTCCTTGTTGCGGTGTGCAACCTGATCCCCCAGTCCACCCTTATAACTCCTCAATATATCATCCTTATTCCTCCTGTTGCGGCGTGCAACACGATCCCACATGTCCACCCTTATTACTCCTTGTTGCGGCGTGCAATCTGATCCCACCAGACAATCACATTTCACCCTTATTCCTCCTGTTGTAGCGTGCAACCCGATCCCAAAATATATCAGCACCAACCACAAAATAAAGACAAGTGTTTCACAAGTTAACTCAAATCCTCCACAACACTTATACCTCAAACCAACACAATGGAATATCACTACAATTATGAAACTTCACTAGTTAAAACTACACAGCGAGACCAACCAAAGTGTACCATGAAGCACCAATAAACGAACATAAGCCAACAGTGTGATATAATGGAACTATGGAACAATTAACAACACCAGTAGAGAAACAACATTTAACAAGAAGCAATTAGACATGGAAGCATCAATAAGCAAGTAGCAATTAAGACAGGAAAGCAATATATAGGGAAACGGGGAAAGGGAACAGGCTAAACAAGTAATTTGGCGATGCATAGGTGCTCGTCACCACACCTATACGCCACACACATGGTATTTCACATAGCAAGCAAGTCGGGGATCCATAATCCCTCAAGTCGAGGTTAGACCAAACACTACCTCAAGCCAACGGGTAATTCACAGCTCAAATACCGCTTTACCTCTCGATTCCACCACCAATCCACTCGTATCTAGCCATAATTAACTTAATAACATCCATAAACGCTTAAGAAACCAATTCCAATGCATAATTATAGATTTCCCAACATTTTTCCCAAAAAGTCAAAAATCGACCCCGGGCCCGCTTGGTCAAAACTCGAAATTCGGACCAAAACCCGATTACCCATTCACCCCCAAGCCCGGATATACAATTGGTTTTGGAATCCGACCTCAATTGAGGTCCAAATCCCCAAATTTCGAAATCCTTAAGTTCTACCAAAAAACACCCAATTCCACCATGAAAAACCCTAGATTCTAGGATGAAATCTTGTAAAAAGATGAAATAGATTGAAAGAAATGAGTTAAGAATCATTTACCTATGATTTGGGGAAGAAATGGTCTTTGGAAAATTGCCTCTTGAAGTTTAGGTTTTGAAAAATGGGAGAATGAATGAAAAATCCCGTCCAAAAATCGTTTTGAACAGTTGCAAGTATCGCATTTGCGATCACAGGTTCGCAAATGCGAACTCGCAAATGCGGACAGTACTTCGCAAATGCGAAGCTTGGCCTGGGCTGCTGGCATCGCAAATGGGAACAAGTGTTTGCAAATGCGGCCCCTGTTCTCATCGCAAATGCGATGCTGAGCTTCGCAAATGCGAAGGTCCCCTTCTCAGCCTTCTGATCGCAAATGCGAAATATCTTCGCAAATGCGTTGCTCACATTTGCGAGCCAGAATTCGCAAATGCGACATCTGTAGACCTGCAACATACCAAAAAAATTCATTAAGTCCAAATCACTCCGTAGCCTATCCAAAACTCACCCGAGCCTTGGGGCTCCAAACCAAACATGCACACAAGTCTTAAAACATCATACGAACAGGCTTATGTGATCAAATCTCCAAAATAACACCTAGAACTATGAATTCAACACCAAAACACACGAAATTTTCAAGATAGTTTCAAACTTTCTATTTTCTCAACCAAAGGTCCGAATCACGTCAAATCACTTTCATTTTTCGCCAAATTTCACAGATAAGGTTTAAATATTATAACGGACCTGTATCGCATTCTGATAACTGTGATTTTAACACGTTTTATGCCCATACTTGCCTATGCCTTATGTATGAATTGTCATAAAATAGACCCAGAATGCTTACAAAGTGCGCTTGATTGCAGGTTTGAGCGACAAGATGACGAAAGTCAAAAATCGGCTCGAAACGGAGTGAAACCTGCTCAAGTATCAAAAATTATTGAAGTAGGGACAGGAGGACCTAGCGCGGACCGCACTGATTTGCTGCGCGGCCGCGCTAGGAGATTCAGAGAGCACCCATTTCAGGAGTCTCCAAGCGCGGTCAAAGCTGGTGTCTACGCGGTCAGCGCTGGTGTCTACGCGGTCGCGCTTCATTGTTGTGCGGTCCGCGCCAATTAGCCTACGCGGCCGCGCTACCTCTTTGTACGGTCCGCGTCCCCATCTCCAGAAGTGAATGATCAAAGGCCAAGACCCCTATGCGGCCGCGCTGCATTTCTGCGCGGTCCGCGCCAGCCCCGCAGGGGTATTTTTGTCTGATTTTTCTGGCATAGTATAAATAGAATATTTTATTATTTCTAGGTTAAGTTTTAGACATCAGATAGCAGCAGCACTCGTGAGACTCAAGTTTTAGCCTATTTTGGGCATTTTAATCTTGTTTTAACTTGGATTCGTGTAGATTAACTTCCTAGTTAATTAATATGTTGATTTTATCTACTTCTTCTTCAATATCTGTTGCTATTATGGCTAGCTAAACCCATTAGCTAGGGTTGTGGCTCAACCCTAGTGTGGGTAATTAATGGGTGTGATTGTTTAGTGCTTGAATGATGTTGGGTGTTTGATATTTAGGTTAATTTTATGTTTTAACTAGGATTTGGTGGTTGCAAACACTAAGTCTAGCTTAGTGAGTCTTGACTCTTCTTGAGAAAGAGTGTCTATGACTCCAAAGTTAACCCAACAAGGAATTGGGATGGACCCATGAGAATGGTAGTCCCAATTAACGGGTAAAACCTCGAGAGAGTAATTACCCAACTTCAACCATAAGTTGCCCTGCTTGTTAGCCTACCCAATTGGTCTCGAGAGAGTCAATTGGGCAAAATCACTCTTTCTACCGAGAGGTGTGAGAGTGAGTGCAATCGTGCAACGGTTATAGCATAAGCCCCATAATCATCATTCTTGTATTAGGCATCTCTACCAGTTAGTTGACCACCTAGGTAAATGCCACGACCCTAGTGTCTTTCTCTATCTTGCATACAACCTAGAATTAATCTCTTAGCATAATTTAGTTATAATTAGTAGTTGTTAAATTGTAGTTGATAATCAGAAAAACCCAAAAATGATAGAAGATCAATTAGAAGCAAACTCGCATTTCTAGGCTAAACAAATATCCAACTCCCTTTCTAGCTCCCTGTGGAAATTGACCCCGATACCACTATTGGGTAAAAGTATTAGCGCCCACTCTTCCAAAGGTTGAGTCCGTTGCGACCTAATCACTTTTTGGCGCCGTTGCCGGGGAGCTTACGGTGCTGACTATTTGTGTAGCTAGTTTTGTGTTTTTCTTCTCTTTCCTTCTTTTTACTAATTTTATTTGTGTTGATCCATCAGGTACACATGGCTCTAAACGGAAATGACCCTCTTGGCAATGCTTTGGCGGGGGAGGAGGTTGAAGATGTTGAGCAAGATGAGCTTCCGGTACCTCAAGTACCACGGAGAGGTCGAAATGCCAATGCTAATGTACATGACAACAGTCCTATTCCAGACCCTCCTCCGCCACCACCAAGAGCGGTCCCAAGAGTTCTTCCTAATTAAGGGTACGTAAGTGCCATCGTTCCTCCCCGAATCCGGGCGAGGAATTTTCAAATCACAAATGTCATGTTGACCTTGCTCGAGCAAAGGGGATATTTTACGGGCGCCTCCGACCAAAATGCATACAAGCACTTGAAGGGGTTCGTAGATACTTGCTGGGGCAGCAAACAAACAAACGTGTCAGAGGATGCGTTGAGATTGAGGCTTTTCCCGTTTTCTCTTCGGGGCAAAGCGTTGGATTGGTTAGAAAGGTTACCAAATCATTCT
The DNA here is from genome assembly GCF_001879085.1 of Nicotiana attenuata. Classification (NCBI taxonomy): domain Eukaryota; kingdom Viridiplantae; phylum Streptophyta; class Magnoliopsida; order Solanales; family Solanaceae; genus Nicotiana; species Nicotiana attenuata. The sequence continues at coordinate 46,519,921 of NC_031998.1, forward strand.
ATCACCACATGGGATGAATTGGCGGACAAATTTATTGCCAAGTTCTTTTCTCCAAGTCATATGGCGGCTCTTCGGAATTAGATTCTAGCCTTTAAGCAAATGCCAACGGAACCCTTGCATGAGATCTGGGAGCGATATAGAACAATGGTGAAGGAATGCCCTAACAACGACATGACTGAGGCGATGATCCAACAGACTTTCTATAGGGGCATCAACACCACAAATCAATGCATTGTGAACCAATTGGCCGGTGGGAACTTTATGAAACTTTCTTACCAAGAGGCATGTGATGTACTTGATGAAATGGCGGACACCTCTTCGGCATGGCAAAGCCGAGCGAATGTACCCCAAGGTGACCCCACAGTCATCAATTTGCATAAGGAGATGAGCGATCACGGCCAAGCTATTGCCGATCTTACAACAACAATGAATCAATTGGTGAAGGCGCAATTGCAACAAGTACAAAACCCGCGCCAAGTCAATGCATTGGAGAATGTTTCTATGCTAAAAAGGAGGCAAAGAGGGCAATAACAACCTCAAGGTAGCGGTGACCAATTTGACAACAAAAACGATGGTGGTGGATATTCGAATGAGTGTTTTGATGATCAAAGTGAGGAGTGCCAATATGTCAATAACTACCAAGGAAATAGAAAAAATCAAGGAAATCAACAATGGCGCCCCCAAGGCAATTGGGGCAATCAACAAGGAGGCAGCAATTGGAATAACAATAATCAACAACAGGGTGGCAACAATTTGAACAATGGCAATCAAAACAACAATTGGGGTAATCAAGGAAATAACCAAGGCAATTGGAATGGGAACAACAACAACTGGAACAACAACAATAGCAATCAAGGAGGGTGGAATAATGGTGGTAGGGGGCAAGGTTTTCAAAGGCCCCCCATGTTCCAATAACCAAACAATCCACCCCCCCTTTCAGTCACAAGGGCCTAGTTCTTCTGGAAGTGATATGGGACGGATAGAAATGATGTTCGAGCAGATGATGAAAAAGAACCAAGATTCTGATGCACAATTGGCTTCGCATAACACATCTATCCGGAACCTAGAGGTGCAACCCAAAAGGTGCGCTACCAAGTGATACGGTAGTGAACCCGAAGGGGGGTAACAATCATGTGATGGCGGTTACAACTAGGAGTGGAAGAGGCGGTGATGTGCATGCCTCGGTTGAGAATCAAGTGGTGAATGATGAAATTGAGTTGCAGGATGATGAAGCGCCTTTGAATGTTGACAATGTGGTTGAACCAATAGTGACAAATGATGTGCAGATTGATATTGATGATGAGGCCGGGGTAGAGACTCAAGAGACCGTGAACCCGTCTAGGGAACACATCATTGATATACCCGAGCCGGCGGTTCCTAAGGCAAAGGCACCCTTGCCTAGACCACCTCCACCATATCCTCAGCGGTTAGCAAAGCAAAAGAGCGACAATCAGTTCAAGAAATTCATAGACATGATGAAGAGCCTCACAATCAATATTCCTTTAGTGGAGGCACTTGAACAAATGCCTGGGTACGCAAAATTTATGAAGGATTTAGTCACCAAGAAGCGTTCTATGGAGTGTGAAACAATAAAGATGACGCACCAAGTTAGTATGATTGTGCATTCTATGGCCCCGAAACTTGAGGACCCTGGAGCTTTCACCATTCCTTGCACTATCGGAAGTGCGGACTTTGCTAAGGCCCTATGTGACTTGGGGGCTAGCATTAATCTGATGTCGTACTCAGTCTTCAAGACTTTGGGAATTGGGCAACCTAGGCCAACCTCCATGAGACTTCAAATGGCGGACAGGTCGATGAAGAGGTCTCTAGGTATAATCGATGATGTGCTTGTCCGGGTGGACAAATTCATATTGCCAGCCGACTTTGTCATATTGGATTGCGAAGTGGATTTCGAAGTGCCTATCATTCTTGGAAGACCTTTCCTAGCTACGGGGAAGGCATTGTTTGATGTGGAAGCAGGGGAGTTAACATTCCGTGTGGGAGATGAGAAGGTGGTATTTCATGTGTGCAAGTCAATGAGGCAACCCAATAGTACGGAGGTGTGTTCATTTGTGGACATTGTCACGGCGGTGATAGTGGATGACACAAGTGCCTTGATCAATGTTGAAGATCCTCTTGAAGTCGTGCTTCTTAACATGGATGCCAATGATGATGCCGGTAGAGTGGAGTGCGTGAATGCATTTCATGGAATGGGTTCATATTCATATGAGCCTAGGAAACTATCTTTGGATCTTGAAAATCGCAAAACTCCGCCAACTAAGCCATCAATTGAGGAGCCACCGGTGCTGGAGTTGAAACCACTCCCTCCACACCTCGGGTATGAATTCTTGGGCTCTAATTCTACTCTTCCAATTATTCTTTCTTCTTGCCTTACTAACTTGCAGGTTGAGGCCACTGTGGAGGTGCTCCAAAAGCGAAAAAGGGCAATAGGATGGACTTTGTCGGACATTAGGGGAATAAGCCCCGCATTTTGCATGCATAAGATCATCTTGGAGGAGGATGCACGACCATCTCTTGAACATCAAAGGAGACTCAACGAGGTTATGCAAGAAGTGGTAAAGAAAGAGGTTATCAAGTGGCTTGACGCCGGTGTGGTGTACCCGATCTCGGACAGTTCATGGACCTCTCCGGTCCAATGTGTGCCAAAGAAGGGTGGAATGACGGTAGTGACCAATGCCAACAATGAGTTGATTCCTACTCGGACACTTACGGGTTGGAGAGTGTGTATAGACTATAGAAAGCTGAACAAGGTGACAAGAAAAGATCATTTCCCACTACCATTCTTGGACCAAATGCTTGATCGTCTTGCGGGCCGGGCCTTTTATTGTTTTCTAGATGGCTACTCGGGGTATAATCAAATTCTCATTGCCCCAGAGGATCAGGAGAAGACAACCTTTACATGTCCTTATGGCACGTTCGCTTTCTCAAGAATGCCATTCGGACTATGTAATGCCCCAGCGACCTTCCAAAGATGTATGATGGCAATTTTCACCGACATGGTGGAGGATATCTTGGAGGTATTCATGGACGACTTCAGCGTGGTGGGAGATTCATTCGAAGAATGTTTGGTGAATGTTGATAAGGCAAAAATAGAGGTTATCTCAAGGCTCCCTCCCCCTACTTCTGTCAAAGGGGTGAGGAGTTTTCTTGGTCATGCCGGGTTCTACCGGCGATTCATTAAAGATTTTTCCAAAATTGTGAACCCGCTTTGCAAGTTGTTAGAGAAGGATGTCAAGTTTATCTTTGATGAGAAGTGCATGGAGTCTTTTGAGCTACTGAAACACAAGTTGACAACAACCCCTATAATCACTGCTCCTAATTGGGACTTGCCTTTTGAACTTATGTGCGATGCGAGTGATGTAGCGGTTGGGGCGGTGCTAGGCCAAAGAATCAACAAAATGTTCCATCCTGTGTATTATGCTAGCAAGACTATGAATGAGGCCCAGAGAAACTACACAGTGACAGAAAAGGAGCTATTGGCTATTGTGTTCGCGATGGAGAAATTTAGACCTTACCTTATGGGGGCAAAGGTGATCATACACACGGACCATGCAGCCCTTCGGTATTTGATGACTAAGAAGGATTCGAAAGCAAGATTGATGAGATGGGTGCTACTCCTTTAGGAATTTGATTTAGAGATTGTGGATAGAAAGGGAAGCGAGAATCAAGTTGCCGACCATTTGTCCCGATTAGAGGAAGACGGGAGACCAAGTGATGGTATTGAGATTAATGATAGGTTCCCTGACGAGCAGCTTCTTTCCGTTTCTATGTGTGAAATGCCATGGTTCGCGGACATCGCCAACTTCATTGTGACTGGTAACATCCCATGTGAGCTCTCTTCCAACCAAAAGAAGAAACTCAAGCGGGATAGTTTGGATTTTTATTGGGATGATCCGTATTTGTTTAAAATTTGCACGGATGGAGTGATAAGGAGATGTGTGCCGGAAAGTGAACAAATAAGCATATTGGAGGCTTGTCACTCCTCTCCCTATGGTGGTCATCACGTGGGGGTGAGGACAGCCTCAAAAGTTTTGAGTTGTGGCTTCTATTGGCCCACGTTGTTCAAGGATGCCAGTGAATTGGTGAAGAGTTGTGATGCATGTCAAAGAGCCGGCGATATTTCCAAGAAGGATGAGATGCCCCTCAATACAATTCTTGAGGTGGATATTTTTATGTTTGGGGCATCAATTTCACGGGTCCGTTCGTGAGCTCCTGTGGTAATACTTACATTCTCGTGGCGGTGGACTATGTTTCAAAATGGGTGGAAGCCGTGGCTCTTCCCAACAATGAAGCCCGAAGTGTTGTAGCATTTTTGAAGAAGAGTATCTTTACGAGATTTGGTACTCCTCGGGCCATTATTAGTGATGGGGGGTCCCATTTTTGTAACAAGGCTTTTGATTCATTGCTTGCTAAGTATGGAGTTAATCACAAAGTGACCACCCCCTATCATCCACAAGCTAGTGGACAAGTGGAAGTCTCAAATCGGGAGATAAAGAGTATTCTATCCAAAACGGTGAATGCTAATAGGACCGATTGGTCGAAGAAATTGGATGATGCTCTTTGGGCTTATTGGACGGCTTACAAGACTCCAATTGGTATGTCTCCGTATCGGTTGGTGTTTGGTAAAGCTTGCCATCTTCCAGTGGAACTTGAACACAAGGCTATGTGGGCATTGAGGAAGTTGAACTTGGAATGGGATGTTGCAGCAAATCTCCGAGTGGAGAAATTGAATGAGCTTGATGAGTTTAGATTTCATGCTTACTCCAGCTCGTTTTTGTACAAGGACAAAATGAAGTACCTCCATGACAAGTATGCTCGGGGTAAAGAATTCAAGGTGGGTGACATGGTTCTTCCAATCAACTCCCGGTTGAGGTTATTCCCGGGAAAGCTCAAGTCTAGGTGGAGTGGTCCATTTGAAGTTGTTGGGGTGACCCCATTTGGTGCTATTGATCTAAAGAACAAAAATGGTGAAGTTTTACGAGTCAATGGGCATCGTGTGAAGCATTACTTGGGGAAGATTGATGACAGCCACGTGGTGGCGCTCCTTCATTTGAAGTGATATTGTGGTAAAATGCGTCGTGCCGCGACGTTAAATCAGGCGCTTCTTGGGAGGCAACCCATGTCTTTTTCTTTCTTTTTACTTTTCCGTTGTAGATTAGGATTTTTCAACTCATGGTTTGTGAGATGTTGCAGGGTTGAGGTTGGACCAGTGCAGGGCAAAAGTAGCAAAAATCATAAGGTCTCTGAAGTTTGCCTACGCGGCCGCGCACCAAAACAGTACGGTCCGCGCAGGCTGGTGCAATGGAAGTTGAGTCTCTGAAGTTCTCTTTTGTGCGGTCCGCGCGTGAGAAGGCCAAAATGCATACTCTCTGAAGTTTCCCACGCGGCCGCACATCAAAACAGTGTGATCCGCGTAGGTTGTTCAGGCAACTAAGAGTGCTGGAAATCCAGCGCGGTCCGCGGCCATTTCTGCGCGGCCGCGCTGGTGGGTAAGTAATGGGGCCCAGATTGTTTTCTATAAATAGAGACCCTAGGCTTCATTTTAACCTTTTCGTCAATTTTCTACCTGAGCTCTCAATTTTTCACTGTGCATCAAAACAACAACGTGCTTCAAGTAGTTAAATCTTTCACTACCTCTGGTAACATTCCTCACTAATCTCATTCATAGTTTAGTTTAGTTTATTTTGCTTCTTGTTAGTATAACTTCTTATTTTCTTCTTTTTCTCTTAGTCTTACCTCTTAGAGTAGATTTTGTGTGTTTACGTGAAATAATGGGCATGATTTCTTGATTAGTAACTGAGTAGGGACACCTAGGACCCATAATTTGAGCAAATAAATTGGACTTAAATGAAAATCCTAGTCCTCAGTTCAGTTTTTGCCCTACGCGGCCGCGCGTCTTTTCTGCGCGGTCCGCGCCAGTCTAGCACGGCCGCGCACCAAAACAGTGCGGACCGCGTCAGTGAGATTCAGAGAGTGGTGTCTCTGGTGCATCTTGACCGCAGTCCGCGCCAGTCCAGCGCGTCCGCGTGGCTCTTTTGCGCGGTCCGCGCCCCTATTATTCTGCATCCTGTTTTTAACCCATGCTTTCAACTGTACCATACAATTCACTGCATATGCCTCAACTAATAATGTTAGACTTTTCTTTGCAGATCATGGTAAAGCAACGAGGAGGAAAAGAACAACAACCCGGGAGGGGTGGTTCCTCCCGAGGGGGAAAAGGGAAGCGGGTTGTTAAACTCACTCCCAGACTCGGGAGAATATCAAAAAGACCCATAAGATAATACGGGAAGCTGATAGAGATGCCTCCCATTCTTCAGGGAGTGAGTACACCCCATCCCGGAGTATTACTTCTGAATCTGCTCCAACTCACATGTCTCTCTCGCTCCAATTGCATGACTCTCCCTCAGCTTCACCTACCTCCAAGGGACCAACTGATAAAAGCCTCAAGAAACCGGTGAATGTAGTTTTGGACTCGTCTGATGAGTCCGAGGATAGAAGTGAGGCACAATACTCCACCTCCCCCACAGCTTCATTGTCTGGGGAGAGTGCAGGATACGGCGAGGAGGGTGAGCCCCAAGTTGGTGGTATTGAGAGAACAAGAAAACCGGAAGCATGGGCTGATAGATTTGTCAGTGAAATAGCCTTCCACAGATTTCGAGAGCGGTGGCCCAAAAGAAAGTTGATTCCGGAGAGGCAATTTATTGATTCTGATCTTCTTCCTCTAAACCCACATGTGCAAGCACAATTCCGAACTAGAGAGGGTTGGGTGTTCTTCAAGGAACGTTGCATAGTTGCAAATGAACATATGGTGAAAGAATTTTACTGTAATGTCTATCATGTGGTGAAAGATTCAAAGGTGACACAAGTGAGGGACAAGGTGGTGATGTTTGATGGGAAGTCTCTGAACGAATTTTTGGGGTTCAATGAAGAAGACGAAACCCAATACTTAGAAAAGCTGGCAATGAAAGAAGAGGTTCGCCCGTGGTTGGCCCAGCACTTGGCAGCTCCGGGCACTGTCCCAGTTTGGTTGAAAGCAGGAGAGAAAATTCTGAGAAACACGTTCAGTTTTGAAGCAAAGGGGTGGTTGACCTTCGTGTGTAGTAGGCTTGACCCTTCACTCATGATCACACAGTTCCTATTCCTCGTGCAGTGTTAGTAGCTTCCATTATGGCTGGTTTTCCTCTGAATGTGGGCAACATCATGTCAAGAGTGATTTCTACGGTAGGGCAGGAGACAAACACAAACTACCCCTTCCCAAACACTCTTTCCCTGTACTTCAGAGAGTTGAAGGTAAAGAAGAAGAAATTTGATGTTCAGGTAGATCCAGTGGCCCGCTACTCATGGTACAGTCAGTTAGGTCCCGACAACCCAAAGAGGTCCAAAAAGCCTCAGGCATCCACTTCCACCGCACCTGGCCAGTCTGAGGAGCCAGCGGTTATTGAGCAGTCCACTGAGCCTTCCACTATCCCAGCTACCAGTGAGACATTGCCTCAGGGTCCTTCTTCTATTGTTGGTCCATCTACTGCAGCAGACCCGGATGTCCCTTCATCAAAGACCCGCAGGTTCACTGCCCACCAGCTTGCTCAGTCTCTAGCCAGTTTGAACAACTGGATGTCAGCTGCGACATCCAAGTTGTCAAACTTGGCCACTGTAGTTCAGGCACAGTCAGCCCCTTCCACAGTTAAGATCCCTCCTTCTATTGAGGAGACACTGAAAAAGATCCTGGCCAACCAAGAAAAGATGATGGAGACACAGAATGCCTTGGCTAAGGCAGTTGGAGCACACAACACAGCACTGGGTAAACTTGCTAGGGAGCACAGGAAATTGAGGAAGCAGAAGGCCTCCAAGGAGTCAGTGATGAAGTTGAGGGAGGATGTGGATAAGCTTTTGGCGGATCAGATGCCACTTGACTTGCTTTTCGGGGAGCCAACTGTTCATCCAGCAGCAGTTCAGCCACAACAGGAGGAGACCCCCAGGCCAAGGAAGAAGAGGAAACTCCCTAGCACTGAGGGAGTTGTGATAGAGGTGGCCCAGGTTCATGAGGGTACATCCAGTGTTCCACCGGCGGTTCAGCCTGTCCTTGATCCAGCTCATGTCCCAGCAGCACAGCAGCAGCAGGTTGGAGACCAGTCTGAGGTCCCAGCTACTACAGAGGATCCAGGGACGATAGGAGACCCCACGCATGTGGACTAGGCTTGAGGGGCCTCTTTATATCCTTTTACTATGTTTTTGAGCTTATCTTGGTAGTTGGCATTAGGGACAATGCCAGCTTTTATTCGTGGGGGTGCGCCCTACCATTTTGATTCTGATACATTGGATGACTGTATATATTTATTTCATTTCTAGTCTATGTTTTGGATTGTAAATAGTTGGCCTGTATATAACTTTTAACTTTGGCTACTTTTAGACTCTTATGTATATATTCATCCCGTTGTATATTCTACTCCCCATTGTACATATTCATTCGGTTTTTCTAATTTTCGCTCAAATTTTTCGTTTTTTTAGCCTAGTAGTGAGGCTCATAGCCTTTTGTTTCGGTTTTAGTGTTTTCAATAAGCCCTTGGTTTTCTTAATGCCACGGTTCTTTCCAAGGGTAGTGTGTTGTGCGAACCGGGTGGCTCTTCCCAATGATAGATGGCGTGACAACCTTCTTAAGGGTTTGAGTCCGTTTTTTTTTTTATTTTTCTTCTTTTGATTTTCAAAATTTTGTAGTTAAGAGGACCTCAGGCAAGCTTCACTTGGGCCTAACACATTTGCCTTTGATCCCATGGTCGAAGACATAATGTTGTGTTTAGGATGGTGAAAATTGTGGCCTTGAGACTCTTGTGTTGACCAAACAATCATCATATGGTCGTGTGGGGGCCATTGTGCGCTTGAATTGGAACTAAGGTCGTTGTGGGCTCTCAACTTGATGTCTTTAGGAAACCCTGAGTGTGTGTGTGGTGAGAAGTTGAATTATGAGTCTAAGCTCCAAGCCGACGGTCTAGAACTTGGCCTGAATGTTTGTTGAGGCGAAATCATAGGTGAAACTTGACTTGAGAAGTGAATATAGGCCCTCCTTGATCCGAACTTCCAAATTTGAACAATTTCCATAACCTACCAATGAAATGATCCCTAGTTCAGCCCTTTTGAGCCTTAACCTTCTTCTTTCATGAACCAAATCTACAAGCCTATACCCGTTCTCAATGAGACCTCTCTTGGCACCCAAATCTTCCCTTGAGCAATGGCAAATACCTAAGTTTGGGGGGTTGAGACAAGAAAGGATTCAATGCGGTAAAGAGGCACAAAAGCAAAAGAAAAGGGAGGCAATTAAAAAGAGAAAAAGATAAAAAGAAATGCAAAAGTGAATAAGAACCGGAAACGGGGATTCAAAGAAAACAAAGTGAAAAAGGTTGTGTAAAAGTAGAAAAAGGAGAATGGTTTGAATTGCAAAAGAAAGAGTGACAATGTGTCTCTCTAACCCCTTGAAAGAATTGAAAGAAGTGAAATACTCAAATGAGTCAAAAAGTATGCCATAATGAATCAAAAGAAGTGCTAAAGGGAAGATTGAACCTAAATGAACAAAAACATATCCTACCTTCACCCAAAAGCCTTCACAAAGACTCCTCAAAAGCCCTATATGATCTTGAGTTGAGGGAAGCCTACATTAGTGGATACTTACATAAGGGGCAAGCATATGGTACCTAAAGCTGGACTTATGACCTTCTTTGTGAGAGAAATGAGTGAAAACAAAAATCCATCAACCTCAGGTTGTGTGTCATTACTCTAAAAAGTGAGGTTCGCTTAGGGAGAGTTGAGGATGTGTGAGTTTGGATTCCACAAAGACCAAGGTATTTGAGAAAAGCGCCTTGATGAAATGAGTCAACCCTTGATGCTCTCGTGTCACATGCGTCCATAGTTCTTAAAAGACTAAAAAATGTGTTAATGATGCATTCGTATTGAGGGCAATTGTTAGTCCCAATTGATGCGTGATGAGGCTTCCTTAGGATAAGCTGGAATTACTTGGATGTTTCCTTTTTAGGGATGGGTTTTCTTCTATTTACTTGAGGACAAGCAAAGGTCTAAGTTTGGGGGAGTTGATAACTGTGATTTTAACACGTTTTATGCCCATACTTGCCTATGCCTTATATATGAATTGTCATGAAATAGACTCAGAATGCTTACAAAGTGCGCTTGATTGCAGGTTTGAGCGACAAGATGATGAAAGTCAAGAACCAGCTCAAAACAGAGTGAAACCTGCTCAAGTATCAAAAATCATTAAAGTAGAGACAGGAGGACCTAGCACGGACCGCACTGATTTGTTGTGCGGCCGCGCTAGGAGATTCAGAGAGCACCCATTTCAGGAGTCTCCAAGCGCGGTCAGCGCTCATTTCTACACGGTCAGCTCGCGCTTCAATGTTGTGCGGTCCGCGCTCATTAGCCTGCGCGACCACGCTACTTCTTTGTGCGGTCCGCGTTCCCAGTTCCAGAAGTGAATGATAGAAGGCCAAGACCCCTACGCGGCCGCGCTGTATTTATGTGCGGTCCGCGCCAGCCCCGCAGGGGTATTTTTGTTCGATTTTTCTGGCATAGTATAAATAGAATATTTTATTATTTCTAGGTTAAGTTTTAGACATCAGATAGCAGCAGCACTCGTGAGATTCAAGTTTTAGCCTATTTTGGGCATTTTAACCTTGTTTTAACGTGAATTCGTGTAGATTAACTTCCTAGTTAATAATTATGTTGATTTTATCTACTTCTTCTTTAATTTTTGTTGCCATTATGTCTAGCTAAACCCATTAGCTAGGGTTGTGGCTCAACCCTAGTGTGGGTAATTAATGGGTGTGATTTTTTAGTGCTTGAATGATGTTGGGTGTTTGATATTTGGGTTGATTTTATGTTTTAACTAGGATTTGGTGGTTGCAAACACTAAGTCTAGCTTAGTGAGTCTTGACTCTTCTTGAGAAAGAGTGTCTATGACTCCAAAGTTAACCCAACAAGGAATTGGGATGGACCCATGAGAATGGTAGTCCCAATTAACGGGTAAAACCTCGAGAGAGTAATTACCCAACTTGAACCATAAGTTGCTTGGCTTGTTAGCCTACCCAATTGGTCTCGAGAGAGTCAATTGGGCAAAATCACTCTTTCTACCGAGAGGTGTGAGAGTGAGTGCAATCGTGCAACAGTTATAGCATAAGCCCCATAATCATCATTCTTGTATTAGGCATCTCTACCCGTTAGTTGACCATCTAGGTAAATGCCACGACCCTAGTGTCTTTCTCTATCTTGCATACAACCTAGAATTAATCTCTTAGCATAATTTAGTTATAATTAGTAGTTGTTAAATTGTAGTTGATAATCAGAAAAACCCAAAAATGATAGAAGATCAATTAGAAGCAAACTCGCATTTCTAGGCTAAACAAATATCCAACTCCCTTTCTAGCTCCCTGTGGAAATTGACCCCGATACCACTATTGGGTAAAAGTATTAGCGCCCACTCTTCCAAAGGTTGAGTCCGCTGCGACCTAATCACACTCCGGAACAAAAATACGGTCTCGATACCAACAAGATCAAATCATTTAAGTCATTGCATTTTTAGTCTTATCAATTTTCTTCAAAAATTCATTTCTCGGGCTAGGGACCTCGGAATTCGATTCCGAACATACGCCCGGGTCCCATATTTTAGTACGGACCCTCTGGGACCGTTGGAACACAGGTGCGGGCCCGTTTACCCAAAATGTTGACCAAAGTCAACAAAAATCATCTTTTTAAGCCAAAAATCATCTTTACTTGGCCTCGAGCTCGGTTATTCAAGGGACCTTGAGGTCGGCTTAGAACAATAAAGTATGAACAATAATGCAAAGACAACAAATCTGAAGAATAATTGTTGAGCACGTTAAACAAGAAAGACAGAGCTGAATGTTCTATTGCAGAGAATAATATCAGATGATGTTACAAAATAATTGGGGTTCCCTTTATATAGGAGGAGGAAACCCCAATATATTACATTTCTAATTGTAGTAAAGAATTCTATAGCTGCAGGTGTATAACAGCCTAGTACGGACCCGTACCATTTCGTACAAATCTTATCTTTTAATTTATCCCCTGGTCGTGTTCTTGAGAAATTCCCGCTTTTTCTTGATTGACTTCGAGAGTGTGCTGCCCTCGATGCAGGTCGTGCCAGGCCTTCGATCAGCTTCCTCGAGGTATGTGTCCCTCGATCGGATCTGACTTTCATTTCGAGTTGCTCGGACTCGGACTAATAACCTAATTTAAGACCTCAAAATCGGGCTCCCTGATTTTGACCGTATACAGATAGACCCCGCGTTTCTTATAATGAAATGATGAGAAGCGATTTGTATTCTTGAAGTCCTCAACGATGTCGTCATCCTCGTGATGCAAACGTTCGAAACGTCCCGTAGGTCCGATTTCCCAAAAACATTGAATGCATGTCATCTTTGGCCGGCCACTAAAATTGCCGAACCGTTATAAATATGAGGCGATCCCTCCAAGTGAAGAACTTTACTCTTTCTTCTTCCCTTTTCCATCTTTATCTCTTTCTTCTATCACTTATTTCCTCCGCCTCTTCAAGCGTTAGAAAAACACCAAGCTCTTGCCTGAAAACACCACATCCCTGTGCACCCGTAATACTTAGCTTATAACTATGGCAAAAACTTCCAAGACGGTCCCCAAAAAGGATAAAGCATCATCCTCCTCTACCTCCCGGCCAGCCAAACCGGTGGTGCCGCTAACACTTGAAGAAATCACCCTTGGTGATTGCATTATCAAGAAGGACTTCGGTATCGAGAATCCCCCAGATGTTGAGGGCCGATGCGAGCACGTATCCCGATACATTAGCCTGATAACTAAGCAGCTCGTCAAGTAAGTCAAGGAGGATCGCCGGTGGGGAGACAAGGTCGAGGTGCAGATCCCGAGGCCTAATGAAAGCATAACTACCCATAAGGAGGGTTTTTTGAGTGTTTACACTTACCCCTTCACACTGGGCCCCCTCGATCCGATGGTGATCGACTTCTGCAAGACATATGAAGTCACCCTCGGTCAAATCCACCCTTCGTTCTGGCGCATCGTGATCATGCTGCAGTTTTTCTCCGAGAAGGCCGAGGGTTTGGAATTCACCCTCAGCCACTTAGTCTGGTTGTATCGGCCCCAGTTATTCGGAGGGCTCATCAAGCTGCAGTGTCGAACCACGATGTCCTTCTTCGCCAGCACCGATGAAACCAAAGATCGGGGTTGGATGAGCCGATTTGTTAGAGTCAGGACTTTGGACATCATCCCCGAGGAAAAACTGTCGTTCCCAAAGAGGTGGAACTTTAACCGTAAGTGGAGTCCGTATTTTTTGTATCTATTCATGTTCTTTCATTTTTCATAACTCTCTTATCTTTCTTTCGACAGCCGATGCATGGGCGCCCCTAGCGGTGCCGACCTCGAGGATTGGGTCAGAAAATTAGCTGCCACTTCTTCCTATGACAAACGTAAGTGGCGTGAATTGGCGAAGTGCCAGTGGGAGTCCAAGAACCACGGTAAGTGCTTTTCTATAGTTTCAACATCTTCCATACTTTTGGCGGCGTTTTTACTTACTCATGCTTGCTCGTGCAGGCCTTGGAGATGCGTCCAAAATGAGGCCGGCCCCCGCCTGGGGAAGAAACCAAACCTTCAAACCCGAAGTCCGAGAAGGACAAGAAGAGAAAAAGGGTCTCGAAACCCGAAGACCCTCATGACAAGAAAAACCCCCCTCAAAGGCTGCGAAAAAGGTATGCTCAAACGAGCGCAGGCTCGGCCCAAGACCTCCTGAATGATGAAGTTGGTGACTCGAGCTAGGAAACCAGTCGCGGTCGCCGAGCCTTCCGAACTGGACACATCATCCCATGGTGAGGATGCCCCGAAGGGAGAAACGGGCAAGGCCCCTGCATTTTCGGAGGTCGAGATTGTCCCTCTGCCTTCAACAACTATACCGGGGGGAGGGGGGCTAGATGTCGAGACCCTTAATGATAATGTGAACGCCCTGAGCGAAGAGCTCGGGGCTGCGACAACGGTTCACTCCCTTTCGTTGCCAACTTATTCTGAGGGTCAATCGAAGAAGCCAACGCTATGCCGAAGCCCGATCCAAATAAGGTCATCGAAGATGATCCTTTTCAGGGTTGCTATGCTGGGATCGAGGACGCCAACGATTTTAATGATGCATCCTCCCTTTTAGAGGAGGCTCAACGTCTCCTTATCCGGGTAAGGACCTGCCCTTTCTATTGCAAGTTTTTCTCCCCTTGCCTTCTTTCGACTCAAATGTTTCGTTTTGTGCGTAGGCCGTTGCAAAGTTTAGAACTGAGCTGAGCCAATGCGAGGCCGAGCTCAAGAAGGTTTCAGGCGAAGAGATGGCCTTGAGGTTCCTTTGTAGTCAGAGAGAAAAGGAGCTTAAGGATCTCCGAACAACATTGGCTAAAGCTCAAAAAAGTGACTCCGAACTAGACGAGCAGGTAACAATGATTTTAACAAAGTTTAGCCTTCTTGGCCCTACCTCGGAGGCTAAAACTTTGATATCTCAGCTGCAACAAAAGCTTGATATGATTGGGCAGCTCCGAGGCGAGGTAGATCGAGTTCGGGCTAATTGCCAACAGTGGAAAAAGAACATGGATCAACTTGCTGCCGAAAAGGAAGATGTTAAAGCCCAACTGGCCTTGGCTGAAGCTCAGCTCCGAGGTGCTGAAGCGAAAAGCTTGCTCAGGCCAGGGAAGTCGAGGGGCTGTAGGCCGAACTGGCTAAAGCCCGGATCGAAGCTGCACAAGCTAAGGCTGAAGCTGTACTGCGGCTGATAAATCCATTGCTATATATATGAGAGAAGTCGCGGCTGTTCAACCTGAGTTGTGGGAGGCCTCTGACCGGGCAAGACGGAACAATGAATTGGCTAAGTGCCGAGCTCGGAGGGAGACTCTCGAGGAAATCCATGCTCGGGGGTTCGACCTTGCTGAGGAGATAGCCGAAACACAGGCGCGAGAAACCGATGTAGGTTTCTTGTCTCCTCCATTGATGAGGACGTGGTGAGTAGCTCCTGGGATGGAGAAAGTGAGGACGATGCTCCCGAAAGGGAAGATTCTCCCGAAGATAAAGCCCCTGAAGATGAAGACAGCACTCCCGAGGACGTAGCCCCGAAAATAGATTAGGTTCCTTTTTGTACAAGGGCCCCTTTGTGGGAGTTGTAATATGTTTTGTAAATTCCCAAATGAATATAAAGTAGCTTTTGCTCTGTCCTTGATTTGTGTTGACTTCTATTTTATCTCCGTTTATGAAAAATTCTGCTGATTCAAATGCTAAGTTCGAGTATCGATTTAGACTCGTAATAAGCCCTTAGGATTTTATTGCCCAAGATCATACCCCTTAGGGTTTTAGATGATCCCCGAGCCAAACTTAAAATCAAATTAAAGCAAGCTCGGGATAACGGGGCCTCTGGGTCCGAGTTAAACGAGAACGGGGTCTGAGACTCCCATAGGTCTTCGGCCCTATATTTCTTTTAAGCTGGCCGTTAGGCTCTTGTATATCGGCCCTTAGGCTCTTTTTTAGAATTGGCCCTTAGGCTCTTTTTTAGAATTGGACCTTAGGCTCTTTAAATTGGGCTGTTTCGGCCTCTAAAATGGCTACATAATTTTTCCCTTATTTCGGCTAAAAGACTTAGTGAAATTTTAGTTATGCCTTAGCTTGTGTTTTTGTACCCGTTGGGTTTTTCGAAGGCTCAACGTATCAGAACCTTATTAGACATTTCATTTGTGTAGACATAATCGGACACCTCTGAAGGGTTTTCCGAAGGCTGGTGTTATCGTAGCCTTTAGATTATTCGAGGGCTAATTTATCGAAGCCCTTGGATTTTTTGGGGGCCGAATTTATTGAGGCCCCTTATATTTTGCTTTTGCCCGGGGTAGCCTGACTTAACCAGTTTTTCAATGTTTGAAGGCCTTTAATTTTATAGCGGAAATCGGGCGTCTCCGAATCGCATTATTTTGGTCGTAGCCTTTTTGTGACCGCAGTCTTTCGTATGGCCGTAGCCTTCGGGTTTGTCACTTAGACTTGTTTCCCGATAACTTCCGAACTTGTTCGAAAAGTTAGTCCTCGAGTAAATTGGCCTTGGCTTTCGTTTCGAGGGGGTGCCTCTTTGAGGTCTTATGAATCCGAATTTTCGATGACTCAGTTGTATTGACTGTCAGTGACAGTCCCCTGGTATCTCGGGGTACTTTGGCCCTTGAGCCGCTTCCCGTAGGATTGTAAGTGTAGAGCTCGTATGATATACAAAGTGTTTTTGATGTAACCAGAATGCTTCTTTAAATAGTCGATACATGCGCACATGTTTTGCCGTCGGGGCTCGACTATTCTATATGGACACGGTTCATTCGACCGTTTGGCCCATTACAAAGTTCTCCTATAGAGGCCCTCTTAGGCGTGAAACATCTTTCTCAAAAATATTATAACCTCCGAGGGTGATGCCCCCAGTATTCGAGGTTGATCGAAAAGAAGCCTTGAATACTTGTTGAATGTTCCTTAGGTAGCATATGGGTGTTGCCTCGTTAAAAACCTTGCCGGTAAAACCCATTTGGGATACAAACCCGATCTAAGGAAAAAAAAGAGGGAAATACATGCTTTCAAACCCAAGGCCTTCGGGCTGTAGGATGACTCGATGTCTCTAATCAAGCGTCTGCAAGGAGTTAGTTTTAAATATGAAATGGGAAAGGGGACAATGCTATACCTCAGCAGTAATATCGCTTGAGCATTGATACATTCCAATTGTTTGGTAGTTGCTCGCCTTCCATTGTGCTAAGTTTGTAGCATCCTTTCCCTATGACTCCGAGGACACGGTACGGTCTTTCCCAATCGGGACCTAGTTTCCCTTCGTTTGGGTCCCCGACTTTGAAATATCGAAGGTTCGTGCTTCTGTTAAAATACCTTTCGATCCTTTGTTTTTGCGCGGCCATTCGTATTAAAGCGGCCTCACGCTTTTCATCGAGTAGTTCGAGAGAAGTGTTCATAGCTTCGTGATTTGAGTCCTCGGTGGCATGCTGAAACCTGACACTAGGTTCCCCGACTTCGACTGGGATCAATGCTTCGGATATACCAATGAAAACGGGGTCTCCCCAATGCTCGACTTCGAAGTTGTTCGATATGCCCATAGCACCTCGGGCAATACTTCTCTCCATTTCCCCTTCGCATCATCTAACCTTTTCTTCAAGTTTCGAATGATGGTTTTTATTGTGGACTCGGCCTGACCATTTGCACTTGGGTGATAAGGTGCTGATAGGATCCTTTTGATTTTATGGTCCTCGAGGAATTTGGTCACTTTGCTGCCGATGAATTATTTCCCATTGTCACATGTTATTTCTGCGGGTATCCCGAACCGACATATGATGTGGTCCCATATGAAGTTGATGCCTTCTTTTTCTCTCACCTTCTCGAAGGCCTGTGCTTCAACCCATTTTGAAAGTAGTCAGTCATAAATAAAATAAACCTAGCTTTACCTGGCTCCGTGGGTAGGGGGCCGACGATGTCCATCCCCCATTTCATGAATGGCACGGGGATAGGACCAAGTGGAGTTGTTCACCGGGTTGATGGATGACTGGTGCAAACCTCTGGCATTTGTCGCACTTCCGAACGAACTTGGTATCCTTTTCCATGCTATCCCAATAATACCCTGCTCTGATCACCTTGCGAACCAAGGAGTCTGCACCGGAATAGTTCCCACAGGTGCCCACGTGGATTTCTCGTAGTACATAATCAGTGTCCCCGGGTCCTAAACATACTTCCAGTGGTCCATTGAAGGTTCTTCTGTACAACGTTCCACTTTCATCGAGCGAGAATCGAGCTGCTTTGGCTACAAGTGTTCTTGACTCTTTTGGGTCTGTGGGGAGCTTCCCATGTTTCAAGTAATCAATGTACTTATTCCTTCAATCCCACGTTAGACTTGTTGAATTAATCTCTGGATGGCCTTCTTCGACCACCGACTTCGATAGCTGGACGACAGCCCCCGAGATTATATCGTCTTCTTCGACCGATGACCCCAAGTTTGCAAGTGCGTCGGCCTCGCTATTATGTTCTCGAGGTACATGGTCCAGTGTCCACTCCTTGAAGCGGTGCAATGTCATTTAAAGTTTGTCTAAGTACCTTTGCATTCGATCGTCTCGAACCTCGAAGCTTCTATTTACATGATTTACTACCAAAAGGGAATCACACTTTGCCTCGATGACCTCTGCTCCAAGGCCCTTGGCTAGTTCAAGACCTACAATCATGGCTTCGTACTCGGCCTCGCTGTTAGCCAATTAGAAGTTTTGCTAGATTGTCTAATAACACTGCCCGTAGGCGGTTTCAAAATGATGCTGAGCTCGGATCCTTTCACATTCGAGGCACCGTCTATGAAGAGGTTCCAAACCCCCGATGATGTACCCGATTTTAGAAAAAGTTCCTTCTCTACTTCGGGTACGAGGGCGGGCGCGAAGTCGGCCACGAAGTCTGCCAAAATTCGAGACTTGATAGCCGTTCGAGGCTGATATTCGATATCATATCCTCCAAGTTCGATGGCCCATTTGGCACATCTGCCCGATAATTCGGGCTTGTGCAAGATATTTCGAAGCGAGTATGTAGTCAGTAAACATATATGATGGCATTGAAAATATGGTTTTAATTTCCTAGATGCGCTTATTAATGCAAGAGCTAATTTTTCCAAATGTGGGTACCTAGTTTCAGCATCTCCTAGGGTCCGACTCACATAATAGACAGGAAATTGCGTACCTTGCTCTTCTCGAACCAACATGCCACTTACCGCTACCTCGGACACAGACATATACAAGATATCGTTTTAATTCTTCCAAAGCTTACTGGCACTCCAGGTCCATGCGAAGTTGTTCTTCTTCTTGAGTAGGGAAAAGAAGTGATGGCTCCGATCTGATGACCTCAAGATAAATCGACCTAGGGCAGCTATCCGTCCGGTCAGCCATTGCACGGATTTCACATTGTTTACCACGGTGATTTCCTCGATGGCTTTGATTTTATCGGGGTTGATCTCGATACCTCTATTCGATACTATGAAGCCCAGGAACTTGCCCAAGCCGACTCCAAAGCGCATTTCTCGGGGTTGAGCTTCATGTTGTATTTTCTAAGGATGTCGAATATCACCTGCAAATGGGTCAAATGGTGCTATACGCGCAGGGACTTAACTAGCATGTCATCAATATAAACTTCCATGGATTTGCCTATTTGATGTTCGAACATCTTATTAACTAGACGTTGGTATGTGGCTCATGCATTTTTTAGCCCGAAGGGCATTACATTATAACAATACGTACCATACTTTATGATGAATGAAGTTTTTTCCCTGTCCTCCGGGTTCATTTGAATTTGGTTGTATTCGGAGTAGGCATTAAGAAAGGTAAGGATCTCATGGCCGGCCATACGCATCGATCAAACGATCGATGTTGGGCAATAGGAAAGATTCTTTAGGGCATGCTTTGTTCAAATCTTTGTAATCTACACACATTCTAAGTTTATTCCCCTTTTTAGGGGCTACTACTACGTTAGCTAGCCATTTGGGATACTTCACTTCCCTGATGGATCTTATTTTGAGAAGTTTGGTTACCTCTTCTTTGATGAATGCATGCTTTACCTCGGACTGTAGTCTCCTCTTTTGCTTCACTGGCTTAAATTTGGGATCGACACTTAGTCAATGGGTAGTTATCTCCGGTGGAATACCTGTCATATCTAAGTGGGACCAAGCGAAGCAATCAATATTATCAAAGAGAAACTGAATAAGCTTTTTCCTGAGTTTGGGGGTTAAACCCGTCCCTAGGTGTACCTTTCGTTTTGGAAGACGCTCAACTAATATGACCTACTCGAGTTCTTCAACCGTGGATTTCGTCGCATCTGATTCCTCGGGGGCAATGAAGGTTTGGGGGATGAGTAAATATTCTTCTTCGTCCCCAGCCACCTGTTCATCGAACACTTGTCCCTCGAGCTCAACTGAGGGCACGGACTATAATTGCTATTTGGCCACCTGCTCATCCTTCAATTTTTCTGATGTGGATGGTGCCGATACCGTTGCAAAGTCGTGAACTGCAAACATCTCCTTAGTTACATGCTACTATCCATATACTATTTTCACGCCATCCTTCGTTGGGAACTTCATCATCTGATGAAGGGTCGATGGCACCGCCGTCATGCTGTGGATCCACGACCTTCCAAGCAAAGAATTATACCTCATGTCACCTTCGATGACATGAAATTTGGTGTTTTGTATGGTTCCGGCCACGTTTACTGGGAGGATGATTTCTCCCTTCGTTGTTTCACTTGCCATGTTAAAGCCATTCAAGACCCGAGATGCCAGTATGATCTGATCGAGCAGCCTGAGCTGCTCCATGGCCCTTGACCTGATTATATTTGTCGAACTACCTAGATCCACGAGAACACGTTTAACTTGAACTTTATTTAAAAGGATAGAAATTACCAGTGCATCGTTGTGAGGTTGAGATAAAGCCTCAATGTCTTCCTCGCTGAATGTGAGGGTGTCTTCGGGCAGGTAATCCCGAGTCTGTTTCTCCCTTGTGATGGATACTTTGGTACGTTTGAATATTGGTCCCTGTGGGACGTCGACTCCACCGATGATCATGTGGATGACATGTTGAGGTTCTTCAGGTTCATTCTTTCTGGCTGCATCCCTCTCCCTGAAGTGATTCTTAGCCCGATCACTTAGGAATTCTTGAAGGTGCCCCTCATTGAATAACCTAGCTACTTCCTCCCTTAGCTACCTGCAATCTTCCGTTCTATGACCATGCGTGCCATGATACTTGTACATCAAGTTCGAGTTCCTTTGGGAGGGATCGGTCTGCATTGGCCTGGGCCACTTAGTATCCTTGATTCTCCCAGCAGCTGAAACGATCCCTGATGTATCTATGTTGAAATTGTACTCTAGTAATCAGGGAGCCTCGGTGGGGTCGGCGTGTTTATTGAACCCGTTCTTGCTCATGAGTCCCCGAGAACCTTGACCTTGGTCACTTCTTCGATTGCTCCGAGAGGTGTTGTAGCTCGGGCTGTGTTTCTTCGATCCGCATATGGTTGATACCGTTCTTTGCTGAATCTTGATCCCCGGTCTATGTCCCTCGGGGGCTTGGCCGCAAACCTGTTAGGATGAACTGAGCCCGAGGGGGCTCCAAACTGGTCGTCCTCGACCCTAATTTTTGATTGATAGCGATTGTGCACATCCGACCACGTCATGGCTGAATATTCAATCAAGTTTTGCTTTAGCTGTCGAGATGCAACCGAGCTTCTTTCATTCAAACCTTGCATAAAGGCCTGAACTGCCCAGTCATCGGAGACTGCGGTAATTCCATTCTTTCCATCTGAAACCGGGACACGAACTCCCACAGTATCTCGTCGTCCCTTTGTTTTTTTTGAAGACATCCGATTTTCTTGTGGCCACCTTTATGGCCCCGGCATGTGCTTTCACGAAGGCATCCACCAACATAGCAAATGAGTCAATGGAGTTAGGAGCTAAGTTGTGATACCAGATCATAGCTCCTTTTGATAATGTTTCCCCAAACATTTTTAACAATACTAACTCGATTTCATCATCATTCAAGTCATTTCCTTTGATTCCACAAGTGCATGAAGTAATATGTTCATTAGGGTCACTTGTTCCATTATATTTCGGTATATCGGGCATGCGAAACTTCTTAGGAGTGGGCATTGGAGCCGCACTTGGGGGGAAGGGTTTTTGTATGAACTTTTTCGTGTCCAGCCCTTTCAAAATCGGAGGTGCTCCTGGTATCTGTTCGGCTCTTGAATTGTATGTCTCCACCTTTTTGTCATTTTCTTCAATTTTCTTTTCTCCAGACTCGATTCTTTTAGTCAGTTCTTCGAGCATTTTCATAATAGCGGGATCAGTCCCCGAGCCACCTTCATCGGGCCTCTCTAGCGCCGGTTCGTTCACTGGTTCGACAGTGTTAGGAGTTCTGTTCTAGCTCTGAAGTTGAGCGATGGCAACTTGCTGAGCTTGTAGCATCTCGAATATCACCTGGAGGCTGACTCCTCCTTCTTCCAATCCTTGTATTTCCTGGCCTTCGGCTCAGGCTTCCCTGTGTACAGTCCTCACGGGGTCTGTGCATGCGTCCGTGTTCGGAGCGTTGTGCGAACTGATATTAACTGGCTCCACGTTTGGCCTTCCCTCAGGGTTTTGGGTGGTACACCAAGCCCTATACCGCTGTTTTCCTTGAGTCCCTCACTGTCATGAGCAGGTGCGTTTTGTGTGCTAGACATATTTTGGCCTGAAATCAAAAAAATCTTTGACAAGAAAAAGTGTGAAGAATAACGTGTGTTATCAGAAAACTAGAACTAAAATAATCACTATTATCTTTAGCCCCACGGTGGGCGCCAAATTATTTACCTCAAAAAATGTAAGTAACAATTAAAGATAATTTGTGGTTTTAAAGATATGTGATATATTCTAATACTAGTGATTATACAAGTAATATTAAGCTTAAGTAAGAAGAAAAGTTGAACCAAATCAGTGTTGCTGGAGCAATAGGGGCCTCGAGCTCGGTTATCCCAGGGACCTTGAGGTCAGCTTAGAACAATAAAGTATGAACAATAAAGCAAAGACAATAAATCTCAAGAATAATTGTTGAGCACGTTAAACAAGAAAGACAGAGCTGAATGTTCTATAGCAGAGAATAATATCAGATGATGTTACAAAATGATTGGGGTTCCCTTTATATAGGAGGAGAAAACTCCAACATAGTACATTCCTAATTGTAGTAAAGAATTCTATTGGTACAGGTGTATAACAGCCTAGTACGGACCTGTAACATTTCGTACAAATCTTATCTTTTAATTTATCCCCTGGTCCACGTGTTCTTGAGAAATTCCCGCTTTTTCTTGATTGACTTCGAGATTGTGCTGCCCTCGACACAGGTCGTGCTAGGACTTCGATCAGCTTCCTCGAGGTATGTGTCCCTCGACCGGATCTAACTTCCATTTCGAGTTGCCCGGACTCGGACTAATAACCCAATTTAAGACCTCGAAAATCGGGCTCCCTGATTTTGATCGTATACAATGTGCTTTACAGAGAACTTTTCTATCTTAGTCACTTCCTATTCTGAATGTCCAGCATTCTCAAACGGTCTTTTGGCTTTGAAAATCTTTTGGATAATCCACGATGCACTCTTTGGCTCTATGTTCCATA
The DNA here is from genome assembly GCF_001879085.1 of Nicotiana attenuata. Lineage (NCBI taxonomy): Eukaryota > Viridiplantae > Streptophyta > Magnoliopsida > Solanales > Solanaceae > Nicotiana > Nicotiana attenuata. The sequence goes on from NC_031998.1 coordinate 46,543,139, forward strand.
TAGTATTCCCCTTTATGTAGTAAGCATGTATCCACTGAAACCAAAGCTTTTCCTTTTGTGTGCAGATGTTCCATAAGAGCTTGCATATAGCTTCTTTGTTCCACAATTCCACATTGATGAAATTTAAGCCTCCTGCTACCTTTGGAGCACACAATTTATCCCAGGCAATCAATGCCTTCTTAGTAGGTTCAACACTCCCCGACCATAAGAATCTCTTGCATATTGTTTCGATGAATTGTATGATCTTTTTTAGCAGAACAAAGATTTGAGTCCAGAATTTCTGAATTGCCACTAGTACACTCTTGATTAGCATTGCTCTACCTGTATATGATAGAAAATTTGTTGTCCAACACTGTATCCTGCTCAGCATTCTATCAATTAGGGGTTCACACTGCATTACTGTCAGCCTCTTTGTGCTCAAAGGGACTCCAAGGTACCTGAAAGGTAATTCTCCTTTAGTGTACCCTAACATGTCCATAATATGTTGTTGTGTTCTGTTGTCCACTCCTCCAAAATAAATGCAGCTTTCAATTGAGTTTGCAATTAGTCCTGATGCTGCAGAGAAAGTTAGAAACTGTTGTGTAGACTCTTGACTGATTGTGTGTCTCCTTTATAAAATAGCAATAAGTCATCAGCAAATCCCAATTGTACTAGATTGACTTTAGCACATTTTGGGTGAAATTTTAATTCCTTCTTCTCTTTCAATTGCCATCACAAATAGCAATGGTGATAAGGGGTACCCCTGTCTAAGTCCTTTCCTTGCCTCGAATGGCTTGGTAGGCTTGCCATTGATAATAACGGAATAAGAAACTGTGCTAATACATACCATTATACACTTCACAAACTTTTCAGGAACTCCCAGCAATTTCATCACCTGCTCAATATATACCCATTCTACAGAATCATAAGCTTTCTGCATATCAATCTTTAGCATGCACCTTGGTGATATATTCTTCCTCTCATAGCCTTTTACCAATTCATGACTCATAATGATGTTGTCTCTGATCATCCTTCATGGCACAAAAGTTGTTTGGAAATTGTCAATAAGGTCTGGCATGACTACCTGCAATCTTGTTGTTAGAATTTTTGATTTGTCTTATATAGCACAGTGCAACAGGATATAGGTCTAAACTCCTATATGCTATTAGAGTAATGGTGGTACAATTGATAGCTTTACACATTTCTGCACTTTCAAAGAACTCCATCACTGCTTCAGTAACCTTATCACCCAGTATATGCTATGTTTTCTTAAAGAAAAATGAATTATAGCCATCACATCCCGGTGCTTTGCTGTCATCAATGTCCAGTATTGCTTGTTTGATTTCTTCTTTTGTGACTGGCGTGTTTAGCTGTAATTGTTGTTGCCTGCTCAACATATATCCCTTCTACATGATTTCTGTGTTGACTGTTGGTAATGGTAGAGCTGCTGTGCTAAGTAACTTCTTGTAGAAGTTCAGAATTTCTTCTTCCACTTCATTTGAACTCTGGAGTATTTGCCATGTACTGTTAACTAGTCTACCAATATGATTTGTTGCTTGCCTATTTTTCACACAAGCATGGAAGTATGATGTGTTTGAATCCCCTAACTTGAGCCATTTAATTCTTGATTTCTGCTTCAATACACTCTTCTCTACCTCTAGCCATTTAGCCAATTCCAGCTTTGTAGCCTTTTCTTGTGCTAGTGTCTCACTGACATTTCCTGGTCCTAGCATTTAAGCATGTATACCTTCTAGTTTAGTTCTTGCTGCTTGAATCTTGTGCCTAATGTTGCTAAATTCTTAACTATTCAACTTTTCAGGTCCCCCTTTAACATTTTGAGCTTATTCCAGACCTTTAACATTGCATTTCCATGTTGCCTCTTTATCCAACATTGCTTAACTGTATCATCAAAGTCTTTATGTTGTGCCAAATAGTTTAGGAATTTGAATGGACTTCTTCCAGCTTGATTATTGTCATCAAAAGTTATGCTTAAAGGGTAGTGATCAGAAAACCCAGGATTCATTATAATCCCCTCCATAGCAGGCCAATTTTGAATCCATTCTGCATTAACTAGAATTCTATCAATCTGCTGTGAACATGATTGTTTGTCCAAGTAAACTTTCTACCCACAGTTCTGAGTTCAGCTAGTCCGACATCCAATATGAACCCTTTGAAGTCTCTCACCTCAAACTCTTGTACTGCAATTACCTGCACTCTATCCTCACTAGATAGGATAGTGTTAAAATCTCCCATTATTAAGCTTAGTCCACTGATTCCAGCCATAGTTCCCCTCAGATCCTCCCATAATGCCTTCCTATCCTGTATAGTATGCATTCCATATACAGCTCCAATGTTAAACTTGGTGATATTCTGGTTTATAGTCACCCGTCCTACAATATATTGCTTATGTATTTGATATGCCTCAAACTCCACCTTTGTCTAATCCGGCACTACCCATATTCTATCTCCTGGAGCAGCATCATAATTTGCTATCCATTTCCAATTACTAGTCACCTTCTTGATTATTGAATCAACATTTGGTTCGTTGACTCTATTCTCTAGAACAACCATTAATACTACCTTATTCTTGATACTAAATTTTTTGAGTTCTTTTTGCTTATATATTTTATTCAGACCCCTAACATTCCACGAAATGATATTCATCATCATATAGTAGTTATACTAGAGTCACCACCTCTGTCCCTTTCACTAGGCTGCCCTCTTTTCTCTTGAGCTTCAGAAAGTTGCACAATCTTTTGTGCTGTATCAACTAGGGCTTTGAAGGCATTCCCAATATATACCTCATTCTCATTTACCACTTTTTTGTTCTTCTTTGATGCAGACTTTCCCCTAGCCATCTGCCATTGCTCTTCATTTTTCTGTTTGCTCTGCACCTCATCATTTCCTAATTCCACTTGTTCCAAAAATCTCCCATGTGCATCAATTTATCCACCTTAGGATCAAGTACCCTCACAATTCTTCATTCTTGTTTCTTATTCTGTACTCGAACTCTTTGTTGTCCTCCCTTCTGGTTCTGCTTCTGTTGGTCTTTACATGAATGCCCAATTTGACAGTATTGATGTTTCCAATCATATTGTATCAACTGTTCAATCACCTTTCCCTTGGGATCATATAGTTTGATTGATCCTGGTAATGGCCTAGTGATATCCATTTCAATTAGTACCCTAGCATATGAAATTCTATCAGCCGCTGTGGTGCATGCATCAGCATATAGGGGTTTGCCCAGACCACTCCCAATTTTGCTTAAAGCCTGATTACTCTAGTAGTTCAGTGGAAGCTTTGGGAATTTGACCCATAGAGGAATGGTTTTCAGCACTCCCTCATTAAAATCAAATCCATCCATCTATGGTCTAAGTATAATTGGCCTGCTGTTCAGAGTATACGGTCTATTCATCAACACATCATCCCTATCTACACAACTGTTCATCAAAATTATAAAATACCCATCATTATGGAAGAGTACCTTCGGTTTTATGATCTTACTCCACTGGCCTGCTATGAATCGCTCAATTGCCCCAATAGTTGGAGTATTTCCAACCACATACATGATTATCGCTCGATTCCACTTCTGATTTTCCTCAGCTATGTCCTCTTCCAATAATTGCACTACAACTTCTCCTTCCCGTATCACCGGTGGAATATACGATAGGTTCATTCCTTTTGCTTCAAATTTGTTTTCATGAAGCAAACCTGCCCAGGATCTTCCCCCATTTCCAGTTGGCATTGCTTTCCTCTCGTTCATGTGTTTCTTAGCTTCAATTTCAGCAGTTCCTGTTCCATTACTCTGTTCCTTTGGCAAGCTTACAGTTACTGTTCCATTGGTCTGTGTTTTACTCGTACTCGCTCCTCCAATTGAGACTGGCAAAACATCCACTTTGGTTATCAATTGATTGACTGGGCTCCTTAGTACTACTGATTGTGGCCGATTAATGCTCAGATATGGCTAATGTAGATCATTATCACTATCCAGATCCAGATCTTCCTCTTGTACTTTACCTTTGGCTTTTCATGTTGCTTTCCTTGCTCTCTTGTAATGATATCTGTGATTTTCTGTTCTATTACTGATGTTTTGTTGTGGTTCTTCTTTGGTCTCCCTCTTCCTCCCATTTCCGGCAAGGGCGCAGGTTAGCTAGCATCTAACGTGCGCTGAAAAGTTTAGTGACAAATACGAAATTAATATATTTTAAAGGGTAAAAAAGGCGAACGATATTTCGCTATAAGGGATTTCGTACTTTTAATATAGTGTATATATATAT
>NC_031998.1:46547414-46555846 GCF_001879085.1 Nicotiana attenuata
TATATATATATATATATATATATATATATATATATATATATATATATATATATATATATATATATATATATCCTCTTGACTTCTTCATGTATTTACTTATTTAAATACTGACACCCAATAATAAAAATTATGGCTCCACTACTGTAGTAACTAAAGAACTAAAATACCAAATAAAATATTAATAAACCATATTTTATTAAAAAAAATTCTAGAAGATAATTTGATAAGAACTTTTAACTTACATAAATAAATTCACAAAAAACAAAGAGATAAAGAAAAGAAAAAAAAATTAAAGCATAACGAAACGAATATTCCAAATATATACGGATGCTTGTTGATGCAAAAAATTGGAAATAAATAATTTTTGGTACAAAGATTTACCATTTTATTAAATAATTACAATTGGTTAATATCTTTTATGTCAAAATAATAAATACCAAAAGAAAGATATTTATTTATTAAAATTTAACTCCTTTTTAAAATCCCTACATATTAGTAGTTTTCACCTAATTGAAATAAGGAAAGATTTAATAATTAAATTTTTAGTTGATATCAAAGTCCTAATATTATAAAATTAATTATATTACTATTACTAAATATTAGGAAAATAATCAAATGACTATTTTGTCCAGTGTGAACTCTAGTTTAAGAGGATAAAAAAGGCGAACGACATTTCGCTAAGGGCCTTCGTGCTTTTAATATAGTACTAGTCTTAGGGTACGCGCTTTGCGCGTGTACCCCATATCAATAAGTATAAAATTTTAAAAATTATATAAATAATATTAATTTATGTAAAGTTGACGTGCAATTGTAAGTGTTATTTCAAAAGTATTTCTAGAATTTGATGTGAATTAATGAATATAAAAATTATCATGAATATTGGGATAATTTATGTCTAATTATAGTCTTTCTTGAATGTTTATTTACATTTTGACATAATTTTCATAGAAGAAATATTGGGTTAAATAGTAATGGACATACTATTGTATACCCAAATAATCAAACATAAGTTTCCAGAAAAGAAAAATCTCAAATTTTCTTAGCAAGAATTCTTTGAATAGAATACCAAAACCAAACTAATTATATACCTTGAGTTTTAACCCTTTGATGACATGGAGTCTTTCATTATTTTAATATCATTACCTTTTGCATCCTAAATTTAAAATTAAATTAAATGAGATGAAAGTGATGAAAATTACTAATAAAATCTTAAATCTAAAAACAGTATAAAGTGGTCGAAACTGAAAGTGCTTGAAATTTAATACTACTCAATTTAAATGGAGTTAAAAATAAAGACTTCACTAAAAGGAATTGAGAAATCAAAGTCCAAAATTTAGAAAAATAATTAAATCACTTATCCTAAATATTAGAAAAATAATTAAATTATTATTTTTAAATATTTGAAAAATAATTAATGACTATTTTGTCTAGTATAAATTTTAATTTTAAAGAATAAAAAAGACGAACGGCATTTCGCTAATGACCTTCATACTTAAGGTACACGTATACCTATATCAACAACTATGTAATTATTTAATAATACAGAAATATTATTAAATAACATATTTAAGTTATAAAGTAAATTTTAAAAAATATATAAGTTATTGAAATGATGAATATTGATATTGCTGATCTAGGCGAGAAGTAAATTAAACAAAAACTTTTTCAAAAAATATTATATTATATTTAATTCTTAAAATATAACGTAGCTAAAAGAGAAGAATACGTTTTCAAGATAGAATTAAATTGTTTTCATTTTCAAAAATTCATAACATAAAAATTCGTCCCTCTTTTCTTCAAATTAAAAAAAAAAAGATGCAGTAGTTGTTCAATTTTTTCCGTTAATGGATTTGAATCCTAAGTGTAATGGTTTCTGGTGAGGTATTAAAGATTTTGAGTTTCCAATGTATTTCAATGTACGTAAGTTAGTTAATATATTTGGTCCTAAATTAGAACTTTACTTTATACACGGAAGAAATTTAGTTGATTTTAATGTTCTAAATATTAGGGCTTTCTACAGGATAATTCAATTATGAAAAGTTTTAATAAATATAATTTTATTTTATTTCAAGGGTAAATGATAATTTTATCTAGTGTGAAATCTTTTTTTAAAGAGGAAAAAAGGCGAACGACATTTCGCTAAGGACCTTCGTGCTTTTAATATATTATTATATATTATAGATTATAGATATAGATATAGAAAATTAGCTCAATTAAAGCTCCACTTGTGAAGAGTTTAAACAAGAAGAGAAAGTCTAAGCATTTCCCTAACTCACTCCCTTGCATTCTTATAGTGAATAACCAAAAATATATATTATCATTAAATAACACTAAATAGGTAAATAGATACCTTTCCAGAAAACAGAAGGAATAAGCTAAAAAGAAGGAAATGCTCAAGGAAAAGTAAACGAGAATTATAAATAAATCATATTCTTTATTCTACCAGGGTCCCTCCCCCAACCCCCCCCCACCCAACAAACCAACCCCCCAAGAAGAAAAATAATTAAATTTTAGAGCGCAAACCAAATAAGTCAAAATTTATCTATAAATAAAGTAGGCTTTTTTCACTTTTAGCCCGCGCCAGAAACTATTTACATTTGATAGCCGAAAAAGGATATAAAATTTGTATAATTTTTGTGTATAACATACATAATGTATATATATATACAAAAGATATTCAACAATATATATATATTTTTTGGCTATTATTTTGAGAGCGTCTATACCGTGTATAAGGTAATTAGTCTCTCCATCCAAACTGTAGAGCTTAATTTGTCATTTTTATGACTAAATCTGAGAGCAGACACATGCATGAACTCCGTACAGAAACTGATTCTCTTTTGTGCCCATTTGTTTAGTAGTCTCAGAAAAGCATTCAATCGTCTCCTCAATAAGTCCAAAGATCACTTATAAACCATCTTCACATACTTAAACTATATATTCCTTTCGAAAAAAGCACGTCATATATCTGGTGCCTAACGTATATTAAAATATAAATTCATTTTCCTGCTAAAGTTCTTACAATATAATTAAAGAAATATCTCTATTTGTTTTGCATAAAGCTAGATTAGTATCTCTCTCCCCTTCCATCAAAAAGTTTGCTGTTCATTCCTTAAAAAGATTTTTTTTTATAGAACAACATGGAAAGACATGTAATGAAAAGCTAGGCGTGAATGAGAATATTATTGCACTCTCTGAGAAATTCTCAACAACAACGACAATAATATACCAGTGTAATCTCACAAGTGGAGTCTGAAGAAGATAGTGTGTACAGAGACGGAGCCAGGATTTGAAGTTATTGGATTTGGGATTCTAACCTTTTTATGTTACTGGGTTCTAAAGTAAGAATTTGTACCTATTCAATGAATTTCTTAAGCCAAATATATGATTTGGACTAAAGCTACTGGGTTCGGCCGAACCCGTTGTCAAAGCTCTAGCTCCACCCCTGAGTGTGTACGCAGACCTTACCCTTACCTTGTGAAGGTAGAAAGGCGTGTACGCAGACCTTACCCTTACATTGTGAAGGTAGAAAGGCTGTTTCGGATAGACCCTCGGTTCAACTTCTCCGGATTGTTAATTCTAATTGCAATTATACAACATATATATAACAACTTTGCATCATGTATATAACATATATAGTATTAGCTTTATATATTGACAGTGTAAAAGAATTTATAAACTAATCATATCATCTAAGATAAGAAGAGGTAATCATCCATAAGTGATGATTAAATTCACAGAAAATATGCAAATTCTTTCCATGATCAGTATATATAAGTTAATTAAATACACAGTGTAGTAATATATTATAGGCTTTACCTGTTCATTTCCTTCGCTGGCACTATTAAGGATATATTCGAATTGATGGGTGTATGGGGAAAAAACTGAATTTATATTGAAGGTGACGTGGCATGACACGTGGACTGGTCAAATGGTCAAAACATGATGATCAGTTAAGAGGCACGGGCGATATCAGATACGAGGAGAAGAAAGTTAAATAGGCACGAGATGCTATTCAAATGATACGAGTCTCGTATCTATTTAACTTAATTAAAGCCAGGAGGTCAGAAGGAATTGAAGATATGAATCTGATGGCATAAAGGAGTCTAAATTCAGTATTAAATGTCAATACGTTAGCGAATCAGTATTAAATAGGAATGATTGTGTAACGTTTCATTTAATGTCATTTAATGCTCATAATTGCCTCTTTAAGGCTAAGGCATTATACCTTTTCCTAGAAAAATCAACTATAAAAGGAGGAGGTCTCAGCATTTGTAGGGACACGAAAAATCATTGAGATTACATTGAAATACAAACTTATTTACTGCTTTATTATCCTCAAAAAATTTCTTATTCTTTTCGTCTCCTGATTATCAGTAACCCGATTTTTTCTCTTAATTTCTAGTTTTAACCGAAATTCTATTTTTTGGTTAAACAAATTGGTTCCGTTACCGGGAATCTGATAATCTATTCCTTTTTAAGTTACATTTTATTTGTTGTTATCATCATGTCAAACGACAACAACAACAACAACAACAATAATGCTGATGAAAATCAAATCCATCAGAATCAAGGAGATTACACAACATTAACGTAGTTCCTTCCCCTCAAAATTCACCACATCAATCTTGTGAAGGTACTCCTGCACCAGAATCTCATGCTGACGAGCAAGGACAATCTGAACATTTTGAGGGACCAGATGAAGCTTTACAGAAAATAATTGATGCACGGGTTAGCCAAGCTCTTCAAGCTCTAGTTAGCCGGTTACCTGCTGCATCACCCACACCTACGCCTAATAACAATACATTGGAGAATTCACGTTCTGGCCTTGTTAATTCTGCAAATGAGGGAACCCCCAGCGAACCACGAGAAACGGATCCAGGTAATACAAATAATTCTCATTTACAAAATTTGGTACTAACTTTGTAGAAACAGCTCAAAGAACAAAACGAGCGCATCGAGCAAATCCCTGGAGTCCCCCCAATAATCAAAGGAGTAGATGTGGATAAATACTCACAACAACCTTGGAAACCAAGTGCTGCTCCCCTTCCAATCCCTAAAAAGTTCAAAATGCCTGACATTTCAAAGTATGATGGCACAACGGACCCATGTGATCATGTGACGGCATTTACTACAGGTGTCAAAGGCAATGATTTAACCAAGCAGGAAACAGAGTCCGTGTTGGTCAAGAAATTTGGAGAAACACTCACCAAGGATGCACTAACCTGGTATTCTCTTTTGCCTGAAAATTCTATAAACTCTTTTGCTGAGCTTGCAGATTCTTTTATTAAGGCGCACTCAGGAGCTCAAAAGGTTGAGAAGAGAATGGAAGACATTTTCAAAATCAAACAAGGGGACTCAGAATTGCTCAGAGATTTTGTTGATAGATTCCAACGGGAAAGGATGACTTTACCCCGTGTACCTGATAATTGGGCTGCAATAGCTTTTGCAAGCAACTTAAATGATAAAAGTTCAGAAGCCACTAGAAGACTTAAAGAAAGCTTTCGAGAGTTCCCTGCAACCACGTGGAATGATGTTTATAACAGGTACAGTACAAAGTTGCGAATCGAAGAAGATACCGTGCCTCGATTTCAACATGAAGAAAGGAGCAGTTCCAGGAGATCCGAAACTGAAAAAAGATCAGGTAAAAACAGGTACGATCCTTATATGGGTCCTGCAGGAAAAGATTCGCGGTCAAAACAGGAAAATCAATGATATGATCAAAAATCAAGAAACAGGGAATCTGGTTCTTCATCAAGGTTCAGGAATGATCGAAACAGAAAAGAGTCACGAGATGATGATGGAAGTTTGAAGGCAAGATTTGGTGGATACAATTTCAATGTCACTACCTCCGAGCTCGCAGCTGTTTTGAGGAGCATGAGAGATAAGGTACGGTGGCCGAAAGAGATGCGGTCAAATCCAAATAAGCGCAATCCAGATCCCATTGGTGCGAATTTCACAATGATCACGGGCATAAGACTTCGGAATGTAGATTCTTGCAAAGTGAAGTGGACCATCTATTGAAACAAGGGTATCTCACTGAGTTATTTAGTGAGAAAGGTAAGCAAGTCTACATGAAAAATAGGCAAGAACCACCAAAGCCCCCATCACCCAAGAGAACCGTGAATGGATGAACCGTCAGTGAATAAAATCCAAGTCCCCCGGGTTTGCACCATTAAAAACTTGATAATTCTTTTTCAGCTTCTAATTGCATCCCTGACTGAAATCAGCTACGAAACAGCTAATACCTGAGTTTTATAGCAGTCTCCTAGGATTGATAAGTGATGTCGTACTCACTTAATTCTAGAGCCCATTCGCTTAATCTACCTGAGAATTCATGTTTATGCAAAATGTTTCGTAATGGAAAAGCAGTAACCACAGCAATGGAGTGACATTGAAAGTAAGGTCTTAATTTTCTAGATGCCATAATCAAAGCAAGCGCTAATTTTCTAGTTGCGAGGTACCGTGTTTCTGCATCTAGCAAAGACTTGCTTACATAATAGATAGGAGATTGCTTACCTTGATCCTCCCGGACTAAAAACAGACTTACCGCAACTTCTGACACGGCAAGATAGATGAGTAACTTCTCTCCTACCTTTGTTTTGCCGACAACGGTGGATTTTGACCAAATATACTTTCAGATTCTTAAGTGCTTGCTGACAATTCTTCGTTCCATTCAAATAAGTCCTGTTTCTTTAAAGCTGAGAAAAAAATTTGAAGCATTTTTCTGAAGACTTTGGAAATGAATCTCCCCAGAGCTGCAATTCTCCCAGTTAGTCTTTGAACTTCTTTTTTACTCGTAAGTACATTCTGGAATTTCTTCAATGGCCTTAATCTGTGCCAGATTCACTTTAATTTCCACGGTTAGAAACAAGAAAACCTAAAAATTTTTCCTGATGCCACTCCAAATGCACATTTTTCTGGATTCAAAACTTCATATTGTATTTTCGTAAAATTTTAAAACGTATCAGATAGGTGCGATATATGATCTTCTGAATGTTGAGTTTTAACTAGCATATCAATCTATATATACTTCCATGGTTTTACCTAAATGTTCTTGAAACATTTTGGGTGACCAAACCTTTGATACGTTGCACCTGCATTTCTTAAGACCGAAAGGCATTACCTTTGTAACAGTAAGTTCCCCTTGTCTGTTAAAAAGAAGTTTTTCTTCATCACCCGGATCCCAATTGATTTTGATTATAGCCTGAATATGCATCTAAAAAACTTAATAGCTCATGTTCTCACAGTATGCATCAAATTAACTGGTCATGTGCGGGTAAAGGAAAGGAAATCTTTGTGGACAGGCTTTATTAAGGTCTGTGTAATCTACACAGACTCGCCAGCTTACCGTTCTTCTTAGGACCACAACAGTATTAGCTAAACCAGTTAGGATATTTTACTCACGAATTGAACCAATTTTTAGTAACTTTTGAACTTCCTCTTGAATCACCTTATTTTTGAAATTCCTTGCTTTCTTTTCTTTTGCTGGACGGGAAGGATATGATGGATCTTCATTCAACTTATGAGTCATGACTTCCGGTGGTATCCCTGTCATGTCAGAATGGGACCAAGCAAAATAGTCTGCATTAGCTTTTAAAAATTCAATCAATTTATGGCTTTACCTCCGGGATAAGATTAGCTCCTATGTATTAAATTTTCTCTCGGGCCAGTGTATAAACAACACCACGGCCTCTAGCTCTTCTATCGTTGTTTTGATATTTTCGTTCTCCTCCGGTTCTTGAATTGATGTCAGGTCTCGAATCCACATCTGTTTGCTTTTGCTCAGGCGAGTTGACTCCGTGTTACCCCTTATCTAAATTCTGTAATTGCTATTGTCTCCACCCATTAATAATGAATCTGCAACGGAATTGATGCTTCTAGATTTTTGTGATCGCCTCTGATTTGCATATTCCCCATGGAGATGGGAATTTAATAACTTGATTGTAGAGTTGATGGACAACATCCATATCATGGATCCAAGGTCTCCCCATGATCACTATTATAAGCCATTTCCATATCTACTATCTGAAATTTAGTTTCTTTAACACACCTGCAGCAAAAGTTGTTAGAACTACCTCTCCTTTTGTTACTACACTTGATTGTCGAACCCGGACAAGGTATGCGCCTTCGGTATCATTTTGTCTTCAGCTTGCATTTCACGTAATACCCTTAGTAGTATAATATTTACGAAACTTCCTGGATCAATCAAAAACTCGTTTTACATTAGTGTCATATACAAGTAAAGTATTACCAGTGCATCGTTGTGGGGGTGATCACTCCTTCTGTATCTGTATCATCAAAAGTGATACTTTTCATCTTCTAAGGTCTATTGCACTCGCTTCCCGTGCGTGATTGTTACTTTGGAAACTTTATTTGAAGCCGTATATGTTACTCCATAAATATCTTCTCCCCCACTTATAACATTACGG
>NC_031998.1:46560181-46575497 GCF_001879085.1 Nicotiana attenuata
GTCGTATTGAAGTTTTCACAAGAAAAGGGATAAGCAAAAATATTAGCAGAGTAATGAGAAGAGAGATAAGGAAGCACTATGAATAAGGTGTGACACGTGGATGAAAACGGTAGAGTGTTACAGAACCTATGGTCAAATGAAGGAAGAGACGAAAGGTGATGGGCCTTAAGACAACAAAAAGTATAAGCCATAAGGTTATATCCTCATTTCGAGAAATAAGTTCGTGACTCCAACGCGACTACTAGAGGGGAAAGTTAATCCCCAGAGTAATAGAAATGAGTATGGGCGGCTAAACAAGATAAACTTAATATGAAGTAGGGACTGAATTATTGGAAAGTACTCAGCATCATGGTAATTTTAGATTTCGTTCTGGCGGTAATAGAATGAACCACAGAAGAAGATTCATGAGGAATTCACAGAATGGTCATTCAGGAAGACGCTTCCCTAAAGCAAGCAATGTTAGCAAAGTTAAGCTTAAGGGACTATATGTACCAGTTACATTAAGTGTCACCCTCACGAGTAAGGGAATTTTTCATCCTTGGTACAGAAGGATTGCCACAAGGCGAGTAAGGATCATTGATGTTGAGAAACGACGCCAAAGATGAAGAGGTAAAACATCTATAGGTAGATCCTCGTGGCTTCAACTTTTAGTACACCCTTAAAGGGCGGAATATGGAGTGATGTGGCATTAAGTCAGAATTAAGTGGTTCTAGTGACTATGGAATGGTAAAGGAAGAATGTGATAAATGAAAGAGGAATGAGATGACAATTATCCAAATCTTATAGATACGCTACGATTCAAGAATATTGTGCAAGCACGACGTCAAGGAGAGAAAGTAAAGGTTCCTACCCAAGCTATTATTAATAAATAAGGAGCCAGTGCGAGACGTAAGTTAATACAAAGGAAATAACCCAAGAAAGATTACGAGGAATATTGATATGAGAATGGGCCAATGAGTAGGTAGTAATTGGTCAGGAAGATCCCAATTATGGCTAAACAGGAGGTTGCAGACGAGTCATCAGATCATGTGAGATAAACATAGTAGAACCCAACATGGAGAGTTCAGCCTCAGAGAATATCATTATAATACTTGAAATATATTCAAACAAGAGTTGGAGTAGCTAAATGTACCGTATGAGTGTTACGGGGATAAAAGAAAGTGCCACTGGGAAGGCAGTCAAAATATCAGTTCAGAAGCAACCATACAAGCACAAGGGCATGGAAGTAAGAACCTACGAATGATTATAGGCAAGTAAGGACATCAAAAATATCCGTAATAAGCTCACAGCTTTACGAGAGTCAAGGGTTCTCCCAAAGTACTACAACGAAAAACTAGCTGAGGAGATAAGAAAGAAGGCTTCAACCTAAGCACACCGACCTAAAGAGGAAATGGTCGTGTAACAACAATCTCGCAACGACATTGTAAGCATTCCAAAGGAAAATGGCACCTACCATGGATAATGAACGGGAAGTAAGAATTAAAAGTAATATACGAGATCATATGAGTTGTATAAAAACTCTGGCAAGTGCGGGCACTAAGATAAGCTAAGTATGGACGCAACAAGGGGCAGAAAGACCAGGAAAAGTAATTGCACACGTTTAAAGAAAGCTGAGATGGAACGAAAGGAATTATTCGATCAATGATACAGAGTTAGCACGTTATGGATACACTTAAGATTTTAGAGCATTATCCAGGCAGCATATTTGTTGATACATACAGCCATAGAAGACTCCGATATAAGTTAAAAGAAAGAATTGAGCCTAGGGCATAGACAAATGATTGAATTTTTAGAAGATTGTATCATGGATATTCCATAATGCCCATGAAAGGCTAAGGTAATAACTGATACCATGGGCCACAGATCGGAAGATAGCTTCAGCCTACGTAAAGGTTGATCAGAAGAAGAAGGAAACTAAAGAGTTATATCAATAAAGTAAATCAGGAATCTGATTATTAGATCCAAAAGTTATAGGAATCATGATTGAGAACATAGCAGAATCACTCTTAATATTAGAGGTGCAAGAGAGATAGCACAAAGACTATGTTCTATAACGACTCTGCGATAAAGCCAGTTAGAAGGGTACCAGTCTCATAGGAAGTCAGTACGAAACTCCTACAAGGTTGTGTATGTACCAGAGGTGTAAGTATTATAATAGAGTTTCAAGTTATGGACATGAATTACACCAAGGTGGAAGGGAGGTCACGAAAGAGATAGAAGATACTATGCGAGATTTTAAGGTAAGTAAGGTAAAGGTGAACAACGTACGAGATACTCAAAGGCAAAAGCTCGTGAATAGTCCATACTTCGGATAGAAGGCTATAAGCATGGGGATTCAATGTCCAGGAATGATAGCGGCACCTTCACTGGCATATCTTTCAGTCTACGGTTTCTACGTATCGAGAGGTCTAGTTAAGAGAGTAAATAAGAGTTAGAGATGATATGATATCTCGCTTGATGTTCTAGAATAACACAAGGAAATCTATGATACAAGCACGTTGAAAGGAGGTTGCGAATAGTATAAATGGATATGTGTAAGTGGCAAACTAAAGTATGCTAAAGCAACAAGGTTTTAGGAAGTCAAGAATAAGGATAAGAAATGGCGAGTGAGAAGGCGACGAAATAGATAAGTCCTCACGATTAAGCCTATGAAAACAAGAAGAGCTTATGGTTTCTCTAAGGTATACAAAGCTCAGTATAGCCTGAATGAACTCAAAGGGGTCTAAGACTAATGGCATTTAGAAGAAATGGAATACAGCCCTAGTAGTAGAATGAGGATGTAATTGTGATGAATAAAGAATGACGTTTGGACCTTAGATTGAGTGATGACCTGAGGAGGATTTCACGAATTGTACGGGATTAATATACCCACATAAGGTAAGTCACACTAGAATGCTATGAAATATGGTTATAGGAGTATAGTATCGCCCTATGTGAATCAATAATGGATGGACAAAAGTTACAAAGTATGAGATAAGATTAGATCGTCATTCTAAAGATGAACAGTAATGAGGAAGCATTAAAGGACCTAAATTTATACATATGCAACGAGCAACGAGAGTAAGCTGGGATTTGGTGCCAGACCTCAGCAACGATAAATTAAAGTAAGAGTTATGGCAGCAAATTCATACAGATGGTTAAACGGACCTATGCGATGAGATATAACAATATTCGTGAATTTAACTAAGTACCGAGCGAAGAACTTAAGTATACTCAAAAATGCCCAAAGGGACATCTTATCAAGCTCTACATGTGAAACCTAGAGATTGGGCACACTTATAAGATCAAAACTATACAGGCTGCATGATGAAAGGTAGCAACAGTTACGAGATTGGAAGGATTCCAATTACAAATTGTGGTGTGAAAAGGAGGCCTAAAGGGGGATGCCCTAGACTTTGGACTTATTCACAGAATAGTCGCCTAGATGGCAAGAAAAGTTATAAAGTATTCGGAAGATATAAGTAAAGAAAATAATAACAGCATTAGTCAACATTCGAGGACGAATGTTCCAAAGGGGGGAATGATGTTACACCCCGCAATATTACGTCAATATTGCGTCCCGCAGTATTATATTACGATAATGTTATGCTCTGCAGTAATATGTTACGATGATGTCACCCTCTGCAGTAATATATTACAATGATGTTGCGTCCAGCAGTATTAAGTTACGACAGTGTTCTACCCAGCAGTATTACATTACGGTAATGTCACACTTCGCAGTATTATGTTACGACGATGTTGCACCCTGTAGCATTGTATGTTGGATTTGTCGTAAGGTAATTGACATCAGTCCAAGTAAAAGATTATTTGGAGATTATAAGGATTATGCTATTTCCCAAGTGATAAATAAATTCGTAAAGGTGAAAGGGGAAGCAAGTCAAAGAAAATGAATTTTTCGTCCAAGTTGGCATATTGGGGTAAAATACGGCCCGAGCTAAAATACGCGGTATTTATGGACTAGTGACATGCAAGGTACTGCATGTCCATGCTAGTAAGGTGTATAAGGAATGTAAAAAGTGAGTAATATTTTAAGTAAGTGGGAATAATTCTTAATTTTACGGGTAATTGATTAATTGTCGGGTAACAGAACATTACCCAGTTAACTAATAAGTGGGTAAAGATTAATAATCTTCACCCACCCTTCCACGTGGCATAAAGCCACAATATCAAGGAAATGACTCTCGGTCACTTTTGCCAAATGGCTACTAACCAACATATGACTTAAATTTAGTCTTGTCAAAAGGAGACTTGTGAGCATTTATCTAGGAAATTGGGTAATCAACTCTTTAAGGCCAAAACCATATTCTGTTTTGGTTTGAGACAAAAAAAAAAAAAAAACGTTAAGAATCATTTTGATTTAGTCATTTTGACCACATTCTGTTTTGGTTTGAGCAGAATCATTTTTCGTCCAAATTTCAATCCAATATGAATCAAAGATTAGTCTCAAAAATTCCACGAAATTCCTTTCAATCTCAAGGAACCAAATATAACGTTTCCTTCCAAAGCTTGAAAGAATCAGAAATATTTTCCCTTGATTAAAAATCAAACAAACACTTGCATTCCTTGGTTTTTAAAACCAAAAACGTGAAAGAGCAGAGCCATTTTTTTCGTTGAATTTCGAGACTTCATCAATTCAATCCTCAAGCCAACATTTTGTTCAAAACGTTAAAAACAGATTAATTCATCCGAAATTTCAAATTTGTCCAATCGTGAATTTCGTCCATATTTCGCAGAAGCAGGTTCGTTCAAATAAATCCGGGAACAGGTATGTTAAGGCTATCCCTTCTTTCTTTTGGCATGGTCCTGATTATACGAAAGAAACGAGCAAATACACAGTTTCTATAAATTACTCTATTCATAGAAATAGTAGTGGTGTCTATATTCTTGATTCCCCATGAGAATTATTATTATTTTCTGTTCATGGGTCTCAGAATAATACGCAGCTGGAAAAGTTTAGCCGCAAGGAATATCGAGATTATTATGTATTTTTCATGCATTTTACTCATTTATACATGTGCATTGACCCATGACCAGACGGCGTTATATACGCGTATATATGTAAATATATGTGTATGGGATATGGAAAAAGGTTATGGCGTTATATACGCACCACCACCTGATCAGCTGGTATACGATGATGATTTTGCCCACAGTGGCCGTAATGATATGATGGGATGCCCTCAGAGGCTGATGATGATATGAAACATGTACCTATGCACGACATGACATTCATACGCATATGCATGACGCTAAAAGTAATTTATAATTTACAGAGTTATCCAGACATACAGGTTGAGTCAATTACTCTATATTTCTTCCATGTCTGTTATGTACTTATTTATGTGCCTTACATACTCAGTACATTATTCGTACTGACGTCCCTTTTGCCTGGGGACGCTGCGTTTCATGCCCGTAGGTCCAGATAGACGGGTCGAGAGCCCTCCAAGTAGGCTATCAGCTCAGCGGAAGATATTGGTGCGCTCCATTTGCTTCGGAGTTGCGTGTTTGGTTAGGATGATTTAGATGTGCATTGTTTGGTATTGCGGGACTCCGTCCTGACCTTTATGACATTTATGTACTCTTAGAGGCTTGTAGACATATGTCGTGTACGTGAAAGATTGTACGGCCTTGTCGGCCTATGTTTTGAATTTATAAATAATCATGTTGGCTTATTAGGCTCGTATGTCACGTGTATATGATGATGTAATAAGAAAGATACGTTATGTTGGTACTCGGTTGAGTAAGGTACCGGGTGCCCGTCACGGCCCATCGGTTTGGGTTGTGTCAGATAGTCCCCGGGATAATATAATCTTCCTCGACTGATGATCCCAAGTTTGCAAGTGCGTCTGCCTCACTGTTTTTCTCTCGAGGTACATGGTCTAGAGCCCATTCCTTGAAGCGGTGCAAGGTCACTTGTAGCTTGTCCAAGTATCTCTGCATCCTATCCTCTCGAACTTCGAAACTTTTGTTTACTTAATTCACTACCAATAGAGAATCACACTTGGCTTCAACGACTTCTGCCCCCAAGATTTTAGCTAGCTCGAGACCTGCAATCATGGACTCATACTCAGCCTCATTATTAGTCAACCTAGAAGTTTTGATAGATTGTCTCATAGTGTTACCTGTAGGTGGCTTCAAAACGATACTAAGCCAGGACCCTTTCATATTCGGGGCACCTCCCGTGAAGAAGGTCCATATCCCCGATGATGTACCCAATTTTAGCAGAAGTTCCTTCTCCGCTTTGGGTACAAGGGTTGGCGTAAAATTGGACACGAAGTCAGCTAAGATTTGAGACTTGATGGCCATTCGGGGTCGATATTCGATATCGTACCCGCCAAGTTCGATGGCCGATTTGGCCAATTGGCCCGATAGCTCGGGGTTATGCAAAACATTTCGAAGAGGATAAGTGGTTAACACACATATGGGGTGACACTGGAAATATGGCTTTAACTTTCTGGATGCCCTTATTAATGCAAGTGCCAATTTTTCTAAGTGTGGAAATCTGGTTTCAGCATCTCCTGAAGTCCGACTTACGTAATAAACAGGGAACTGCATACCTTGCTCTTCTCGAACCAGTACACCACTTACTGCTATTTCGAACACTGCCAAATATAAGTACAGCTTCTCATCTACCTTCAAGGTGTGAAGCAGAGGTGGGCATGATAAATATCGCTTCAATTCCTCCAATGCTTGCTGGCAGTCTTGGGTCCATGCGAAATCGTTTTCCTTTTTTAGTAAGGAAAAGAACCTATGTATTCGATCTGATGACCTCAAAATGAATCGGCCCAAGGCGGCTATCCATCTTGTTAGCCTTTGTACGGCTTTCACGCTATCCACGATAGTGATGTCCTCGATGGCCTTGATCTTGTCGGGGTTGATTTCGATTCCCCGATTTGATACCATGAAGCCGAGGAACTTGCCCGAGCCGACCCCGAAGGCACATTTTTCTAGGTTAAGCTTCATGTTGTACTTTCTCAAGATTTTGAATGTTTCCTGCAAATGAGTTAAATGGTCCTCTGCGTGCAGGGACTTAACCAACATATCGTCAATGTAAACTTCCATTGATTAACCTATCTCTTCCTTGAACATTTTGTTAACTAGGCGTTGGTATGTAGCTCCAGCATTTTTTAGCATGAAGGGCATTACAGTGTAACAGTATGTTCCGAACTTAGTGATAAATGAGGTCTTCTCCTGGTCCTCCGGGTTCATCTGAATTTGATTGTACCCGAAGTAGGCGTTAAGAAAGGTAAGGATCTTGTGGCCAGCCGTGGCATCGATCATGCGTTCGATGTTAGGCAGTGGAAAAGAGTCTTTAGGGCATGCCTTGTTTAAATCCTTGTAGTCTACGCACATTCTAAGTTTGTTTCCTTTTTTAGGGACTACAACTAGGTTGGCTAATCATTCGGGGTATTTTACTTCCCGAATGAACCCTATTTTTAGAAGTTTAGTTACCTCATCCTTTATGAATGCATGCTTCACCTCGAACCGGGACCTTCTCTTTTGCTTCACCGGTTTGAATTTGGGGTCGAGGCTTAGCCGGTGAGTTGTTATTTCTGGTGGGATCCCTGTCATGTCTAAATGGGACCAAGCAAAACAATCCATGTTATCGATAAGAAATTGAATAAGTTTTTTCCTGAGTTCGGGGGTTAGCCTCGTTCCCAGGTATACCTTTCGCTTGCGCATACTCAATCAGTATGACCTGTTCCAGCTCCTCGACCATTGATTTGGTTACATCTGACTCTTCGGGAACAATGAAAGTTCGAGGAGTAAGGAAATCCTCTTCTTCTTCTTCGATTACCTGTTTCTCCGATTTGGTCGAGACTGGGGGCTGTGATTGCTATTTGGGCGTCTGCTTATCTTTGGTGCTCGATTTTTCCGAGGTCGAAAGTGCTAATACCGACATCGCCTCATCGACTACAAACATTTCCTTTGCCGCGTGTTATTCCCTGTAAACCATTTTCACACCATCCATTGTTAGGAATTTCATCATTTGATGAAGGTTCAACGGTACTACCCTCATGCTGTGAATCCATGGCCTCCCGAGTAGTGCATTATATCTCATGTCGCCTTTGATAACATGGAATTTTGTATCTTGGATGGTCCCAGCCACGTTTACAGGTAGGATTATCTCCCCCTTCGTTGGTTCACTAGCCATGTTGAAGTCGTTAGGACTCGAGACGCAAGTACAATTTGGTCCTGCAGGCCGAGCTGCTCTACGACCATTGATCTGATTATGTTTGCCGAGCTACCTGGATCCACTAGAACACGTTTAACTTGAATTTTATTTAGCAAAATAGAAATTACCAGGGTGTCATTGTGCGGCTGAGAAATGCCCTCCGCTTCTTCCTTGTCGAATGATAGGATGCCTTTGGGCACATAACTCCATGTCCGCTTTTCTCTTGTGATCAACACCTTGGTACGTTTGAACGTAGGCCCTTGTGGAACATCGACTCCGTCAACGATCATATGAATTACATGATGCGGTTGTTCCTTCTCATTCTTTCTATTGACGTTTCTTTCTCTGACGTGATTCTTAGCTTTATCTATGGGAAACTCTCTAAGGTGGCCCTCGTTAAACATCGAGCTACCTCATCCCTCAGCTGTCTATAGTCTTCGGTCTTATGGCCATGTGTGCAATGATATTTACGCATCAAGTTTGGATTTCTTTGAGAAGGATCGGTTTTTATAGGTCCGGTCCACCTGGTGTCTTTGATCCTCTGGATAGCCGATACGACCCCCGATGCATCGACACTAAAATTATACTCCGATAACCGGGGTGCTTCTTTGGGATCAGTATGTTTATCAGAACCATTCTTGCTCATAAGTCCCCGAGAGTTTTTCCCTCGATCATTTCTTCGATCATTCTGAGGAGGATTGCGCCCCAAACCATTATTTCTTTGATTTGCGACATATGGCTGACGTCGTACCCTTTTTTATATTGGTTCCCTATCGGTATCCCTTGGGGTCTTACTGCTAATCTATTTGGATGAACTGAACCCGAGGAAGATCCCAGCTAGTCGTTCTCGACCCTCATCTTCGATTGGTAACGATTATGTACATCTGCCCACGTTACACCTAGATACTCAATCAGATTTTCTTCAACTGTCGTGATGCAATCGAACTCCGCTCGTTCAACCCCTATGCAAAAGCTTGCACGGCCCAATCATCTGAGACTGGTGGTAATTCCATTTGCTCCATTTGAAACCGGGATACGAACTCCCTTAGCATTTCACCACCCCTCTGTCTTATCATAAAAATGTCTGGTTTCCTTGTTGCAACCTTTATGGTCCCAGCGTGTGCCTTCACGAAGTTGGTTTCTAACATAGCAAACGAATCGATAGTATTTGGTCTCAAGTTGTGATACCAGATCATCGCTCCTTTCGACAAAGTTTCCCCAAATTTTTTCAAAAAAACCGACTCGATCTCGTCATCATTTAAGTCATTTCCTTTAATACCGCATGTTTACGAGTTGATGTGTTCATTAGGATCGCTCCTCCCGTTGTACTTAGGTATATCTGGCATATGGAACATCTTAGGAATAGGCTTCGGAGCCGCACTCGGAGGAAATGGCTTTTGTACGAACTTTTTAGCATCCAAACCATTTAAGACCGGGGGTGCCCCCGGTATTTGATCAATATAGGAGTTATACGTCTCCATTTTTTTGTCATTATCCTCAATCTTTTTCTCCCCCGACTCGGTTCTTTTGGTGAGTTCCTCGAGCATCCTCATAATCTTGGGATCAATCCCCGAGCCATTACCGTTCGATCTTTCTTGCACCGACTTAGTACGACGAGTGATTTCTGGCTCGACCACACTTGGAGTTTTATGCTGACTTTGAAGTTGAGCTATAGCAACCTGTTGAGCTTGTTGCATTTTGAATATTACTTGGAGGCTAACTCCCCCATCTGCTATACCCTGTGTTCCTTGGCCACCAAACCCTGCGTATACTTCTTTCGGGTTCTGCGCCTAAGTCCGCATTCAAAGCAATGTGTGAACTAACATCGACTGGTACTACAATCGGCACTTCCCCAGGGTGAACCGGTGGTACATCGGCTCCCGGAGCAATTACATTGTTATTTTCCCCGTGAAATCCAAGACCATCATCGCCATGTACGGGTGCGTTTTGTGAGTTGACATGTTTCAACTTGAGAACAAAAATTCTTGACAAGAACAAGTGTAAAAATAACCTGTGTTATCAGAATCAATACTGAAATAATCACTATTATCTTTAGCCCCACGGTGGGCGCCAAACTGTTTAGCTCTAAAATTCGAGTAACAAATAAATTTGTATTGAGGTCTTAAAGATATGTGATTTAATCCAATACTAATTGATAATCAAAGAATCAAAAGTATAATTTAAAAAGGTAAGCTGTACCAAACCAGTGTGTGAGCAAGTCTTGACCTCGAGCTATGATGGCCTCGAGGTAGGTAAATAAGAACAGTAAAGTAAGAATAATAAAGTTAAGAGACAATTCTGATGAGTGATGAGCAAGAAAGTAAGAGCGTATATTCTTTTGCCAATGATTGATAAAAATGCCTTACAAATGATTGAGGTCTCCTTTATATAGTTGGGGAATCCTCAATAATGTACAATTCTAATTGTAGTAGGGAATCTTATTATACAATTGTCTAACTGCCTAGTACAAATGTGTTCCGGAATTTACGCCATAATCTTAGGGCCACCGCGGGAATCTCGCTCTTTCTGTTATGGAACCATAACGGCATTATCTCGAGGTCGATCATACTTGGCCTCGGTGTTCATCGAGCACTTCGATCTTCGAAGCTTGTACTTTGCCATCGGGATCGTGCCTGGTTTGTTTTGATCTCACCCTCGAAGTGACCCTCGATCTCACGAAATCGGGCATACCTAATTTCGACCGTATACACGTGTCCTTAATATATTGCACCACTACCACCTTTCAAACTATTGACCATTGAATGCAGTCATTCAATAAAGAGTCTAGCTATACAACATTAATTGAGGTGGAAAAGTACTTATGCTTAAGATTCTACTGACACTTTTGATCTTAAATGTTACTATTGTAAGACTGTCCAATAGTATTGCATGTGGTAAAATTTATTAGCGACATGTGAATGAATGACGAGATGACACGTGGAACTGGAGACAGGTAAGAGACAAGTAAGCGAATAGTTGGTATCAGATACAAACATGTGATCGGTGCTGAATAAATTTCGAAGGCACGGGAATCGAGAATAATAAGGAAGACATGTTGGAAAAGACAATATTCATTAAGAAACCGTTATAAAGAATCTCTATTTTAATGATCAATTGTTATGAAGCCATCAAGAGGGGTTTTATTCTCATTAAAGAAGAGCTTGATTTGGGGATCTCTTCTCCCTGAATAGAGCTATAAATAGGAAAATTTGTATCCATAGTCGAAGAAAAAAGATCATCTGTACTCAAAAGGCTATGATTTGCTTTTATTATATCAAATTACTCTCTTTCTTTTTGTTGTTCACATTGCTATTATTAGTGCTTCAGGAGAAGTTACGTCTACAGCCAGGCTTGTATTTTTTTCAATTTATTTTAATAATCTTGTTTCTGTTCTTGTTATTTTCATATTCATTGATCAAACTAATTCTTGTGTCTGCAAACCACATCAACAATTCAACAGTATCGTTTTACGTGTAAACAGTTTGGCATCCTCCGTGGGGCATAGACAATTGTGTAATTATTTTGATCTATTCATCTGTTACTAACACAGTTTGATTCTTTTCTCTATTAAAAAAAATTAAATATGGCAACTAATGATGTGAACAACTCTTACAAAGATGGAACAAACAACGAAGATGTGTTTCAGCGTGATGTTTCGACCAGTGAAACTCGCAACGAAGGAAATTAAACAACTCTAGTTCGTAGAGAATAAAATTCTCGGCATGTGAGAAGCCCAACTCCTGATGATATGGACGATGAACGAGTGGTTGACACAGTTAAAATTTTGAGGGAGCAACAAAGGGAAATTATAAATCACCTCTCAAGATAAGATCAGGTGATTATGGAATTGAAGCATGCGCTTTTGGTTGCTTCCACTAACTCCCATGGAGGAATTCAGTAACGACCTGGAATCCCAACCTCGAGGCCATGATGGAACCTAACATTCTACTTGTTAGGCAAGCCGACGTTAGCTAATAATAAGAAATTGCAATAGTCTAAAATAGATACGATAAATACCATGTAACATAGTCTAAACATAAACCATAAATCCGGAGTCATGAATACATGAGCATCTAGATTACTACAAATAAAGTCTTAACAAAATACAGCTATTTGAAAATAGGTAAACAATAAAGACAGAATAGAAGGGGACTTCAGGGACTGCGAACACCAGCAGTTCTACCTAAAGTCTCCTGCTGACAGCCGGTCCGAGCAAGATCTTCTCTACATGCAGCTGGAACCGATACCAGTATCTTCACAAGAAGTGCAGAAGTGTAGCATGAGTACAACCGATCCCATGTACTCCGTAAGTGCCGAGCCTAACCTCGACGAAGTACTGACGAGGCTATGACAAGACATTTACAATAAATCTGTATGAATAATAATAACAGAATACAGAAATAGAATTAAAGTCGTAAACTCATAAAACCAGACTCGTAGGTCAACTACCAGAGGGCCCTAAAATAAAATAATCTCAAATCTCATAACACAATACCAATAATACGTCACGATCCAAATCCATGTGGCACACTATGCGACCAGATCGAACCAACCCATATGTCAAGACCAAGTATAATTGCGGAAGCCAATTGAAAATCTTGTACATTTTTAAATCAAGTCACAAAATATTTTTCATTTCCAAAATCAAATATGAAACTTTTTATAAAAATGATATAATCAAATTAAATAATTATTACTTTATGCATGACATCTATAATCCTATTTTTTACAATCCAACACAACTATCTATGGAGCCTCTATACCAAAGAATAGAACTAACACTTGGAATAATTCCAATAAAAGAAAATAAGAAATAACATGATAGCTACCATGAGACAAAAGTGGTGCTTCATCATACCTAGAAAAGAGAGTCATCCTAGCCCTGTCCACACATCACATGTCGCACCTCATCCTCAGATACATAAAGAAAGCTAGACCCTAAAAGAGGGACCCCTAAGCGCTGAGTACACCACCATGGTACTCAATAAGAGTCATAGACTCTCTCTAACTTAAGTTCTTGGGACAAATATTATAAAAGTAATGCACCAATATTTGATACAAAACGGTAAGCAATTTAATCATTCGCGATCTTTATCATCTTAAATTAAAGACAAGTGAAATATAACCCACGATATAAACTCTTAAAACATTTATATCCATATAATTTTTCGAATAAACTCATACGAAATCATCCCATTTGCTTTAAATAATTGAAATCATTTTCAGCTCCTTAAGCCTAAACATTAGAAAATTATTCTTTACCTTTCATCGAGAGCACTATGCCGACCACGGCATAAGAACAAGGTCAACTAGGTGATCAACCTAATGGCAAGTATCTTATACCCTACTTGCTCAGATCATCACATTACAATGCCACACGAATCGACTCAGCCATGCTAATATAGCACATTTTGCTCCAATTGGAGGACTTATCCCACAAACCTCAGCTTAGCCTTAGGATGTGTTCATACACCGGCCCGTGTAGTTTTATGGTAACGAACTCAACATTCAAACGAATCTCGGTGGTCTCCATTAGTAACTACCAAAATATTTGACATTCCAAACATAGATTCATAGCATAGTAGACTCAAAGGATCTATTTTTATTAGATTATAGAATTGATAGAAAATCTAAATCGTTTGAACAAAATTAAATAAACAACCTTTTACATATTAAAGTAGTTAGAAATCTAACATCAATCTTTAAAAAAATACCACACGTGCTATTCCATTTATCAATTTTCAAAAGAAATACTTTCAATGAAAACTTATCTTTAGAACTCAAATATGTATACTCTTATCAATAAGTAAATTTTGATAAAAACTTATAACATTTACCTTAAGTGTCATTTTGCTAACAAGATTTAAAATAAAATTTTATAAAATAACATCACACTACATATGCAACATAATATGTTTGTACATGGAAACATCAATACTTGTTTGTCCCCACAAGCACGAAAGCACATTTGGAAACAACTTAAGCATTAACCCAAAATATGCTTTTAGAGAAAAGAGTAAGTTTTAATCAACTTATCTCGCTTTCTCTTTATTAACATTCACAAGATTTCAATTCTCTTCCATTTGTTCCATTGTTGATAAAATGATCAAACATCACCAACAAGTCGGTATCTACAATTAGATATCCTAATTATATCAAAATATAACCTAGAATATTGATCAGTATCCATTTATGACTCATAAGTTGGCTACAAACCTCCAAAAACTCAAATCGTCCAATAGATTCACATGCTAGCCTATTCAACTTCATTCTTATAATTTAATACCCATTCAAAGTCATTAATGATACTACATCAATTGTCCAATGGCACCAAGTTACTATTCATCATCTTCCTTAATCAACACTTGCAAAATATACAATTCGGGTGATTACTCAGTTGATCACTTCCAACTTTTGCTAATAAATAATTCCATAGGTTCATTGTATTCATCAATTTCATTTCCAAGAATACTATTCATGCCTTGAACTAGTGTTTTATAATCCAATGTTTTAACCATTAAAACTTGTAACAAATATTACAAATACTTCTAACTACTCATAATAAATGAGTTTAAAGCATTAGAATTACCTCTAGTAGGTCACTCTTGAAAAATCACAACTTTGGTGATTTTTGTGTTCTCGAGGATTCGATGATGAAATCTGGTATTTGTACGTAAGACTGATATTCATGTATATTGAGTAAGAATCAACCCAAAATATCATTAACAACTTACCTTAGTTGGTTAGACATGATTTGAGCTTAAAATTGCCTCTTGACCTCAAGAACCCTAACCCCAAAAGCTCAAAATAGTCTCTCTCCCCGACCTTGTACTTATAAGCCCAAATTTCTGGGTTTCGGACGCTTCGCGTCCCCAGTTCACTCCTCCGAGCCCGGACGCGGACCCGGATGCAATGGAAGTACTTCACTGCTAGCCTTTGGTAATTTGATTATAACTTCTTGCAAAAATTTCCAAATGACAAACGGTTTGATATGTTAGATACTAGACTCGAAGAGCATTCATTTGATAGGTTTTTCACCACACACACACACACACACACACACACACACATATATATATATATATATATATATATATATATATATATATATATATATATATATATATATATATATATGCT
>NC_031998.1:46575517-46610533 GCF_001879085.1 Nicotiana attenuata
ATATATATATGCTCGTCTAAAGTTTGATTTTGTGCGTGCTCATTTAGAACTTTACTCTATCATGTAATTTCCAACTTGACATGTCAAATCCGTTGCGGTGTGCAACTTGATCCTACCATATCATCATCTGTTCATATCATATTACGTCCTTATCTCTTCATATCATATCATTTCAATACCGTTGCAGCATGTAACCCGATCCCACCATATCAATTTATTTCAATAGCGTTGCAGCGCGCAAACCGATCCTAACAATTTCAAATTATTAACATAAATAACTCAACACCAATATTTATGAAATATCAACATACAAGAAGATCAAATGGACAAAATAATTAAGGTCTACCAATACAACAGAGAATATCCAACATTTTGAAATCCTGAACCTTATCGATTCATCAATACAAGAATAGCTAAACGGCTCGCGTAAGCGAAATAACATAATAGAGTGCATCGAGTAATATAAGAATATAAAAGCAGGTAAAACATGTGACAATGAGAATATACAATTAAGGCAAGTAGGAACAAGTAGTAGTAAGCAGATTATTGAGTGAGAAATGAGCAAATCAAGCAAGTAACAATTAGGTAACAATTTTAACAAGTAAAGCATAGATGTCAAGTAGGAACATGCAACAATCAACTCATATAACAAGAGATAACATGGAATAACAAAGACATAGAAATAAATAGCCCAATCCCACATGCTAAATCCCACGAAGGTGCATATACACTCGTCACCTTGCATATACGCTATTTTGCCACATAATTCGCATAAACAATAGTTCAATGAGTCCTAATTCCCTCAAGTCAAGATTAGACACAACACTTACCTCTTTTCACAATAAAATCAACACTTACCATGGCCTTTCCTTTAGAATTAGCCTCCAAACCAGTCAAATCTAGCCAAATATAGTTCAGATAATTCAAAATAAGCTTTAAACATTACCCACGAGTGATAAAGATTCAATATTTAATGAATTTGAAAAAGGACAACAAAAGTCAATCCCGGGCCCGCCCGATCAAAACTCGAGTCCAAGGACTGATCTTAACTATCCATAACCCCACGAGTCCATATATGTATTTTGTCTCGAAATCCGAGTCCAATTCGACTCTCAAATCCTAAATTTTTATTTTCAAAACATTGACACTAATCCCAAAAATCTCTTTGTTTCTCATAAATATGATGTTAAATCTCATGTATAATCATGTAAAATATTTGAAAATAAATCAAAATCTACCCAATAATTTTATGTGAAAGTTCCCTCTGCAAATCGCCCTCTACCGAGTCTAGTGTTCAAATATATGAAAAATGAGACTAAAATCCCGTCTTCCAGCCCTTTTGATCAGCTACGGATATCGCAAATGCGATCTTAGGTTCGCATTTGTGAACCCTCGCATTTTTTGAATAGTGATCGCAAAAGCGAACCCTAACAGCCCACACAGATGTTTGGGACAAAGGCTTTACAATTGCGAAGGCAGCCTTCTTCACAACAGCGACACAATTGTCGCAAATACGACACAGCCCAATCCTATACTGTCTTCTCAGATGCAAAGAAGGAGTCGTATTTGCGACATCTGGACTCCCCTGTCCTCTTTTCAATTAAGATGTTGGTTCTCGCAATTGCGACAACTACAGCACCAACACACCACCAACTTGTAACTAGCACAATCCAATCCGAAACACGTCTGGAACTCACCCAAGCCCTCAGGGATCCAAACCAAACATGCAATAAAGTCTGAAAATATCATACTAACTCGCCTGCGTGATTAAAACACCAAAATAACATCTAGAACCTCGAATCGGACATCATAATGCATGAAATTCAAAAGAAAACTCAAGAACCTTTAGAATTGCAGCCAAGCGTTGGAAACCTATCAAACCAACTCTGAATTGCACTAAATTTTTATAGACAAGATTCAAATAGAAAAGAGGACCTATTCCAAGTCCCAAAACTAAAAGCTAAACCCGATAATCGTAAAGTCAACTACGGTCAAACCTAGGAAATTTCCAAACATTTAAATTGCTAGCTTTCGACAAAACAAGTTAAATAAACCTGGGGACCTCCGAATTCAATTCCGGGCATATGCCAAAGTCCAAAATCATAGTATGGACCTACCCCAATCTCCAAAACACCGATCTGGGGTCGTTTACCCAAAATTTTGACCGTGATCAACTCTAGCCTCATTTTTAGTCAAGCTTTTTATTTTCTTCAAAATTTCACCTAAGAGCTTTTCGAAAAGAGATACGGACCATGCATGCAAACCAAGAAACATCAAATGAAGCTACGGGAGGTTTCAGATTATAAAAATTAAGGCTAGAACTTAAAACAACCTATCGGGTTGTCACATTCTCTACCTCTAAAAGAAACGTTCGTCCTCGAATAGACATAGAATGACTGATAAAAGGTGTTGGTATCTACTCCACATATCGGACTCCCATATAAGGCCTCATACAGCTCCATTTGAATATTCAACTGGTAACTGTTGTTTTAGGTGAACTATGCAAGAGGTAAGAACTAGTCTCATGAACCTCCGAAATCTATAACACAAGCACGTAACATGTCCTCCAAGATCTTAATGGTGTGCTCAAACTGTCCGTCCGTCTGAGAATGAAATGTTGTGTTCAGCTCAACCCGCTTGCCCAACTCACGCTGCATGACTCTCCAAAAATATGATATGAACTGTGTGCCTCAGTCAGAAATGATGGAAATAGGCACGCCGTGCAGGCGGATAATCTCCTGAATGTAAATCTGAGCCAACCTCTCTGAAGAATAGGAAGTCTCCACCGGAATTAAGTGTGCGAACTTAGTCAGTCCATAATAACCCAGACTGCATCATATTTCTTTAAGGTCTGTGGCAAGCCTAAAATGAAATTCATAGTGATGCACTCCCACTTCCACTCTGGTATCTCCAGTCTCTAGGTCAATCCATCCGGTTTCTGATGTTCATACTTCACTTATTGATAATTCAAACACTGAGATACATAAGCAACGATGTCTTTCTTCATTCTCCACCACCAATAGGATATTTCAAGTCACAGTACATCTTCATGAAACCTGGGTGAATGGAATAGCGCGAACTGTGAGCCTCCTCAAGGATCAACTCTCGTAACCCATCAATATTTGGAACACAAATCCAGCCTTGAAGCCGCAGGACACTATCATCACCGATCACAACGTCCTTGTCACCACCCCATTGCACCGTATCCTTCAACACCAACAAGTGAGGATCATCAAAATGACGAGCCTTAATACGCTCTAACAGCGATGACTGTGCTACAACACAATTAAAAATACATCTGGGCTCCGAAACATCCAATCTCACAAACTGATTGGCAAAAGCCTAAACATCCATGATAGTGACCTCTCTACTACCAGTAAATATGCTAAACTGCCTTCTCTCCACCTTTCTACTCAATGCATCGTCCACCACATTGGCCTTCCCCGGATGATATAGTATGGTGATATCATAGTCTTTCAATAACTTTATCAATCTCCGCTGCCGCAAATTATGGTCCTTCTACTTGAACAGTTGCTGGAGACTCTGATAGTCACTATAGACCTTACAATGAAGGTCGTACAGATAGTGCCTCCATATCTTCAGCGCGTAAGAAATGGCTACTAACTCTAAATCATGAACAAGGTAATTCTTCTCATGAACCTTCAACTGTCGAAACGCACAGGCAATCACCCTACCATCCTGGATTAATATTGTGCGAAGCCCATTAAGCGATGCATCACACTACATTGTGTAAGATCCCCAATCTATTAGCAACACCAACACTGGGGTTGTAGTCAATGCAGTCTTGAGCTTTTAAAAACTCGACTCAAACTTGTCAAACCATCTGAAAAGGGCACCCATCTAGGTCCATGGGGCTGAGATAAATGAAAACCCCTTCACGAACGGGCGATAGTAGCCCGCCAAACCCAAGAAGCTCCGAATCTTTGTAACTGAGGTAGGTCTCAGCCAGTTCTGAACTGCCTCAATCTTCTTATGATCCACTTTAATACCCTCAGAAGATACAACATGGCCCAAAAAGGCAACCGAATCCAACCAGAACTCACGCTTAGAAAACTCGGCGTATAACTGACGATCCCTTAGAGTTTTAAGTATGATCCAAAGATGTTGCTCATGCTCCTCTCGACTGCGAGAATAGAACAAAATATCATCAATGAACTGGTCTTGAACACCCGGTTCATCAGATTCATAAACGTTGCAGGGGTATTAGTCAAGCCAAATGACATCACTAAGAACTCTTCATGACCATACCGAGTCTGAAAAGCTGTCTTAGGGACATCTGATGCCCTAATCTTCAACTGACGGTAACCAGATCTCAAATCAATCATGGAAACACCTTCGAACCCTGAAGCCAAATAAGTCATCAATCCTCGGCAAAGGATATTTTTTCATGATAGTGACCTCGTTCAACTCTCGATAGTCTGTACACATCCTCATTGTTCCATACTACTTCTTCACAAACAACACCGGTGCATCCCAAGGCGAGACACTGGATCTAATGAATCCTTTATCAAGCAAATCCTGCAACTACTCCTTCAATTCCTTCAACTCAGCTGGACCATACGGTATGGTGCGGTAGGAATGGGATGATTGTCCGGAACCAGATCAATGTAGAAGTCGATATCTCTATCGGGTGGCATCCCCCGCAAATCTACAGGAACCACCTCTAGAAACTCGCGTATAACTGGTACTAAATCCATGGAAGGAACCTCCACACTAGAATCATAGATATAAAGTAAATATGCTAGACATCCCTTCTCGACCATACGTCGAGCCTTCACATAAGATATAAACATGCTAGTAGAATAGCCAGGAGTTCCCCTACACTCCAATCGAGGCAAACCCAACATGGATAATGTCAGAGTCTTAGCGTGAATAGTCCAAAGTAGCATGGTAAGGTGCCAGCTAATTCATGCCCAAGATAACATCAAAGTCCACCATATGAAGAAGTATAAGGTCTACCCTAGTCTCATAGCTCCCAATAGAAATTACACACAAGCGATAAACTTGATCTACCACAATAGAATCTCCTACAAGCATGGACACATAGACATGAGCACTCAAAGAATCACGAGGCATAACCAGATATGAAGAAAAATAGGATGACATGTATGAATAAGTAGAGCCCGAACCAAATAAAACTGAGGCATCTCTATGGAAAACTGGAACAATACATGTAATGATAGCATCAGATAACTCTGCCTCAGATGTAGCTGGGAATGCATAAAATGGGACTGAGAGCCACCACTCTGATCTCCGCCTCTCGATGGCCTCCAACTAGCTGGCCTCCACCTCTAATGCCATAAATACCACCACTAGCTACCTGACCCCGCCTCTAGCTGGTTGTGTAGGCAGTGGAGCAACAGGTGGCGGAATCTTGGCATGAGTACCCTGCTGAGGCACATTACTCTGAAGTCAAAGACAGTACCTCCTGATATGACACAAACCTCCACACTCAAAGAACTCTCTCGGTTGCTGTGGCTGCTGAAGCTGAGACTGACCCTAACAGCCCAGATAACAGTTGTGATAGCTCTAGATAATTGGTGCACTGAGGGGAGCTGAAGGTGCACTATAGGCTAGCTGCTCAGGTCGAGACCCATAAGAATTACGGCTGCCTAAAGCGTTGTATGCTACATGAAGCACTGAAAGAATCGGCTTGTGGGGATGGCCTCTACCAAATGAACCTCTGCCTCTAGATGAGGCACCACTGAAACCACCAAAATGATGAGGCCTCTTCTCAAATACCGCTCTCTACCCTGACCACGAATTATCTCGATCCCTTTAGCAATCTCTACGGCCCTCTAGAAAGAAATATTATCCCCCATCTCCTTGGCCATCTATAGCCTGATACCAAAAGTATGTCCATCAATAGATCTTCACCCTCTCTCTATCAGTAGGAATCAAGATAGTTGCATGGCAGGCTAGGTCCGCAAATCTAGTCTCCTACTGGGTAACAGTCATGCTGCGCTGTTGAAGGCGCTCGAACTTCCTGTGGTACTCCTGTCTTAGAGTAAAAGGAATGAACTTCTCCAAAAATAGCTGTGAAAACTGATCCCAGAGCAGCGGTGAACCTGTTGGTCTGCCTCACTCATAGTCATGCCACCATCTCGTGGTAGAACCGGTCATCTGAAACACTGCAAAGTCGACTCTATTAGACTCGACACTACCTATGTTGCACAATACCTCGTGGCAACGGTCCAAATAATCTTGTTGGTCCTCCGAAGATGTACCACCAAAATGAATAGGAAATAGCTTGGTGATCTTATCCAACCTCATAAAGCCGTTAGAAGACATCGTGACACTCTCCTCGGGATATGTAGCTGTAACGGGCTGAACTATTCCAACTGTTGGAGCTGTCGGATTCTGATACAAGGAAGCCATCTACTCCAGAGTGTGAGTAGCAGGAGTCTGAGCTCCTTCCCCAGCTTGAGAGACAACTGATTCCATAGGAAAAGCTCCGTCCTGGGCCACACTCTCCATAAGGCCTACGAAGCGGACTAGGAAGTCCTGAAGTATGGAAGTAGCAATGAATCCCTCTGGGACCTGAGCGGGTCCGACTAGTGTAGTCTGAATAGAGATCTCCTCCTCATGCTCGATTTTAGGCTCCGCAATGGGTGTTGTTGCACGTGCTCTTAGCTGAGCTCTGCCTCTGCCCCGACCCTACCCTACCTTGGCCCCGGCCCCAGCTCCTGGTACTGGCTGCAATAAGGGGCCCTGGCTCCTACCCGATTGTGGATTTTGTGCGTGTTCTCGTCATCTGCGAGAGAACAAGAATAGAATGGTTCAAACTTCAGTAATAGAATAAATCTGCACGATAGAGAAAGAAACAAGTGAAATTTTTCTAAAGCTCTATTGCATCTAGAGGATAAGTACAGACGTCTCTGTACCAATCCTCCATACTCTACTAAGCTGGCTCATGACTCATGAGACCTAGGCAACCTAGGGCTCTAATACCAACTTGTCACGACCCGAGATCCCAACCTCGGGGCCATGATGGCGCCTAACATTACTCGCTAGGAAAGCCAACATTAGTTAATTGCTTAACCAATTTTAACTACTTAAATCAAAACATTAATTATAATAAATTGCAATAGTCTAAAATAGATACGAGAAATACCCCGTAGCGTAGTTTAAATTTATCCCATAAATCTGGAGTCACGAATACATGAGAACCTAGAGTACTACAAATAAAGTCTGAACAAAATATAGCTCTTTGAAAATAGGTAAATAGTAAATACATAATAGAAGGGAACTTCAAGGACTGCAAAAGCATGTAGCTCTACCTCAAGTCTCCTACCGATAGCTGATCCGGGTAAGATTTCCTCTACACGTTGTTGGGACCAACACCGGTATCTACACAAGAAGTGTAGAAGTGTAGCATAAGTACAACCGACCTTATTTACGCTAAGTGTCGAGCCTAACCTCGATGAAGTAGTGAAGAGGCTATGACATGACATTCATAATAAACCTGTACGAATAATGATAACAGAATATAGAAATATAATTAAAGCAGTAAACTCACAAAATCGGACCCGTAGGTTCAACTACCTGAGGACCCCAGAATAACATAACCTCATATATCATAACCATACCCTGAATAAACTCTACATCCACAAACAACTACAACACATCAAATCCATTGCGGCACACAACCCGATCCCAACATACCATCATCCGTTCATATCATACTCCATCCTTATCTTTTCATATCATACCATTTTAATACCGTTACGATGTGCAACCCGATCCCACCACATCAATTCATTTCAATACCGTTGCGGGGAGCAACCCGATTTTAACAATTTCAAATTATTAACATAAACTACTCAACACCAATATTTACGAAATATCAACATACATAAAGATGTAACGCATGAAACATTAAGATCTACCAATACAACAGAGAATATCCAACACTTCGAAATCCCAAACCTTATCAATTCATCTATACAAGAATAGCTAAATGGCTCATGTAAGCGAAATAACATAATAGAGTGCATCGAGTAATATAAGGACAATAAAAAAAGTAAAACATCTGACAATGAGAATATAAAATTAAGGCAAGTAGGAACAAGTAGCAGGTAAGCAGATTATTGAGTGACAAATGAGCAAATCAATCATGTAACAATTAGATAACAATTAACAAGTAAAGCATAGAAGTAAAGTAGGAACATGCAACAATTAAAGCATATAACAAGTGATAACATGGATTAACGAAGATATGGAAATTAATAGCCCTATCCCGCATGCTAAATCCCACGGCGGTGCATATACACTTGTCACCTAGCATATACAATGTTTCCCACATAATTCATATAAACAATAGTTCAATCAGTCCTAATTCCCTCAAGTCAAGGTTAGACATAACAATTACCTCTTTCTGCAATCAAATCAACACTCAACCACGGTCTTTCCTATAGAATTAGCCTCCAAACCAGTCAAATTTAGCCAAATATAATTTAAATCATTCAACATAAGCTTTAAAAACTACCCACGAGTGAAATGAATTCAATCTTTAATGAATTTGAAAAAAGTCAACCCCGGACTTGCCTAGTAAAAACCCGAGTCCAAGGTTAGATCTTGACTACCCATAACCCCATGAACCCATATATGTGTTTTGTTTCACAATCCGAGTCAATTCGACTCTCAAATCCAACAAAAAAATTCAAAACATAGAAAAATCCCCAAAATATCTCTTTGATTCTCATAAAATTAATGTTAAATCGTATGTATAGTCATGTAATATAATTGAAAATAGATGAAATCACTTACCCCAATGATTGTATGTGAAAATACCCTCTCCAAATCGCCTCCTACCGAGTCTATGGTTCAAAGATATGAAAAATGAGACAAAAATCCTGTCTTCCAGCCCTTTTGATAGTTGCAGATGTCGCAAATGCGACAAACCCTCGCAATTTCAGAACAGGGATCGCAAAAAGTGAACTTGACAGCCCTCACAGATGTTGCAATTGCAACAAAGGCTTCGCAATTTCGATGGCATCCTTCTTTGCAAAAGCGACACAATTGTCGCAAACGCGACCTAGACCAATCATATACTGTCTTCGCAAATGCGAAGAGGGATTCGTATTTACAACATCTGGACCTCCCCAGTCCTATTCACAATTGCGATTCAGGTGCTCGTAATTGCGACAACTGCAGCACCAGCACACCAGCAACCTATAATTAGCTCAATCCAATCTGAAATATGTCTGAAACTCACCTGAGCCCTCAAAGATCCAAACATCCACACAAGTCTACAAAAATACTACGATCTTGCTCGCGTAATCGGAACACCAAAAGATCATCTAAAACCATGAATCAGACATCAAAATGCATCAAATTCAAAATAAACTCAAGAACCTCTAGAATTGCAACCTAGCACCCTAATCATATCAGACCATCTTCGAATTGCACCAAATATTTTCACACAAGTTTCAAATAGCAAAACAGACCTATTCAAAGTCCAAAATCCAAAATTAAAACCCGATAGCCATAAAGTCAACCTACGGTCAAACCTAGAAAATTTTCAATCAGTTCGAATTGCTAACTTTTGGCAAAACAAGTCAAACAACCTAGGGACCTCCGAATTCAATTACGAGAATACGCCCAAGTCCAAAATCACAATACGGACCTACCGAAATCACCAAAACACCATTCTGGGGTCGTTAACCCAAAATATTGGCCGTGGTTAACGCTAAACTCATTTTTAGTCAAAATTTTCATTTTCTTCAAAATTTCACCTAAGAGATTTTCAAAAAGCGAGACGGACCATGCACGCAAAATAAGAAATATCAAATGAAGCTACAGGAGGTCTCAGATCATGAAAATTAAGGTTAAGTCAAAATGACATATCGGGTTTGTCACGACCCAACCCGATGGGTCGTGATGGGCACCCGGTACCTTACTCAACCGAGTACCATCGTAAAGTATCTTTCATATTACAACATCCTAGTAAGTAGTCCAGAAGGGCATCATGAGATAACCAGAGTAAACATGAGGGAATAACCGACATAGAATGACCCAACCTGATATGGAAACTCATACCTGTGACATACAGGACTATAAAACCAACGTGATCCTTTATATACTCAAAACATAGGCCGACAAGGCCATATAAGTATCCATATACAAGATATCTGTCTACAAGCCTCTAAGAGTACACAATATTATAAACGTTGGGATAGAGCTCCGCCATACCAATCAATGCATGTACTAATCATACTGACCAAATAAACAATTCCGAAGCAAATGGAGCGCACCAACACCTTCCGCTGAGCTGATAGCCTACTTGGAGGACTCTCAACCTGTGTATCGGGACCTGCGGGCATGAAACGCAACATCCCCAAGCAAAAGGGACGTTAGTACAAATAATGTACCAAGTATGTAAGGAATGAAAATCAGTAAATAATAGACATGAGAGAAAGATGGAGTAAAAGACTCGACATGTAAGTCTGAATAACTCTGTGAATCATTTAATACTTATTATGTCATGCATATACATATAAATTTCATACCATGCATGGGTATATGTGTTCGTAACATCATCAAGCCTCTGAGGGCATCCCATCATATCATCTCTGCCACNTATATATATATATATATATATATATATATATATATATATATATATATATATATATATATATATATATATATATATATATATATATATATATATAACGCCATCTGATCATGGGTCAATGTACATGAATACAATGCATGAGAAGTACGTCAATAAAATCTCTCGGAATTATCATAAGACCATTATGCCTCTGATTAATATCATGAATTAAACTTTATCAACTTACGTATTTTCTGAGACCCATGAACATATTATAGAATAATAAGACACGTGGGGAATCAAGAACATAAGCATCTCTAGCATTTCTATGAATAGAGTCATTTATGGAAGTTGTGCATTTGCTCGTTTTATTTGTATCGTATGGATCATGCCAATAGGAAAGAAGGGATAGCCTTAACATACCCGAGCTGATTCTCTTGAAAATCCCTCTAAGACACATCAATTGCGACAAATCACATAACGGCGGATCGAAGTAGGGAAAAATCTGTATTGAAGCTCCATCTGTTACCTTCAATACATATAGAATTGTTGGAGTCTTTAAGGTCTTCAATCCGTACAGAATTGTTGGATTCTTTAAGGTCTTCAATTCGTATAGAATTGTTGGAGTCTTTAAGGTCTTCAATCCGTTACTTAGCAATCTTAGAATCCAACCTTGATAAGGTAAGGAGATCTCTTAAATTTGTAAGCTTGTGGGCCCCACTTTGTGGCTAAGTTTTTCCTAAAGGCTTCCTAATTATGCCACCTAACCCAATGAACTAAGAGTCATTATTTCCTAAGGCATTGCTTCCACGTTAGGTTCTTTAAACTTATGCATAATCGTAATTACTTAATTAGCTTAATTACTTAGTTAATCTCCCATTAAAAATTCATAATTACCCAATGATCTATATAATTAGGAATTATCTCAATTTACTTAAAATACTACTTGCTTTTAACACACCTTATACACCTTACTATAATGGTCATGTGGTACCTTGTATGGAACTAGTCCATAAATGCCGGGTATTGTAGCTCGAACCGTATTTTATCCTACATTGTCAAACTTCGACGAAACTCATTTTCTTCCATACGTTTACCCTCTCACCTTCACGAATTTACTCATCATTTGTTTGAAATAGCATAATACTTATAATCTCCAAATAATCTTGTCCTTTGAACTGATGTCAATTATCTTACGACAATTCAATGTAAAATACTACAAGGTATATCATCTTCCTAAAGTATACGGTCGAAATCAGGTATGCCCAATTTTGTAGGCTCGAGGAGTTGCTTCGAGAATAAGCTCAAAACGGACCTGGCTCGAGCCCGATGGCAAAGTATAGAACTTGAGGATCTAAGTGCTCGATGAAAACTAAGGGCGAGTATGACCAACCTCGAGTAAAGCATAATAACGGAATGGCGAGATATTAGCAACCAACCAAAGGTCTCGGCGGAAATCTCGGAATAGCTCATACCAAGCGATTATCGGCGCCAATCACGGGATTTATTTCCATTATTTGATTTGTACCTTATTTAGGATTCCTCTACTATATAAAGAGGGACCCCATTCATTTGTAAAGGACATTCATTGATAAATAATACACACACTGCTCTCTATTTACTCATTATTCACTATTGTTCTTTATTGTTCTTGCTGCTTGACCTCGAGACAGTTCCGAATCAAGGTCGATATATTGCCACAACACTGGTTTAGTTTGTTTTATCGTCTAATTCACTTATTTAATTCATTATTTGCCAATTGGCATTGGATTAGATCACGTATCGTTAAAACCACAATACAAGTTTAATTGTTACTCAAATTTTAGGGTAAACAGTTTGGCGCTCACCGTGGGGATAAGGATAATAGTGATTGTTTCAGTGCTGATTCTAATAACACACGTTATTTTCACACTTTTTCTTGACAAGAATTTTTGTTCTCAGGTTAAAACATGTCAAACTCACAAAACGCACTCGTGCATGGTGATGATGGTCTTGGATTTCACGGGGAAAATGACAACGTAATTGTTCCAGGAGGTGGGGTGCAACCGGCTAATCTCACGGGAGTACCAGTCATCGATCCAATCGATATCAATTTGCACATTGCTTTGAATGTGGATTTGGGCGCGGACCCCGAAGGGAGTGTGCGCAGGGAAGGCCAATCTGGTGGCTAAGGAACATAGGGCGTAGGAGACGAGGAAGTTACTCTCCAGGTAATATTCGAGATGCTACAGGCTTAGCAAGCCGCTATTGCTCAGCTTCAGAGTCAACATAGAACTCCGAGTGTGGTCGAGCCAGAAATCACTCGCCGTACCGAGCCAGTGCCGGAAAGGTCGAATGGTAACGGATCAGGCACTGATCTTACAATTATGAAAATCCTCGAGGAGCTCACCAAAAGAATTGAGTCGGGAGAAAAGAACATCGAAGATAATAACACTGGAAAAATACAACTCCTGAGTCGATCAGATACCGGGGGCACCGCCAATCTTAAAGGGTTTGGATTCAAAAAAGTTCGTGCAGAAGCCCTTTCCTCAGAGTGCGGCTCCGAAGCCCATTCCTAAGAAGGTCCGTATGCCGAATATACCTAAATACAATGGGACCGCCGATCCTAATGAACATATCACTTCATACACATGCGGTATAAAGGGAAATGACTTAGAAGACGATGAGATCGAGTCTGTTTTGTTGAAAAGGTTTGGAGAAACTCTATCAAAGGGAGCAATGATTTGGTATCACAACTTGCCGCCGAATTCCATCGACTCATTTGCCATGTTAGCAGATTCTTTTGTGAAGGCACAATCCGGGGCCATAAAGGTCGCAATAAGAAAATCGATTCAAGATAAGACAAAGGGATAACAAAATGTTGAGGGAGTTCGTATCCCGATTTCAAATGGAACGCATGGAGTTACCACCGGTCACAGATGATTGGGACGTTCAAGCTTTCACCCAGGGGTTAAACAAGCAGAGTTTGATAGCATCACGACAGTTGAAGCAAAATTTGGTCGAGTATCCAGCTGTAACTTGGGCGGATGTGCATAATCAATATCAGTCGAAGATTAGGGTCGAGGACGACCAATTAGGAGCCCCCTTCGGTTTGGTACATCCAAACAGGTTGGCTATTAAAGCCCCGAGGGAAATCGATAGAGAGACAAGGTCAAACAAAGAACGATATCAGCCATATATCACTGATTGAAGAAATAGTGGCTCGGGGCGCAATCCTTCTCGGAATGATCGAATAAATGATCGAGGGCAAAATTCTAGGGGACTTATGAGCAAAAGTGGTTTTGATAAGAACGTTGATCCCATAGAGGCACCTCTGTTATCGAAGTATAACTTTAGCATCGATGAATCAGGCATTGTCTCGAAAATTAGAATGATCAAACATACTAGGTGGCCCAGATCCATACAAACC
This sequence comes from Nicotiana attenuata, assembly GCF_001879085.1. Lineage (NCBI taxonomy): Eukaryota > Viridiplantae > Streptophyta > Magnoliopsida > Solanales > Solanaceae > Nicotiana > Nicotiana attenuata. The sequence goes on from NC_031998.1 coordinate 46,589,506, forward strand.
GATCCTTCCCAAAGAAACCCAAATTTGATGTGCAAGTATCATGGCACGCATGGTCACAAGACCGAGGATTGCAGTCAATTAAGGGAGGAGGTAGCCCGTCTATCGGGGGATCGAGATCAACCCCGATAAAATCAATGCCATCGAAGACATCACCGTCGTGGACAGCATAAAAGCTGTGCAGAGGCTAACTGAGCGGATAACTGCTTTAGGCCGATTTATCTCTAGGTCATCAGATCGAAGCCACAGATTTTCTCTTTACTCAAGAAGAAGAGTGATTTCACCTAGACCTAGGAGTGTCAACAAGCATTAGAGGAATTAAAATGATACTTATCGAGCCTACCATTGCTTCACACCCCGAAGGCAGATGAGAAACTCTACATATACTTGGCGGTATCGGAAATCCCGGTAAGTGGTGTCCTAGTTCGAGAAGACCAAGGTACACAATTTCCCATTTACTATGTAAGTCGAACCTTAGGGGAAGCAGAAACTAGATATCCATACTTAGAGAAATTAGCACTTGCACAAATAAGTGTTTCTAGAAAGTTGAAATCATACTTTCAATGTCACCCAATATGTGTGTTAACCACTTACCCACTTTGTAATATTTTGCACAAACCCGAACTTTCGGGTCGATTGGCCAAGTGGGCCGTCGAACTCAGTAGGTACGATATCAAGTATCAATCCCGAACGGCCATCAAGCCTCAAATTTTACCGGACTTAGTGACCGATTTCACGCCAACCCTCGTACCCGAAGTTAAAAAGTAAATCTCCTTAAAATTGGACACATCATTGGGGGTATAGACCTTTTTCATAGACGGCGCTTCTAATGTGAAGGGGTGCGAGCTAGGCATCATTTTGAAGCCACCCACAGGTAGCACTATTAGGCAGTCTATCAAAACTTCTAGGTTGACTAACAATGAGGTCAAGTACGAGGCCATGATTGCAGGTCTCGAGCTAGCTAAAAGCTTGGTGGCAGAAGTCATTGAAGCCAAGTGTGACTCTTTATTGGTGGTGAATTAAGTAAACAAAAGCTTCGAAGTTCGAGAGGATAGAATGCAAAGGTATTTGGACAAGCTATAGGTAACTTTGCACCTCTTCAAGGAGTGGACACTAGATGACGTACCTCGAATAACAAAACATCGAGGCTGATGCACTTACAAATTTGGGATCCTCAGTCGAGGAAGATGATATTATCCCAGGGACTGTCGTCCAATTATCGAGATCTGTGGTCGAGGAGAGTCATGCCGAGATAAACACTACAAGCTTGACTTGGGATTGGAGGAATAAATATATTGAATATCTAAAGAATAGAAAGCTCCCATCGGACCCTAAAGAGTCGAGGGCCCTACGAACCAAAGTTGCCCGATTCACATTGGATGAAGATGGAACATTATACAGAAGGACATTCGATGGACCATTGGCGGTATGTTTAGGGCCAGGGGACACCGATTATGTTTTACGAGAGATCCATGAAAGCACTTGTGGGAACCACTCCGCCGCCGAATCTTTGATTCACAAAATCATTAAAGCAGGGTACTACTGGGATAGCATGGAAAAGGACACTAAGGAGTTTGTTCGAAAATGTGATAAATGTCAAAGATTTTCACCAATGATCCATCACCTGGAGAACAACTTCATTCAGTCTTATCCCCATGGCCATTCATGAAATGGGGGATGAATATCATCAGCCATCAGCCAACGGCCCTAGGTAAATCTAAATTCACTTTGTTTATGACTGACTACTTTTCTAAATTGTTGGAAGCACGGGCCTTCGAGAAGGTCAGAGAAAAAGAAGTTATAGACTTCATCTGGGACCACATCGTGTGTCGATTCGGGATACCTACCGAAATCGCATGCGACAACGGAAAGCAATTCATCGGCACCAAGGTAACGAAGTTCCTTGAAGAACACAAAATAAAAGGATCTTATCAATGCCCTATCACCCGAGCAAAAACGGACAGGCCGAATCGACAAACAAGACTATCATTCAAAACATAAAGAAAAGATTAAACGATGCTAAGGGGAAATGTAGAGAAGTCCTACCCGAAGTTCTTTGGGCGTATCGAAGTCCAGCATGAGGGCAACCCCGTTCTCCTTAGTATATGGCTGTGAGGCCTTAATTCCAGTCGGGGAACCTAGCGCCAGATTTTGACATGCAACGGAGGAATCAAATCACGAGGCTATGAATACTAGCCTCGAACTATTGGATGAAAAACGAGAAGCCGCGCTTGTTCGGATGGCTGCACAAAAGTAAAGAATCAAGAGATATTACAATAGAAGAGCCAACCTTCACCACTTTGGAATCAGGTACTTATTTCTAAGTCAAGTCACCCTCAATACTCGAGACCCAAACGAAGGGAAACTAGGCCCAAATTGGGAAGGATCATATCGATTCCTCGGTATCATCGAAAAGGGATCTTACAAACTTGGCACAATGGAGGGCGAACAATTGCCAAACAATTGGAATGTATCACTACTCAAAACGATATTATTTTTGAGGTGCGACTTTCTCCCTTTTCCATTTGTATTCGATACTAGCTTATTGCAGGTGTTTGATCGAAGACGTCAAGAGAACTTTTCAACACGAAGACCTTAGGTATTAAATCACGCGTTACACTCTTTTTCCCTTAGATAGGTTTTTATCCCAAATGGGTTTTTCCGGCGAGGTTTTTAATGAGGCAACAATTATGTGCTACCCAAGGAAAATTCAATAGTATCCAAAGCTTCTATTCAATCAACCTCGAATACTGCGGGGCATCACCCTCGGAGGTTATATTTTCGAGAAAAATACTTCACCTCAAAGGTTCTTGATTGGGAAACTTCGTAATGGTACAAACGGTCGAATGAACCATGTCCATAGAGATTAGTCGAGCCCCGATGTCATACCGTTTACTCAAGTATAAATTATTCAAAGAAGCATTCTTTCTATATCAAACACTTCGTGTCTCAAAGAAAGATTTGCGACTATATGAGCTCCATACTGATGATTTTGTGAGAAATGGCTCAAGGGCCAAGCGCAAACATACTTTGAACACTCGGGGACTGCATGCTCGAATTATCTAAATTCAAAGTCACAAGACCTCAAAGAGCTACCCCTCAACATATAGGCCAAGCCCATCATAATCGGGGACTGACATTTCGAACAAGTTCAAAATGTTATCAAGAAATAAGTCCAAGAGGCATACCCGAAGGCTACAGCCATATTAAAGGCTACGGCCAAATTGAAGGCTATGACCGAAATAACGCGGCTCGGAGACGTCTGAATCCCACAATAAACAATAGGCCTTCAAATACTTTAAAAAAATGGTTAAAAGGCTACCCCCAGCAAATGATTAAAAAAGGGCTTCGATAAAATCAGCCCTCAAAAACCTTAAGAGGTATCAAATTATCTTAACACAAATGTGCTAAGGCAAAGAAAGCAAAAGGGGTCTCAATGGACATCGGACCTGTTACATCCCACATTTTCGTATGCTAAAGTTCCGTCGTAAGTTAATTGATGTAAATTCGAGAATGAGATTACTTTGGTATTATAAGTATTACACTATTTTAAACAAGTGATAAGTAAATTCGTGAAAGTGAGAGGGTAAGCAAATCGAAGGAAATGAGTTTCGTCAAAGTTTGACATTTTGAGGTAAAATACGGTCCACGCTATAATACCCGGTATTTATGGACTAGTACCATACAAGGTACCCCAACATCATAATAGTAGGGTACGTAAAGTGTGTTAAAAGTGAGTAGTATTATAAGTAATTTGAGATAATTTTTAATTATGTGGATAATTATTGATCAGTGGAGATTAACAAGTTAATCAAGAGATTAGTGGATGATTAATGATAATCTTGGATAAGACCAAGGGACTATTAACGTGGAAGCCAACAAAGTCACAAAATGTGACTATTGAATCATTCTTCAAGGTGGCAAAATTTGTGAGTTAGTGGCTTATTAATCACCATACAAAGTGGGGCCACACCCAAAAGACTAAAGAGAGCCCATTAATTCATTATCTCTACAATTCAAAGAGAGTCCTTAATTCATTATCTCTACAATGCAAAGAGAGCTCCAGTAAAGATAATATTGCAATAGTAACGTGAGTTACTTCAACAATTCATACGAAGATGTTATTATGTAATGGCAGCGTAAGTTTGTAAATTCCAAGGGAGCACGGTACAATCTTTCTCAAGAATATCATACAAATTTTTTCCTACTTCGATACACCGTCACGTGTTTTTGCAAATGACATGTGTTTGAGGAATTGTCAAGAGAATCGGTTCAGGTATGTTAAGGCTATCCGTTCTTTATTATCGGCATGATTCATACGATACAAACGAAATGAGCAATTGCACAACTTCCATAAATGACTCTATTCATAGTAATACTAGAGGTCCTACGTTCTTGATCCCCCATATGTCTTATTATCCTATCGTCTGTTCATGGGTCTCAGAAAATACGTAAGTTGGTAAAGTTTATTTCATGATATTAATCAGAGGTATAATGGTCTTATGACGTTCCGAGAGATTTTATCGACGTACTTCTCATGCATTGCATTCATTTATACACGTACATTGACCCATGACCATATGGCGTTATATACGCGTATATATATATATAAGTATATATATGTATATGGGATATGGAAAAAGGTTACGGCGTTATATACGCATCACCACCTGATCAGCTGGTATACGTTGATGATTTGCCCACAGTGGCCGAGATGATATGATAGGATGCACTCAGAGGCTTGATGATGTTGTGAACGCATATACCCATGCATGGTACGGCATTTATACGCATATGCATGACATTTCAAATATTAAAGGATTCACAAAGCTATTCAAACTTACATGTCTGTTGTTTACTGATTTTCATTCCTTACATACTCGGTACATTATTTGTAGTGATGTCCCTTTTGCATGGGGACGCTGCGTTTCATGCCCGCAGGTGCTGATAGATAGGTCGAGAGTCCTCCAAGTAGGCTATATCCTCAGCAGAAGATGTTGGTGCGCTCAATTTGCTCCGGAGTTGCTTATTTGGTTAGTGTGATTAATACATGCATTGATTGGTATGGCGGGGCTCTGTCTCGACCTTTATGATATTATATATTCTTTGAGGTTTGTAGACAGATGTCATGTATACGGATTCTTGTATGGTCTTGTCGGCGTATGTTTTGAGTATATAAAGGATCTTGCCGGTCTTATAGGCCCATACGTTATATGTACAAGTTTAGATTACATGTTGGGTCGTCCAATGTCGAGTATTTCCCCATGTTTTATTCTACTTATCTCACGATAGCCTCTCTGGCTCATTTACCTATGATAGTATGATACGAAAGATACGTTACGTAGGTACTCGGTTGAGTAAGGTACCGGGTGCCCATTGTGGCCCATTGGTTGGGTCGTGACAAAAGTGGTATCAGAGCAGTTCTATCCTAGGGAGTCTGCAAGCCGTGTCTAGTAGAGTCCTGTTTATGGGTGTGTCGTGCACCACACTTATAAGCAGGAGGCTACAGTGCATTTAGGACTGTCACTCTTTCTTCTTACTCTAGATCGTGTGGTAGAGCTCAGTTGTAAGAACTCAATTTCCTAAACTCTATTTTATTCATTTTACGACGATGCCTATATATAGAAAGACGGTTGGTAAGGGATTGAACGAGGTTGGGGAAGAGTTGATTTAGCGAAACTCGAATTTGCATCATGCTTATGATGAGTAATGTAAGGTCTCCAGCAGATCATGTGTACCAAGACAAATGAGCTTCTAGAAAAGGAGACCTAAGGCATGAATATCTATCCATCCATATGGTAAAAAGCAACGAGAGATTCAGAAGGTAGATACAAGCTTGAACAAGTAAAGGAACAAGATGAGAAGGGTACGAGGTACCCTGTTAATCAAGATTATCGATATTCACAACTCAGACAGAAAAATATAAGCATTGTGAGTTACCTTCAACAGTAACAGAGGTATGTACAATTGGCCACACCCATCTCATTTATTCCCTATGGGGGCTAACAAAAGTAGTATAAGAAAAGGACGGATATCAGGATCCGGCTGGGGTTAGAGTGACCCAAAATGGTGGACGAATTGTTTGCGTTAGTTGACTTTTCCGAATGATATTGCAAATGTGCTAATAGATCTCCTTGTGAGACACCCAGATGGTGTGCTCTAAAATAGTACAGCTAGATATGAGTACTAGAAAGATAAGCACTGGAAACCTTGAAGGGATAAATATTACCTTAGTGTGGCTCTCGTCCCTAGCGGAGAAATAATGTTAGGAAACCCGAAGAGCTAATGGATGGAGAAAGGGGAGCTAAAAGCAAATGAATATGTTGTTCGAGTTTTCAAAATAAAGTGATAAACATAAATGTTAGCGGAAAATAAGAAGAGAGTTAATGCAGCATTATGAGTAAGATGTGATACATGGATGACAACGGTAGATCAATTAAAAAAAGAGATAAAATTACAGAGTCTACAGTCAAGGGAAGGAAAAGGCGAGAGGTGACAGGCCTTAAGACAACAAAAGAGTATAGGCCATACAATCACTCATTTCGAGAAATAAGTTCGCAACTCTAACGCGATTACCAAAAGGAAAAGTTAGACCCCGGAGTAATAGAAACCAGTATGGATTGGTGAACAATATAAACTAAACATGAATTAGGGACTGAGTGATTTGATAATAGTCGGCATCATGAGAATTTCAAATTTTGTTTCGGCGATAATAGAATGGACAACAGAAGAAGATTCATGAGAAATTTAGAGAATGGTCATTCAGGAAGACGCTTCCCTAAAGCAAGCAATGTGAGCAAAGTTCAACTTAAGGGACTGTATGTGCCAGTTATACTAAGTGTCACCCTCGCAAGTAAGGAAATTTATTATCCTTCGTACAGAAGGATTACCGCGAGGCGAGTAAGTGTCATCGATGATGTGAAAAGACGCCAAAGATGAAGAGGTAAAACAACTACAGGTAGATCGTCGTAGCTCCAACTCTTAGTACTCCCCTAAAGGGGGGAATATGGAGTAAGGTGGAACTAAGTCAGAATTAAGTGGTTCTAGTAATTATGCAATGGTAAAAGAATAATGCAAAAAAAATGAAAAAAAGGATGAGATTGCACTTACTCAAATCCTACGGATATGCTATGACTCTAGAACATTATGCAAACACGGCGTCAAGGAGAGGAAGTAAGGGTTCCTGCCCGTGATGTTATTGATAGATAAGGAGCTAGTGTGGGACGTAATTTAGGACAAAGGAAATGACCCAAGAAAGATTACGCGAAATATTGATATGAGAATGGGCCAACGAGTAGTTAGTAGTTGATCTAGGAAGAGCCTAGTCATGGCTAGACAAGAGGATCCAGACAAATCAGTAGGTCGTGTAAGATAAACATAGTAAAACCCCAACATGGGGAATTCAGTCTCGTAGATATGACATCGTGACCCTTGAGAAATATTTAGATAGGGGTCAGGATAGTTAAAGATACCATATGAGTGTTACGGAAATAAAAGAGAGTGCAACTAGGAAGATAGTAAAAATATCAAGTTCAGAAGCAACCCTACAAGCACAAGGGCGTTGAGGTAAGTAACCACGGATAATTATAGGTAAAGAAGGAAATCAAAAATTTCATCGACTAATATGATGTAATAAGATCGCAGCCTTGCAAGAATCATAGGGTCCTCCCTAAGGACTACAATGAAAGTCTAGCTGAGGAAATAAGGAAGAAGGCTTCAACCTAAACATAGTAACTTGAAGGAGAAATGGTCATGTAAAAACAATCTCACTACAAAATTGTATGAACGCCAAAAGAAAGTAGCACCTACCGTGGCTAATGAATGGGAAGTAAAGTCAAAAGTAATATTCGAGATCATATGAGTCGCACGAAACTTCCAGTATGCGTGGGAACTAAGATAAACCAAGTATTCATGCAACAAGTGGTAGAACGACCAGGAAAAGCAATTGCTTGCAATTAAAGAAAGTTGGGAAGGAACGAAAGGAATTATTCTATCAATGATCCAGAGTTAGTTACGTTATGAATGCACTTAAGAGTTCGGAGTATTATCCATGAAGCATATATGTTGATAATCATACAGCCGTAGAATATTTCGGTATAAGCTAAAAGAAAGAATTGAGCCCAGGTCATAGACAAAGGAATGAATTTTTAGAAGATTGTAGCATAGATATTCCATAGCGCCCATGAGGGACTAAAGTAATAACTAATACCATGAGCTGCATACTGGAAGATAGCTAAAGCCTACATAAAGGTTGATCAGAGGGAAGAGGAAACTAAAGAGTTACATCAACTAAGTAAACCAGAAGTCTGATTATTAGACCCAGAAAATTATAGACATCATGATTGAGAACATTGCAGAATCACTCTTTATATTAGAGGTAAAAGAGAGATAGTACAATAGCCATATTCTATAATGGCTCCACGATAAAGCCAGTTAGAAGAGTACCAGGCTCATAAAAGGTCAATATGAAGCTCTCACTGAATCATGTAAAGAGGTGCAAATATCATAATAGAAGTTCAAGTTGTGGATGTAAATCGTACCTATGTGGAAGGGATGTTATGAAAGAGATAGAAGATGTGATGCAAGATTTTAAAGCAAGTAAGGTAAAGGTGAACAACGTACAAGATACTCAAGTGCAGAAGGTTGTGAATAGCCCATACTTTGGATAGAAATCTAGAAGCGTTGGGATTCAATATCCAAGAAGGATGGCGGTGTCATTAGTGGCATGTCTTCCAGCCAATGGTATCTAGGTATCGAGAAGCCTGATTAAGAGAGTAAAGAAGAGTTAGAGATGATGTAATGTCTCACTTGATGTTCCAGAATGACATAAGGAAATCTATGATGCAAGCAAGTTAAAAGGTTGCGAATAGTATAAATAGATACGTATAGGTCGCAAGCTAAAGTATAGTTCATCGACAAGGTTTTATGACAGGATTAAGGATGAGAAAGGGCGAGTGAGAAGGTGACGAGAATGGACAAGTCCTTGGGATTAAGCCCATGAAAACAAAAGAGTTGATGGTTTCCCTAAGTTACAGAAAGCTCAGTATAGCATGAATGAACTCAAATGAGCCTAAGACTAATATCATTTAAAAGAGATGGAATGCTGCCTTGGTAGTAGAATGAGGGTGTAACTGTGATAAATGAAGGATGACGTTTGGGCCTTCGATTGAGTGATGATTTGAAGGGATTTCAAGAACTTTATAGGATTAAAATACCCACATTGGGATCTATGAAATACGATATGGAAGTATAGTATCGTCCCTAGGTGGATCGGTCTAATTACTCCAGATGTCCCCGATGAGACGTGGGCCCTAGCGGAAGTGTTACATAAGATGTCAAGTTATCGGTGGGAGATTACGGATCAACGTTAAGGTGAATCAACAATAGATGGATAAAGTTCCAACGTATGAGAGGAGATAAGGATTCCATCCTTTAGATGAACAATAAAAAGGAAGCATTGAAGGACTTGGATTTATACATCTATGATAAGAAGCCAGAGAGTAACCTGGAATTAGATAGCAGACCTCAATAATAATAAAACCAAGGTAAGAATTATGGTATAGTATGACCTACCTGGATGCAGTAAGGTCATACGGATGAATAACCAGGTCTAGAAAAAAAGATATAAAAATATTCGTAAGTTCGACAAAGTACCGAGCAAAGAACTTCAGTATACCTATAGTTACCCAGAGGGACATCTTATTAAGCTTTGTATATGTTTACAAAGTGAGGCCTATAGATTGGCTAAAAGCTAGAGGAAAACGGAGAGAAGAGTCGCATAGGCGTACTTACAAGGTCAGATTCGTGCAGGCTGCATGATAAAAGGTAACAACAGTTACAAGATTTGGAGGATTCCGACCACGAGTCGTGGTGTGAGAAAGAGGCCTAAAGGAGGGAATGCCCTGGCCTTTGGGATTCATTCACAGAACAGTTGCCTAGATGGAAAGAGGAGTACTAAAGTATTCGAAAGAGCTATGGGTTATGAGAATGATAAGTGCATCAGTCAACATTCGAGGACGAATGTTCCAAAAGGGGGAATGATGTTACATCCCGCATTTTTGTATATTAAAGTTTCATCGTAAGTTAATTCACGTAAATTCAGGAATGAGATTATTGTGGGATTATAAGTATTACGCTATTTCGAACAAGTGATAAGTAAATTCGTGAAGGTGAGAGGGTAAGCAAGAAGGAAATGAGTTTCGTCAAAGTTTGACATTTTGAGGTAAAATATGGTCCAAGCTATAATACCCGGTATTTATGGACTAGTGTCATACAAGGTACCCCATGATCACAATAGTAGGGTACACAAAGTGTGTTAAAAGTGAGTAGTATTATAAGTAATTTGAGATAATTCTTAATTATGTTGATAATTGGATAATTATTGACCAGTGGGATATTAACAAGTTAATCAAGAGATTAGTGGGTGATTAATGATAATCTTGGATAAGACCAGAGGACTATTAACATGGCAGCCAACAAAGTCACAAAATGTGACTATCGAATCATTCTTCAAGGTGGCAAAATTTGTGAGTTAGTGGCTTACTAATAACCATACAAAGTGGGGCCAACACCCAAAAGACTAAAGAGAGCTCTTTAATTCATTATCTCTACAATCCAAAGAGAGCCTTTAATTCATTATCTCTACAATTCAAAGAGAGCTCTTTAATTCATTATCTCTACAATTTAGAGAGAGCTCCAGTAAAGATAATATTGCAATAGTAACGTGAGTTACTTCAACAATTCATACGAAGATGTTATTATGTAATGGCAGCGTGAGTTTGTAAGTTCCAAGGGAGCACGGTACAATCTTTCTCAAGAATATCATACAAATTTTTCCCTACTTTGATCCTCCGTCACATGTTTTCGCAAAAGACGTGTGTTAGAGGAATTGTCAAGAGAATCGGTTCAGGTATGTTAAGGCTATCCCTTCTTTATTTTCAGCATGATTCATACGATACAAACGAAACGAGCAATTGCACAACTTCCATAAATGACTTTATTCATAGAAATACTAGAGGTCCTACGTTCTTGATTCCCTATATGTCTTATTATCCTATCGTCTGTTCATGGGTCTCAGAAAATACGTAAGTTGATAAAGTTTATTTCATGATATTAATCAGAGGTATGATGGTCTTATGACGTTCTGAGAGATTTTATCGACGTACTTCTCATGCATTGCATTCATTTATACACGTACATTGACCCATGACCAGATGGCGTTATATATATATATATATATATATATATATATATATATATATATATATGTATGTATATATATATATGGGATATGGGAAAAGGTTCCGGCGTTATATACGCATCACCACCTGATCAGCTGGTATACATTGATGATTTTCCCACAGTGGCCGAGATGATATGATGGGATGCCCTCAGAGGCTTGATGATGTTATTAACGCATATACCCATGCATGGTATGGCATTTATACGCATATGCATGACATTTCAAATATTAAAGGATTCACAAAGCTATTCAAACTTACTTGTCGAGTCTTTTACTCCATGTTTCTCTTATGTTTATTGTTTACTGATTTTCATTCCTTACATACTCGATACATTATTTGTACTGACGTCCCTTTTGCCTGGGGACGCTGCGTTTCATGCCCGCAGGTCCCGATAGACAGGTCGAGAGTCCTCCAAGTAGGCTATCACCTCAACGGAAGATGTTGGTGCGCTCCATTTGCTCCGGAGTTGCTTATTTGGTCAGTGTGATTAGTACATGCATTGATTGGTATGGTCGGGCTCTGTCCCGACCTTTATGATATTATGTATTCTTAGAGGCTTGTAGACAGATGTCATGTATACGGATTCTTGTATGGCCTTGTCGGCCTGTGTTTTGGGTATATAAAGGATCATGCCGACCTTATAGGCCCGTACGTTATATGTACAAGTTTGGATTACATGTTGGGTCGTCCAATGTCAAGTATTTCCCTATGTTTTATTCTACTTATCTCACGATAACCTCTTTGGTTCATTTACCTATGATAGTATGATACGAAAGATACGTTACGCAGGTACTCGATTGAGTAAGGTACCGGGTGCCCGTTGCGGCCCATCGGTTTGGGCCGTGACAGGACCCTCAAAAAACCCAATGGGTAAAAACTACATGCTAAGGCATAAAGAAATTTTTACTAAGTATTTTAAGCCGAAAAGGGGAAAATAATAGCCATCTTTTAAAGGCCATATCGGCCCAACCTAAGATAACCTAAGGGCCAAAACACTTAGAGTTCGAGACCTTGTTCTCACTCAACTCAGACCTAAGGGTCCCACTATTCCGAACTCGAATAAAACCTACTTGAATATAGCTTGATGATTCATCATAAAACCTTAAGAGGTATTCCATTATAAGTTCAAAACATGCCCATTATTTACTAAGAAACCTAAGGTTTTGTTTTACTTAGAGTTCAAGCTAATGCTCACTCGATTATTGAAGTTATAACAACAAAAAATTTCGCAAGGCAAAAACAGATATCACAAATCAGAGATAGAGCGGAAAGAAAATGAACTTTTTATACATAGAAGGTACTTACAGTGCCCACGAGGGGCCTTACACAAAAAAACAAAAATCCTAAGGGCCTAGTCCACTTTGAGAGCTACTTCTTCGGGAGCCGCTTCTTCGGGGGCTTCATCCTCGTCTCCTCTGCTCTTAGATCCGCTAGCAGAGTCTTCACCGTCGGAGAATTAATCTATAGCCTCGTCCTCCAAAGCTTTCGCACTCTCGATATTAGCTGAGAGGTCGAAGCCACGAGCATGCACTTCCTCGAGAATCTCTCTCCGGGATTGTCGCCTGGCATGATCGCACGACAATTTGACTTCAGCAGCAACAGAGATCTCCTGTGCCCAAATGATGGTAGCCTCAGCGTCAGCTCGGTAAGAGGCCATAAACACCTTCGCCTCAAATTTAGCCTTTGCAAGCTCGGCAACCAACTTAGCCTCGAGCTCCTTAATCTTCCAGGTCCGGGCTAAGCTCTCCCTCTTCACACTTTGAAGTTGGCATTCGGCCGAAGCCAGCTGAGCCCGAAGCGCGTCTTTCTCCGAGGCAAGACGATCCAAATGATGTTTCCACCCTAAGGTCTCGGCCTATTTCATCTTGACCTCCTCTCAAAGTTGCTCCACCAGTTCGCCCTTCTGCTGGGCCTACAATTTAAAATGTTAATTGCCAAGTCAAATGAATACGTAACAAATTCCTGCTCGATGAGCTCAGTTTGTTCTCAATGAACCTTCATCAGTTCGGCTCGGATGTCCCTGATATCCTCCTCTTTTTGAACATAGAGGAGTTTGAGTCCTTCTCTCTCCTCCACGAGCTTCTTGAGTTTGGCCTCGCATCGAGTCAGCTCGACCCAAGATTTGGAAAACGCTTCTCGATGGAGCGTCATGGCCTTTACACAAAAGAAAAAAGTTAGACTTGGAAAAATGAAAATAAACCACAAGCGTAATTATGGAGGCAGAAACTTACTTTTTTAAGAAGCCGCTGAGCCTCGTCAAAAATGAACAAGGCATCCGGGTCGGGACCATCTTCGACCCCTGCGAAGCATCCTTGGAAAACATCACTCCCTTCGTGGGTCGTCCCCACGTCGGGATTCTTCATAGCTCGAGCATCTCGAAACTGCCCTTCGGAGAACGTAGGGCCAAGCGGCGATTAATCTATATTAATTATCCCAAGTGAGTCACTTGGGACATTCTCTTCTCTTTGAAGGGCCTCGGAATTAGACCCTTCAAGCATACCCGCCAGTCGTTCTTCACGACGGGGTGCGCTTTTACCATCCGATGGCTCGGGGACTCTGCTCGGACTTCCCTTCGAGATTTCTTCAGTTGGAAATTGAACCGCATTAACCACCACCAGTTTAGTGGCCTTTGAAGCTTTAGTGCTTCCCCACTTTTGAGCTACCAGCAAGCAGTCGGTGTCCTCTTCTTCTTCCTCCTCCTTCCGAAGTTGTTGAACCGCGTCAGCAAATAAGGCTGCAAGGTCGACCCTCGGTTTTCGAACCCTACTTTTCCTGGGCTTTGGGGTATTTGGAGGCGAGGCCATTTTCCTCTTCTTCTCTTTGGTTGGCTTTCACCAGGCAGAGGCGGCCTCATAATAACATTGTCTCTGAGGCCTGCATGAGGAGAAACTAAGTATTTTACATAGAATCATCAACATGTGAACAAAGGAACTCACCGTGGTTTTCAGCTTCCTATCGACCCTTGGCCAAATCACGCCAAGAGCGCTCAGCATGTGAAGAAGTAGAGGACAGTTGTCGGACCCAACCTTCGAGGTTCGGAATCGCACTAGGAAACCAGGGGGGAGCTACACCATGAAAAAGAAATTAGATCGAAGAAGAATAAAGAAAGCAAAATACTGAACGTCATCGATGGAGTTTTACTTACGTTTCATATTCCATTACTCAGGGAATGGCATTCTTTCGGCGGGAATTAGGTCATAGGTCTTGATTCAGTCGAACCGGCTCATCCATCCTTGGTCCTTGTCCTCATAAATGCTCGAGAACAGCTCCTTCATGGCCCGATGTTGGAGCTTTATCAACCCACCTCGATAAAGAAGAGGGTTGTATAACCTAATCAGATGGTCGAGGGTAAAAGACATTCCCTCTACCTTGCTCGAAAAATATCTTAGCAAAAGGACAATGCGCCAGAAAGAGGGGCAGATCTGGCCAAGGGTCACCCGATATTGGTGACAGAAATCGAGTATGAGCGGATCTACGGGAACCAATGTGAAAGGATAAGTATACACACTTAAGTACCCTTTCACATGGGTAGTGATGTCCTCCTCAGGGGAAGGAATCACCACCTCCTTGTTTTCCCAATTGCAGTCCTCTTTCACCCGCTCGATATCGTCTTCAGATATTGAGCAGATGTATTGGTACATGGGCTCACATCGGCCTGGAACTTAAGAAGGTCTTTCGACTTTAAAATCAGAAGTTAGCTCGCATGGCCAAGGAATGCACTCCTTGATACGAGGCTCCACCGGCATTTTATCACCGGCCAGCCGCGATGAAGAGGCTTTTTCTTTCTGAGGGACAGTTTTAGATGTTTTAGCCATCACTGTTGTGAAATTCAAGGAAGGAGAAGAAGTTGATGTTATGACAAACACAAATTGAAGAGGAGGATGAAATTAAAGAAAATTGAGAAGCTTGTAAAGATTTGGGAAAAGGTTTTGGAGGTAAAAATTGTAAAGATTGAGAAATTGATCTATTTATAGTGGCCACTTCAACGGTTTGAGGAAACTAGTGGCTGACCATCAACCACCGTTAATTAATGGCCTAGGGAACTATGCAGACGTGACCCTTTAGTCACTTCTGTTGCTGACGTCATGGAATTGACATCATGATCGAGGTATCGGAGAATCGAGGATCAAATCGTTTCTTATCGTTTCACTCTAAGAAACGCGGGGACTATCTGTATACGGTCGTAATCATGTATGCCCGATTTTGTAGGATCAAGGAGTTGCTTCGAAAATAAGCTCAAAACAGACCTGGCTCGAGCCCGATGCTAGAGTACAGAACTTGAGGATCGAAGTGCTCGATGAAAACTAAGGGCGAGTATGACAAACCTCGAGTAAAGCATAATAACGGAATGGCGAGATATTAGCAACCAACCGAAGGTCTCGGCGGAAATCTCGGAATAGCTCATACTAAGCGGTTATCGGCGCTAATCACGGGATTTATTTCTGTTATTAGAGTTGTACCTTATTTAGGATTCCTCTACTATATAAAGAGGGACCCCATTCATTTGTAAAGGACATTCACTGATAAATACACACGCTGCTCTCTGTTTACTCATTATTCTCTATTGTTCTTGCTGCTTGACCTCGAGACAGTTCCAAATCGAGGTCGATATATTTCCACAGCACTGGTTTGGTTTGTTTTATTGTCTAATTCACTTATTAAATTAATTATTAGCCAATTGGCGTTGGATTAGATCACGGATCCTTAAAACCATAATACAAGTTTAATTGTTATTCAAATTTTAGGGTAAAAACCTAATATAATACTGCGGTGCGTAACATCGACGTAATACAGCGGGGCATAACATCATTCTCCCCTTTGGAACATTCGTCCTCGAATGTTGACTAATGCACTTATGATTCTCATAACCCGTATCTCTTGTGAATACTTTAATACTCTCATTGCTATCTAGGCAAATGTTCTGTGAATAAATCCAAAGGCCAGGGCATTCCCCCCTTTAGGCCTCTTTATTATACCATGCCTTGTGGTCGGAATCCTTCCAATCTCGTAACTTTTGCTACCTTCTATCATGCAGCCTGTACGTCACTGACCTTGTAAGTGCGCCTATGCGACTCTTCTCTCCTTTTCCTCCAGCTTTTAGCCAATCTCTAGGCCTCACTTTGTAAACATATACAGGGCTTGATAAAATGTTCCTCTGGGCATCTATAGGTATACTGAATCTCTTCACTCGGTATTTTTTTGAACATACGAATATTGCTATACCATATTTCATAGACCCGGTTATCCATCCGTATGACTTTACTGCATCAAGGTAGTTCATACTATACCATAACTCTTACTTCGATTTATCGTTACTAATGTCTGCTACCAAACTCCAGGTCACTCTTGTTGCTTATCCTATATGTATAAATCTAAGTCCTTTTAATACTTCCTCATTATTGTTCATCTTAAGAATGATGGCCTAATCTCATCTCATACTTTGTAACTTTCATCCATCCATTGTTAATTCACCTTAATGTTGATCTATAATTTACCACGGATAACTTGATCTCTTATGTAACACTACCGCTAGGGCTCACGTCTCATGGGGGAACATCTGAAATGATTAGAGTGATCCACCTAGGGGTGATACCATGCTTCCATAATCGTATTTCATAGTATCCCAATGTGATTCGCCTTACGTGGGTATTTTAATCCTGTATAATTTATTAAATCATTACTCAATCGAAGGCCCAAACTTCATCCTTTATGTATCTCAATTACACCCTTATTCTACTACCAGGGCAGCATTCCATCTCTTCTAAATGCTACTAGTCTTAGACTCTTTTGAGTTTATTCAGGCTATACTGAGCCTTCTATAATTTAGAGAAACCATCAGCTCTCTTGTTTTCATGGGCTTAATCCTGAGGACTTATCCATTCTCGTCACCTTCTCACTTGCCCTTTCTTATCCTTACTCCTATCTTCCTAAAACCTTGTCGCTTTACCATACTTTAGCTTGCGACCTACACATATCTATTTATACTACTCGCAATCTTCCTTTAACTTGCTTGCACCATATATTTCCTTATGTCATTTTGGAACATCAAGAGAGACATCACATCGTCTCAAACCCTTATTTACTCTTTTAACTAGACCTCTCGATACCTAGAAACCATAGGCTGGAAGATATGCCACTAATGATACCGCTATCATTCCTGGATACTCAATCACAACGCTTCTATCCTTCTATCTGAAGTATGGATTATTCACAACCTTTTGCACATGAGTATCTC
This sequence comes from Nicotiana attenuata, assembly GCF_001879085.1. Lineage (NCBI taxonomy): Eukaryota > Viridiplantae > Streptophyta > Magnoliopsida > Solanales > Solanaceae > Nicotiana > Nicotiana attenuata. The sequence goes on from NC_031998.1 coordinate 46,606,981, forward strand.
GTACGTTGTTCACCTTTACCTTACTTACCTTAAAATCTCACATCGTATCTTCTATCTCTTTCATAACCCCCCTTCCACATAGATATGATTCCCATCCACAACTTGAAGCTTTATTATAATACTTGCACCTCTGGCGCATACACAATCCGGTGGGAGCTTCATACTGACTTCTTATGATGCTGGTACTTTTTCTAACTGGCTTTATCGTAGAGGATTTATATAATATGGCTACTGTACTATCTCTCTTGTACCTCTGATATCTAAGAGTAATCCTGCAATGTTCTCAATCACGAAGTCTATAATTTTTTTGGTCCAATAATTAGATTCCTGATTTACTTTGTTGATGTAACTCTTTATTTTCCTCTTCCCTCTGATCAACCTTTATGTAGGCTTAAGCTATCTTCCGATATGCAGGTCATGGTATTAGCTATTACTTTAGCCTTTCATGGGCGTTATGGAATATCCATGATACAAACTTTTAAAAATTCAATCATGTATCTATGACCTGGACTCAATTCTTTCTTTTAACTTATACTGGAGTATTTTACAGTTTATAATTGTCAACATATATGCTGGTTGGATAATTCTCCGAAATCTTAAGTGCGTTCATAACGTAACTAACTCTGGATCATTGATCGAATAATTTCTTTTGTTCCTTCTCAGCTTTCTTTAAACGTGAGCTATTACTTTTCATGGTCTTTCTGCCCTCTGGTTGTGTGCATACTTAGCTTATCTTAGTTCCCATACATGCCGGAATTTTCGTGCAACTCACATGACCTCGAATCCTACTTTTACTTTTACTTCCCGTTCCTTAGCCACGGTAGGTACCACTTTTTTATGGAGTGTATACAATATTGTTGTGAGACTGTTGTTATAAGACCATTTCCTCTTTAGGTCACTGTAGTTAAGTTGAAGCCTTCTTCCTTGTTTTCTCAGCTAGTCTTTCATTGTAGTACTTAGGAACCCTCTAACTCTTGTAAAGCTGCGAGCTTATTACATTGAATACTCGACGGAATTTTTGATGTCCTTCCTCGCCTATAATTATCCGTAGTTACTTATCTCCATGCCCTTGTGCTTGTAGGGTTGCTTCTGAACTAATATTTAGACTGTCTTCCCAGTGGCACTCTCTTATACTTCTGTAACACTCATACGATGTCACACCTCCTTTTTCTACCCCGACAGGGGTAAAAGGGATTTTTTCCAATTAAAGTGACATCGAAATGGGATTATTCATAGTAAATTCAGAGTCGCCACTTGAGATAATTTATGGAGTTCCAAGTCACCGCTTTAAAATCCCGAATCGAGGAAGTTGACTCTTATTTATGGTCTGCGAACACAAAAATCCAGGTAAGGAATTCTGTTAACCCGGGAGAAGGTGTTAGGCATTCCCGAGTTCCGTGGTTTTAGCACGGTCGCTTTGATCATATTTGGCTTAATCAAATTGTCTAATTACTTACTTTTAGAACCTATGTGCATTTGCCTTTTTTAATTAAGAAATTATCTTAAAACAAGTCACGCGCACGTGTACTCATTTGTCTTGCGCGTCAAAAATCATGTCACGCGAATGTGCCCACAATTAATAACGCTTTGCTATTATTAAGAAAGTTTAGTCAAAGTTGCGCGAACGCATACTCCGATTTTATTTTTAAAGTCGTAATCATGTCAGGCGAACATGTACACAATCACGATGATAGGTTAAGTCGCGCCTAAAGCAACTAGCGCAGGATATAAGTTATTATTGATCCCTTTTATTTTCTGAAGGATCAAAATCTTATGGCCTCACTATGTTAAATTGTCTTAATCCCCAAAAGTCTATTAACTAGACACGAACAGGTATGCAAGACCCTGGTAATTCCATGCGGCCCAATAACATAGACATCATTAAGTATAACCCAAATGCCTAACTCAACTTTTTCTTATGTCCAATTAAATCAAACCAGCAGTTTATGTAACAAATTCTAAACTAATATTTACATATAACTTCTTACGGGAGAGCGACATAAGCACATGAGTAAGAGCAATTTTCTAATTACTCAAGAAATCAATCAATTAAAAAGAAAACTCAACAAACAGTACATGAATTTAATTGCTTCCATAATATGAAAAGTAATGGAAGCAAACAACCACTTAAAACGTCAGATTTGATTCAACGGTTAAACAAACAAACATCACAAATAGAAGGCTCAAAATACTAGATCAAAATAGATTTAAAAATTATAGAAGCATGAAATTAAGCTAAGATAGCAAGAGAGGGGAAAATAAACCTCAAGTAAACCCGAAATTTGATTGACTTACAATCTGAAAATGCTAATCGACGGAACCCAAATCTGCCCGGCAACCTCGAACAGAACTGAACAAACCCAACGAACAGAGCTAGCGACCTACGAACGGGCTTTAACGGAACTCAAACTCAACTGAAATGCCATTGTTTTTGAGGAAAAGAGGGTTGTCCTGAAGTGTTTGTTTTTTCAATTTGAGAAAGAGAAACGAGAGTTTGACTGTTTTTGCCTCTTTTTTGGTGGTTCTACCGTTGGTTTTTGTTGAGAAGATGAAGCCTAGGGTTTTCTTAGGTTGAAGAAGAGGGGTCTTGCGTTTATGGCTGCTGCTGTAGCTTCTAGGTCTTTAGGGTTCGTTCATTAAGGTTAAGAAGAAGCACGGCAGGGGGGAGGTCAATGGGTGTAACGGCTAAAGAAGATGAAGAACGGGGGCGGTCGTTTGGTGTTCTCCAGCTATGGCTTCTTCTTCCGGCGAGTTTGGGCTGAGTCGTTTCTGGTTGAGGAAGAAGAACGGGGGGGGTGTGGAGAAGGAGATCGAGCAGCTCCTGTGTATTGAGTTATGCGGCGCTGCTGTCCTTAGGGTCTCCAGGTTCTAGGGGTTTTAGAGTATATATGTATAGGGTGCTGAAGGTTGAGTCTTACGGTTGGGTATTGGGTATTGGGCTTAAGTTATTTGGGCCTTAAAATTTGGTCCAAGGCTGAAAATGGACTACAAAATTTATTAAGATGGGATAAACCAAACCAGAACTAACTCTTCCTTCTAAAATTATATAAAATTTATAATATGAAAATATAAAACTAATCTTAATTAATTAAATTGAACTATATTAAACATGAAACTATTTTTGTGTTTTCAAAATTATATAAAAATAAAAATAAGGTACTATTTTTGTATTTTTTTTATTTAAAATTTATGAAAGATACATAAACTAAAATATTTTTTTGTAATTTTTAATTTTGTGACGAAATAAAGTAAAAGAGTCAAAATTAGTTGAAATAGCGATATTAGGCCTAAACTAAATATTTACATGCTAAAATATAAAAAATCTTGGGGGGAGTCAAAAATCACATGTCTACAGCTGCCCTTCTTTGACTGGGAACGCGAAGAGTTTTTAGACATAGAACAACTAGACAGGTTTTTTGACCCGACCCTTATTTAGGGAGACCAAAAACTAAGAGGAAGGAGAATGTGACCGAGCCCTGGTATCTGAGCTGCCTACATATCCTTGGCTATAAAGGAATCAGGCCACATGTTGTTCAGAGGTGAATGAGGTGAT
>NC_031998.1:46610690-46657577 GCF_001879085.1 Nicotiana attenuata
ACCATAAACGGCTATAAAAATCAAAAGGTATCTATAGAATATAATTTTTTAAAAGGGTATTTATTTAAAATAAATAAGGTATCAACCTTTACTATAGGAGGTAAAAATATGTTCCTTAACTGTATCCCTTGTTCTCCAGGTGGGCGCTTGATGCCAAAACATGAATTGTATTCCCTTGTTCTCCAGGTGGGCGCCTGATTGCCAAAACTTGAGATGTGTTCCCTTGTTCTCCAGGTGGGCGCCTGATTGCCAAAACTTGAACTGTATTCCCTTGTTCTCCAGGTGGGCGCCTGATTTCCAAAACTTGAACTGTATTCCCTTGTTCTCCAGGTGGGCGCCTGATTGCCAAAACTTGAACTGTATTCCCTTGTTCTCCAGGTGGGCACCGGATTGCCAAAACTTGAACTGTATTCCCTTGTTCTCCAGGTTACAACAAAACAGACAAAACAAAAGAATCTTTTCTGCCCCAGTTTGGTATCTGGGCGCATCTGTGAGTGTTAATCAAATCATGTTACCTAAAAGAGCTCTAAGAATTTAAAAGCTAAATCCCATTATCTATGAGAGGCCTGAAAACATCAAATTAAATCTCATCTTAAGAGTGACAACTTTAAAGCTAAATTATATTTCCTAAAGGTATAACTTACGCTAAATCTTGTTATCTATGAAGGTCTTGAAATTTAACTAGGTCTCATTATCTAGGAGGGTCTTGAGAGCTTTTAAGATTAAATCCCATTATCTAGGAGGGCCCTGAAATTTTTTAAATTAAATTTCATTATCCAAGAGGGTCCTGAAAAGCCGAGAATGAACTTACCTGAGCCATGCTCTCTTCCTGGAGGATCTCTGCAGAACGAACAAAATTTCATGCCCCTGAATCATGCTTTTCCTCATGGAGGGTTCCTGCAGATCGAACAAATTTTTCTTTCCCCTTCTCAAACCGCCTTTGTGCTGATAAAATTTGGGCACGACACTTGAAAAAATTCAAACTACCAAGCTTTGATTTGGACATAATTTTCGTCCCTGTTTCAAACAAAGTAAACTTGTGAGTTTATAAGTATGGTGGTTGATTTGTGGCCTTGACTTTGAGGGCGATTGATCCTTCACTTCCCATGATAACTTTGGTTTCAACTCGAAAGACCTTGCTTGTTTATTGACTAACCACTTTCTCTGTCACCCTTATCACAGAAAATACCTCTGATCCGTACAAACCCAACATCCTCTGTCTGTTGTATTTTGCTCATGAATTGACATTTACCGAACCTTTGTATATCACATGAATCCCAAAGCACGTTGATTGTTACCAACTCAATCGCTTGATGTTCTTTCCTGACGTATGCCACTGGCCTTGGCCTTGAGGTCAATTGCTCCTTCACTTGTCATGATAACATTGATTTCCACTTGGAAGACCTTGCTTGTTATTGGTTAACCATTTTCTCTGTCAACCTTATGACAGAAAATACCTTTGATCCGTTCAAACCCAACACCCTCTATCTGTTGCATTGTTCATGAATTGACATATACTGAACCTTTGTATTTCACATGAATCCCAAAGCACGTTGATTGTTACCAACTCAGTGCGTTTGTTGTTCTTTCCTGACGTATGCCACTGGCCCTGGCCTTGAGGTCTGTTGCTCCTTCACTTGCCATGATAATCTTGATTTCCACTTGGAAGACCTTGCTTGTTATTGGTTAACCACTTTCTCTGTCAACCTTATCCAAAAACCTTCCGTTCACCCTCTATCTATTGCATTGTTCATGAATTGACATATACCGAACCTTTGTATTTCACATGAATCCCAAAGCACATTGATTGTTACCAACTCAGTGTGCATGCTGTTCTTTCCTGACTTATGCCACTTTGATGTGCTAGCCAAGATCCTATTTTGTGCAATTGGAAAGCTGGTGGCAATTCTATTAAGGAAAGAGTAAAGGAGAAGGGAAAGAGATAATTCCTAACAAGAAAACTACAAAGTAGAGGTTTTTACCGATAAGACTCTCTCATTTTGTTTTTTTTCTTTTTATTTCCTCTGACTCTGTAGATGATAAGGCATTGAACATAGTAAAAATATCATATGCTCCTACAGCCCCAAAGATTATCTGGGAGGTCTTTTTGGACTGTAATGGGACAAGAATCAGGTCAAACGCAGTTCACAACTAATTCTTGTTTTGTTTTTGTTGCTCTTTTTCTTTTCTTTCTTCTTTTTTTTCTTATTTTTTCCTTTTTTACATGAACATTTTCTTTTTATGACTCTAACTTGATTCCAAAAGAGGGGAGTTCAAAGAAATCAGCATAGGCTCAAAGGGGTATCAAAGGGTACAAAGTGTTTGGATGGCTGAAAGAGGGCCTCCCAATCTCTAAGAATACCAAGTATAACACATGCAACTTGAAGATGAAAAAATGAAGATCATGCATCGCATTTCTTTTGCAGCATCCGCATTGATATCACAGATATGCCTTCCACCCTTCTTTAGTGCCTTGTCAAGTACAGAGCTCTTCCTGGGTGATTTCTTCTTCAAAATAGATGTGCTTCGTCAGTTTGGAGCAAACTACCTTGGCTTTATGTTGTAACTTGAGATGCACTTGAACTCAAAGTTGCATTGCTTCAAATTGTTTGGGACGCACTTTCTTGTAACAAATTCTTGTCGTCCCCTTAACTTCCCAAACCATCTGCCCCAGTTTCACACAATTTAGGCTTTAAATTATCTCAAAATATCCAATCTTTACTTATTTCCCTCAAATGTCTCTATCATCTTCAAAATTGCTTCATGATTAGACTAACTTTTAAGACCAGGCCTAGAATTATGCGTGCATGTCATGTCACTAGAGCTTGCATGAAAAGAACTATAAAAGGAAAAGAGAACTAAACAAAAACTGACTAGAAATAACATAAAATAGGAAATTGCATTAGACAGACGATGAAAGGGTTTGAATAACAAAACAAGCAAAATACACAAAGGTTGCAACCTTGGAAAAACCTAAATAACACTAACAGGGGTACTACGACTAAATGAACTAAGCAAAATAAAAGGATAGAAGGGTTTGAGTCACAAGACAATATCCGGATTACAACCCTGAAATAACCCGGACGACAAAAATGGCAACAAAATAAACCACCGAGACTCCTCCCCGGCTAGCCAAGAAAGGAGCGTCTTTTCAATTACCAAGCTTGGTATCTTAGCCACTGAGTTCCACATCAATATTACCAAGACCATTACCAGTTTCAATATCATTAACTTCAGTCAGCAAGTTCCCAAGAGGATTCGCATACTCCGGGTCACTGTCCTTGATCACAATTATCCCTTCTTGAATCATTCTTTCTATTTCCCTTTTCAAAGCACGACAATCTTCAATGCTATGCCCTAGGACATTAACGTGGTACATGCACTGTACAGTAGGATCAAAACCTTTTTGCATATGGGTCCGGAGTATAGCCGAGGAGCAGCTCAATCAGGCCAGAATGTTTTGACTTTTCAAACAGGTTTGTGTAGGATTCCCCGATTGGCGTGAAACTATTTATTTGCCTTTGTTCCCCTCCATGCCCTAGTTTCCTAGGGTTGTTGGATGCTCGAAAATGCTGTGAAGGCAAAAGGGCATTATGCGGTGCTGGCGCTCGCCATGAGGAATGACCCAGTGGTTGGACAGATGGCCGGACATTGTTCGGAGGATAATACTGGGGTAAATTATGTGGAGCTCGGGGATATTCATGGGGTCGGTATTGAGGCTGAAAGTGTTTAGCAGGAATGCCCACTGGATCCTGTCGTTGGTGGGGCTCAGTAACATCTTTTCTATCAATGGGAGGACTGTCCCGAGCAACTTGTTCGTTCCATCTGAACCAAAACTCCCTAAAACCTTCCTTGGGTTTCTTTTCCATCTGAGATAGGGAGGAGTGGTCTGGGATAATGTCTACATTGTACTGAAAGTGCCGAACAAAATCTCGATCCAGACATCTTGAAGAGTATGCCATTCCAAGGCAGCCCCAGTCAGGCTTTTACTGAGATACGCCATCAGCAGCTCATCTTTTCCGCCAACACTTCTCATTTTGCTGTAATAACCCCTCAGATGGGATACTGGATCTCCACGCCCATCATATAAGTGAAACTTTGGCATTTTAAACCCCGCGGGCAGATGAACATCAGGGAACATACACAAGTCATTGTAAGGCATGTTAGTCTGATTTCCCATCCCTTGCATGCTCTTTAAGGACTGTTCTATATCTTTCAGCTTCCTGGATATCTCATCTCGCCCTTCTTTTCCTGTGAACTTTTCATTTTCAACATGAAGCTCATTTCGGGGGCTATGATTGTATGAGTCAGGGACCTTGTGGGCAACCTCTGAGGGAAAATATTGGGCATCATGAGTTTTGAGTGGGTGTTCATTGTTGGATCTATGAAGGGAAGATTGTTGAGAAGTTGTGATCGTGGGGATGGTGGATATGACGGGAAGGCAATTTTTGGGAAAGGTAGTTGGAGGACGAGTGATGGAGCTACTAGGGTGGTTGGGAAAGCTGTGATAAGCGGGAGAATTAGGTGAATATGGTGGATCATCTAACAATATGGCCAGGGCTTGGGTAAGGGTAGCATTAAGGAAGCTAGGTGGTGGCGGGGGTGGTGCCTTCCCAGTCATCCAATCCCGATACATGTCCGCCATGTGTTGTCTTAACATCCTTACCTCTTCAATCAACCCATTGTCCTGTTCAACCAACTGCTTTTGGGCACCAGTATCAACCAACTCAATTCTGTTGTCATCTGCCATTGCCTTTCGATTTTATGTTGTAGAGAAGAGTTACAAGTTTAAGAACCACAAACCAACCACCCTTCTTAATAATGAAGATAACAAAGAGAAACAAAATAAAGTCATTATGCTAGCGTTAGGGCATTTAACAGCTACAAATATCACATTGTGTGCAATGCACCTAGTCACAGTTATCAGTTCTAAAATGACTTCAAGGGTATGAAGGTCATATGGCATCATCCCAATTTCACTCTTCTTGCCCCGTTTCTTTCTTCATTTTTCTCTTTAACACTCCTTGGTTTTTTCATTTTCTTTCCTTCCTCTTTTCTTTTTTACTTATCGCTCTTTTCTTTCCTCTCATTTCTCACGTCCTACAACTTCATTCACTTTTTTCTCTCTCCTTTTTTTTCATGAATCAGATCAAGCGTAGTTTTGGAAATTTTGTAGGAAGGAAATCTAAAGAATAAACCAAAGAAAAATATTTTGAATTTTCATTTGATATCCTGAAGAAAGATTTCGAAACGAGAAATGAAAAAGATAAAAAATGTTTTTGGACTTTAATTTTTGATTACCTAAGGGAGAAATTCTAAAGATACAACAGATAAAGTATGTTTTTCTTTTTCTTCTATATAAAATGTCCTAACATTCTAGTGTTTTCATTAATTTCCCAAAGAAAGACCTCAAAGAAAAACTTTTTGGAATTGATATCTTAAAGAAAAGATATATACTGGTCTAGATCAGAATTAGCTAAAGAAAACTTCTAACGAAAATATAAAAAAACAAAATCTCTTTTTTTGTGGATTTTTGATTTATAATACATTTTTTTCAAATACAAAAAAGAAAGTACAATAACAAAAGACTCGACAAACTTAACTAGACTATGACAGACTCTAACATCACCATTACTGTACAAAATTAGACGGTGAAACATGACATAAAAAGAAAAACAGACTCAAAACATAAAAAATAAAAAAATAAAAAATCTCCTTAAGCAACTCCTGAATGAGCGATCTTGACTGGATGGTCCTAGGGCGTCTGTCATGCCCAAACTCCGGTAAGTAGATCCACACCTGTATGAGAAAATTAAGACCAAATAAAGTTAAAGACCTAGATGACTATGTGAGACAATAACACTTCCTATTGGACACATGCAAGACATGATTGTGGCTTTTTCTAAAATTAACCTATGGTAATGCTAAGCCCCGCGAAGCAAAGAACCCAGGCCGGCCGGCAAAATGTTTTTGGATTTTTCAATTTTCATTTTTATGGTTTTTCTTAAAAAATGAAAACTCATTTACCCTCAACCATCATTGGTCCGCCAAATGACCTTTTTACCCTTGAAGAATGCAACATGTAGCAGATAGGATGCATTAGGATGGTCTTTTATTTTGGGGTACACCTGTCCTAGACGGACCCAACCCCTGTGTTGAGTCCCCTAAGTCAAATGCACGTGATGCAATCAAACGTTCCTACTAGGGATCCGGCATGAGGTTATGTTATTCTAGGTTTAAACTTGGGGTTGTGTTCTAGACCTGGCTTACCCGAGCGGACAGCTCGAGCCGAGATAGGGGCAACGTACCTGTAACGACCCGACCGGTCGTTTTGAGCTCTAGCACGTCGCTCAGCAGTTTGGGTCCATGAGCAGCTTCACTTTAGGTATGTTTCTATGCTCATTCGAGGACAAACGAATGTTTAAGTGTAGGAGGATGTGACGACCCGGCCGAACGCCTTAAGAATTAACGCCTCGATCCCCTATTAACTGTTTTCCCCAAGTTTATTTTGCTATTTTGAATTGTCGAGACATTCGTTTTTGACTTTCGGAGAGTTTTGGGACACTTAGTTCCCAAATGAGAGCATAAGGGTTGGAAAGTTGACCGTAGTCGGAACAGTGTGAATATGGCCTCGGAATGGAAATCCGAGGGTTCTGTTAGCTCCGTTAGGTGATTTCGGGTTAGGGGCGTGGTCGGATTGTGTTTTGGAGGTATGTAGCTAATTTAGGCTTGAAATGCCGAAAGGTAGAATTTTGAAGTTTCCGGTTCGATAGCGAGTTTTTGATACGAGGGTCGGAATGGAATTCCGAGAGTTGTTGTAGTTCCGTTATGTCATTTGGGACGTGTGTGAAAAATTTCAGGTCATTCGGCGAGGTTTGATAGACCTTTTGATCGAAAGCGTATTTTGAGAAATTTGGAGTTCTTAGGCTTGAATCCATGGTTAATTTGAGGTTTCGATGTTGTTTTAGGTGTTTTAAGGATTGGTACAAGTTTGGGGAGTGGTATTAGACTTGTTGGTGCCTTTGGTTGAGGGATGATTTTCGGTGGTTGACGGGGAGTTTTGAGAAATGTTGCAGCTGCTGTATTTTTTTGCTGCTTCTGGTATTTTCGCATCTGCAGCTTGGGAACCGCAGATGCGGCGCCGCAGATGCGGCTAAGAAGACCGCAGAAGCGGATTTTGGACTTTCCTTCAGGTTCTGCAGATGCGAAAGGAATACCGCAGAAGCGGTGGCGCATCTGCGGAAGGCCAACGGCAGATGCGGTTCTGTCGCAGATGCGACGTGCCACAGCGGGCCGAAATGCGGGAATCGCTGGGCAGAACCTATATTTAGTTGCCTTTGCGAAATTGAGCCATTCTTTTACCATTTTCATCCGGGTTTGAAGCTTTTGAGAGAGACTTTTGAGGAAAACAAATGGGAATCACTTGGAGGTAACATCTTTGACTTCCTAACTCGTTTTTATGTTATTAAAGACCTAATTAGTGATGAAAAATTTGGGAAAAAGGAGTAATTAGGGCTTGAGTTTAGGAGACCTTTAAATGAGGATTTGAGGGGTCATTTGGACCCCGATTTCAGTGTTCTTGGTATGTATGAACTCGTGAGAGTGCGAGGTTTTTGAAAATGTAAATTTTATCTGATTCCGAGACATGGGCCTGAGGGGCATTTTGGTCATTTTACCTAATTTTGCGTATTAGCTTAGAATTTAATCATGGAATCAGTTAATTGAGGTGTTATTTACATTATGAAATTGAATTGAATAGATTGGGGCTATTTGGAGTCGAATACTCGTGGCAATAACGTGATCTCGGGTTGATTTTGAGCCGGTTCGAGGTAAGTGGCTTGTCTAACCTTGTGTGGGGGACCTTTTCCCCTTAGGATTGATATTGTGGTAATTGAAATGCCTCGTACGTGAGGTGATGAGCGCGTACTTGTGCTAATCGTTGGAAATCCGATTTTTCATTAAAAATAGCCTTAAATTGTGTTCTTCCTTTTTCTTACTTACACTATTTGGAAATTAAACCTGTTGTAGCCTAGAGAAGCATGTCTACTTTTCTAAATTGCTCTATTTGCCTTAACTGCCTTAATTGTATTACATGCACCATGCTAGGCTAGGATTACCTGTTTCGCTTTGATATGAAATTGATTGGATTGAATTCTTGTTGTTGCTGCATATTTACTTTGGGACTACGGGATGGTATCCCGGGAGCTCCCCTGCATGTTTACTTTGGGACTACGGAATGGTATTCCGGGAGATCCCCCTGCACCTTTACTTTGGGACTACGGGACGGTATCCCGGGAGCTCCCCTATATGTTTACTTTGGGACTACGGAATTGCATTCCGGGAGATCCCCCTGCACATTTATGAGTTGGACTACGGGACTGCACCCAGGAGATCCACTAGATATGGTATTTATATTTGGGGATTACAGGACGGTATTTTGGGAGATCCCCGGTTGTTATCTTGGGGCTGAGTTGTATTCTCTTATTGTGTTTTACTTGCCTCTGTGATAGTTGTTGCTGTCCTTTATATCTTGTGTTACTTATTTACACTGTTTATTTCACACTGTTAAACCTACTATCTTATTTATCCTCAGTAGGGCTCTAACCTTCCTCGTCACTACCTAACCGAGGTTAGGCTTGGCACTTACTGAGTACCGCTGTGGTGTACTCATGCCCCTTCTGCGCATGTTTTTCATGTGCAGCTCAAGGTACTTTCGCTCAGTCTTATCTCCTTTAGGTGAGGCGCTTCTGTAGAGACTTCAAGGTATATCTGCCGCACCCGCAGACCGAGGAGTCTCTTTCTATTCTTGCTGTTTAGTATTAGCCCTTCTATATTTTTCAGTTCTTGTTAGACATTCTAGAGTTAGAGCTGTGCAGTACTTCTTAGCTTGTGATTCATGGGTTTTAGGGTCTTGGATTTATGTGTTGGTTTTAAGGGTTAAATATGGTGTTTGCCGAGCAGGCACATTTATACAGTAGTTATTTCTTATTTCTGTTTTAAATTGTTTTATTTCCGCAATTTAGGCTTACCTAGTCGTAGAGACTAGGTGCCATCACGATGGTTCACGGAGGGCCGGGGTCGTGAAAGTTATATGATGAAATGTTAATCTATCAGTGGTTACGGAGTTATGATGAAAATCGTGTTCTATCGTATATTGGCATGTTAGTGCAGTGTGTGGTATGGAATTTGAAGTGAGGATCAAGGTTGCAGTTCGGTCTTGACAAGGATGTCGCGAGCTCGGATGAGCAGTAAAGAAGTTTCGATGTTTAAAGTAAGTGGGTATCGTCTTCAGCATCACCTGAGATCGGTGTTTTGTGAAAAAGGCCTTGCATCCTGGTTATGGATTCTTGAACGCTTTCTCAGCATTAGTGCGGCTGGTGGTATGGATACGCGTATTTGTTGTCTGTTACGGAAGGTCGTGGGAGCGTGCCCCACAGGAAGATTGTATAAGTGTGGCATGTAGTCACTTGGTTGATTTAAGATTTAAACCAAGTATGAAGACGGTGGTGATATCATTAATTTGAGAATTTATGCTTGGAGGGCACTCGACTTATTGGGTTGTGGACCGTGGAGGATTTGCCCCGGTTATGATGGTAATTCTCGTTGTTATGAGAAAAAGGGGGGTATTATAGACCTTCGAAAGGTTATTAGCCTAGTTCAGTGTGATCAAAATCAGCTTGAGGTCTGTGGATGGATCTAAATGTGAATATGGGCTCTATATCAGGCCAGATGTGTTCATTTCAGCAATGCGCTCCTTTGGACAAGTAGTCGTGGTACTATTTCGTCGTCAGCTATTTCATGTAATGATATATTGCGCCGTATGAGTTGTGAGACGGCTTGATGAATTTCTTATGTGTTGAGGTTCCGCGTAGAGATGATGTTATATAAGCAGGATGGCTCTCGAGATTCAGATCGTATACTGCACCTCAGTTGTGTTTGAGTTTTGTAGCCTATGGCACTATATGTCTCCCCAGGGATGGTATTATGCACTTAGAGTGGTTGTGACCGATATTCGGAATTTTGTTATAATGAGCAGTTTAGCTCGATGTGTATCTCCTTATGTGAATTCTATGTGTGGATTGGGTGGCACACCGCCATGGGTATGTTATTTGGATCGGGTTGCACGCCGCAACAGTGTGATATTGAGTACAGTTTTCTATATGCTATTTTTGTATGCCTTGCTTCGTATTTTCTAAGTAAAGTTCATATTAGTGCTTGAGTTGAGTAGTTCCTTCTAGAGTTCGTTTTTCTTTTGTCGCGTTCGAGTTCATAGCCTATTGGCACATTGTGGCATCATATGAGACTTTTGATCATGTCCGGGGTGGCTTATTGCCTGAGCGGTTCGTACTGGGTGAGACGAGATCATTGGATTTGGGATTCAGTGCAATCTGATTATATGAAGTATATTAAGGAGCTAAGATCATTATTTGGTTCAGAATGAGATGATGGTTCTTATCAGGAGTATAGGCCCAATGATTTGTTGATTCGGCAGTTGGATATGAATTTCTACACACCTCTTCCGTCTTGGCGGTATTGTAAGAGTTGGAGCAAGACCTATGTAGGTCATGAGGTGCAATGGGAATATCAGATTCGTGGAATTTCGACTAATTTGATCGGAGGATGTTATTGTGGTCCTGTGAGTAAGACCTATGTAGGTCATGAGGTGCAATGGGAACATCAGATTCGTGGAACTTTGACAATTTGATCAGAGAATGTTATTGTGGTCCTGTGAGTAAAGTGGTGCAAGGTGTGAAATCAGCTAAGGTATATAGTCATGTTTTGGTACCGCGAGTGGTTATTGATACGGTGAGCGTATGTTAGAACAGGCCTGCCAGAGAATTTCTGGATGTAGCAATTGGGCTCTAAGGCTTATTTGCTTAACTGAAAAAGGGATATCTTCAGATTGATCGAGCTAGGGCACCCAGCTGAGTTGTGGTAGCATGGGTAGGTGCTCGAGGTGTTAAATAGTGATTTCGAACAACCCCAACACGGTTCTTAGCACGTTCGAGGACGAACGTATGTTTAAGTTTGAGAGGATGTAACGACCCGACCGGTCGTTTTGAGCTCTAGCGCGTCGCTCAGCAGTTTGGGGCCATGAGCAGCTTCACTTCAGGTATGTTTCTATGCTCGTTCGAGGACGAACGAATGTTTAAGTGTAGGAGGATGTGACGACCGGCCGGTCGTCATAAGAATTAACGCCCCGATCCCCTATTAACTATTTTCCCAAGTTTATTTCTGCTATTTTGAATTGCCGGGACGTCCGGTTTTGAGTTTCGGAGAGCTTTGGGACACTTAGTTCCCAAATGAGAGCTTAAGGGTTAGAAAGTTGACCGTAGTCGGAACAGTGTGAAGATGGCCTCGGAATGGAAATCCGAGGGTTCCGTTAGCCCCGTTAGGTGATTTCGGGTTTAAGGGCATGGTCGGATTGTGTTTTGGAGGTCCGTAGCTAATTTAGGCTTGAAATTCCGAAAGGTCGAATTTTGAAGTTTGCGGTTTGATAGCGAGTTTTTGATCCGAGGGTTGGAATGGAATTCCGAGAGTTGCTGTAGTTCCTTATGTCATTTGGGATGTGTGTGCAAAATTTCAGGTCATTCGGAAGAGGTTTGGTAGACCTTTTGATCGAAAGCATATTTTGAGAAATTTGGAGTTCTTAGGCTTGAATCCATGGTTAATTTGAGGTTTCGATGTTGTTTTAGGTGTTTTAAGGATAATTTCGGGTGGTTGACGGGGAGTTTTGAGAAATGTTGCAGCTGCTCTATTTTTTTTGCTGCTTCTGGTATTTTCACATCTACGGTTTGGGAACCGCAGATGCGGCGCCGCAGATGCGGCTATGAAGACCGCAGAAGCGGATTTTGGACTTTCCTTCAGGTTCCACATATGCGGAAGGAATACCGCAGCGCATCTGCGGAAGGCCAACCGCAGATGCGGTTCCTGGGTCATTTAATGAATGTCGCAGATGTGACGTAGCTTCCGCAGAAGCGGGACCGCAGATGCGGTCCCAGGGCCGCAAATGCGGGAATCGCTGGGCAACACCTATATTTAGTTGCCTTTGCGAAATTGAGCCATTCTTTCACCATTTTCATCCGGGTTTGAAGCTTTTGAGAGAGACTTTTGAGGAAAACAAAGGGGAATCACTTGGAGGTAACATCTTTGACTTCCTAACTCGTTTTTATGTGATTAAAGACCTAATTAGTGATGAGAAATTTGGGAAAAAGGGGTAATTAGGGCTTGCGTTTAAGAGGCCTTTAAATGAGGATTTGAGGGGCCATTTTGACCCCGATTTCAGTGTTCTTGGTATGTATGAACTCGCGAGAGTACGAGGTTTCTGAAAATGTAAATTTTATCCAATTTCGAGATGTGGGCCTGAGGGGCATTTTGGTCATTTTACCTAATTTCGCGTATTAGCTTAGAATTTAATTGTGAAATCAGTTGCTTGAGGTGTTATTTACATTATAAAATTGAATTGAATAGATTGGGGCCATTTGGAGTCGAATACTCGTGGCAAGAACGTGATCTCGGGTTGATTTTGAGCCAGTTCGAGGTAAGTGGCTTGTCTAACCTTGTGTGCGGGACCTTTTCCACTTAGGATTGATATTGTGGTAATTGAAATGCCTCGTACGTGAGGTTACGAGCGCGTACTTGTGCTAATTGTTGGAAATCCAGTTTTTCATTAAAAATAGCCTTAAATTGTGTTCTTCATTTTTCTTACTTACACTGTTTGGAAATTAAACCTGCTGTATCCTAGAGAAGCATGTCTACTTGTCTAAATTGCTCTATTTACCTTAACTGCCTTAATTGTATTACGTGCACCATGCTAGGCTAGGATTACCTGCTTCACTTTGATATGAAATTGATTGGATTGACTTCTTGTTGTTGCTGCATATTTACTTTGGGACTACGGGGCGGTATACCGGGAGCTCCCCTGCATGTTTACTTTGGGACTACGGGATGGGGAGCTCCCCTGTATGTTTATTTGGGACTACGGAATTGCATTCCGGGAGATCCCCCTGCACATTTATGAGTTGGACTACGGGACTGCACCTGGGAGATCCACTAGATATGGTATTTATTTTTGGGGACTACAGGACGGTATCCTGGGAGATCCCCAGTTGTTATCTTGGGGCTGAGCTGTATTCTCTTACTGTGTTTTACTTGCCTCTGTGATAGTTGTTGTTGTCCTTTATATCTTGTGTTACTTATTTACACTGTTTATTTCACACTGTTAAACCTACTATCTTATTTAACCTCAGTAGGGCCCTGACCTTCCTCGTCACTATCCAACCGAGGTTAGGCTTGGAACTTACTGAGTACTGTTGTGGTGTACTCATGCCCCTTCTGCGCATGTTTTTCATGTGCAGCTCCAGGTACTTTCGCTCAATCTTATCATCCTTGAGGCGAGGCGCTTCAGTAGAGACTTCAAGGTATATCTGTCGCGTCCGCAGACCGAGGAGTCTCTTTCTATTCTTGATGTTTAGTACTAGCCCTTCTGTATTTTTCGGTTCTTGTTAGACATTCTGGAGTTAGAGCTGTGTAGTACTACTTAGCTTGTGATTCATGGGTTTCCGGGTCTTGGATTTATGTGTTGGTTTTGAGGGTTAAATATGGTTTTTGCCGAGCAGGCACATTTATACACTGGTTATTTCTTATTTCTGTTTTAAATTGTTTTATTTCCGCAATTTAGTCTTACCTAGTCATAGAGACTAGGTGCCATCACGATGGTTCACGGGGGGCGAACCGGGGTCGTGACAGTACCGGGAGCACGAAAGTCTGCCCGACCTTGTTGCTGACCCAAGCCCCGTTCTAATTGGTATGACTTCTAACAGAAAGTGGGCCACGCGTACGTGTGCACCAAATTTCAGAAGACTCAGAAGGGTGGCGTAAGAAGGCATTTTAATATATTTCAAATAATATCAAAATGGTTAATAAACGGCAGTTAGCACATTAGGTTCACAAAACACATTAATATCAACAATAAATAAAGCCAAGTAACAATCGTATTAAAAAGCTCGAATTCTTGAACCCTGAACCAGAGATTCTGGGTTCTTCTCCCCAGCAGAGTCGCCAGAGCTGTCACACCTCCTTTTTCTACCCCGAAAAGGGGTATAAGGGAGTTTTTTCCAATTAAAGTGACAATCGAAACGGTATTATTCATATTAAATTCAGAGTCTCCACTTGAGATAATTTATGATGTCCCAAGTCACCCGTTTAAAATCCCGAATCGAGGAAATTGACTCTTATTTATGGTCTGCGAACACAGAAATCCAGGTAAGGAATTCTGTTAACCAGAGAGAAGGTGTTAGGCATTCCCGAGTTTCGTGGTTTTAGCACGGTCGCTTTGATCATACTTGGCTTAATCAAATTGTCTAATTACTTACTTTTAGAACCTCTGTGCATTTGCCTTTTTTAATTAAGAAATTATCTTAAAACAGGTCACGCACACGTCTACCCATTTGTCTTGCGCGTCAAAAATCATGTCACGCGAACGTGTCCACAAGTAATAATGCTTTGCTATTATTAAGAAAGTTTAGTCAAAGTTGCGCGAACGCTTACTCCGATTTTATTTTTAAAGTCGTAATCATGTCACGCGAACATGTACACAATCACGATGATAGATTAAGTCGCGCCTAAAGCAACTAGCGCAGGATATAAATTATTATTGATCCCTTTTATTTTCTGAAGGATCAAAATATTATGGCCTCACTATGTTAAATTGTCTTAATCCCCAAACGTCTATTAACTAGACACGAACAGGTATGCAAGACCCTGGTAATTCCATGCGGCCCAATAACATAGACATCATTAAGTATAACCCAAATGCCCAGCTCAACTTTTTCTTATGTCCAATTAAATCAAACCAGCAGTTTATGTAACAAATTCTAAACTAATATTTACATGTAACTTCTTACGGGAGAGCGACATAAGCACATGAGTAAGAGAAATTTTCTAATTACTCAAGAAATTAATCAATAAAAAAGAAAACTCAACAAACACTACATGATTTTAATTGCTTCCATAATATGACAAGTAATGGAAGCAAACAACCACTTAAAACTTCAGATTTGATTCAACGGTTAAACAAACAAACATCACAAATAGAAGGCTCAAAATACTAGATCAAAATAGATTTACAAATTATAGAAGCATGAAATTAAGCTAAGATAGCAAGAGAGGGGGAAATAAACCTCAAGTAAACCCGAAATTTGATTGACTTACAATCTGAAAATGCTAATCGACGGAACCCAAATCTGTCCGGCAACCTCGAACGAAACTGAACAGACCCAACAAACAGAGCTAGCGACCTACGAACGGGCTTTAACGAAACTCAAACTCAACTGAAATGTCGCTATTTTTGAGGAAAAGAGGTTTGTCCTGAAGTGTTTGTTTTTCCAATTTGAGAAAGAGAAACGAGAGCTTGACTGATGTTGCCTCTCTTTTGGTGGTTCTCCCGTTGGTTTTTGTTGAGAAGATGAAGCCTAGGGTTTTCTTAGGTTGAAGAAGAGGGGTCTTGCGTTTATGGGTGTTGCTGCAGCTTCTAGGTCTTTAGGGTTCGTTCCTTAAGGCGTTTGGTGTTCTGCGGCTATGCGGCGTGCTGTCCTTAGGGTCTCCAGGTTCTAGGGGTTTTAGAGTGTATATGTATAGGGCTGCAAGTTTTCATAAAAATACTATACAATGCATAATCTTAATTATAAACTGAACTATATTAAAACATGAAACTATTTTTGTGTTTTCAAGATTATATAAAAATAAAAATAAGGTACTATTTTTGTATTTTTTTATATAAATTTATGAAAGATACATAAACTAAAATATTTTTTTATAATTTTCATTTTTGTGACGAAATAAAGTAAAAGAGTCAAAAATTAGTTGAAATAGCGATATTAGGCCTAAACTAAATATTTACATGCTAAAATATAAAAAATCTTGGGGAGGGTCAAAAATCACATGTCTACATACGGTACCTTTAACTACTCCAACACTTATCTGAATATATCTCAAGTATTATAATGTCATAACAGTGAGGCTGAATTCACTATATTGGGTTTTACTATGTTTATCTGGCACGATTTGTTGATTTATCTGTATCCTCTTGTCTAGCCATAACTAGGACCTTCCTAAATCAACTACTAACTACTCGTTGGCCCATTCTCATATCAATATTCTGTGTAATCTTTCTTGACATTTTCTTTGTCTTAACTTACGTCCCACACTAGCTCCTTATCTATCAATAACATCTCTGGCAGGAACCCTTACTTCCTATTCTTGACATCGTGTTTGCATAATGTTCTGGAATCGTAGCATATCTGTAGGATTTGAATAAATGCAATCTCATCCCTTTCTCATTTTTATCGTATTCTTTCTTTACCATTCCATAGTTACTAGAACCACTTAATTCTTACTTAATGCCAAATCACTCCATATTCCCCCCTTTAGGGGAGTACTAAGATTTAGTGCTACGGTGATCTACCTATTGATGTTTTACCTTTTCCTCCTTGGCATTTTTTTTCACATCATCGATGACCCTTACTTGCCTTGCGGAAATCCTTTTGAATCAAGGATAATAAAATTCCTTACTCGTGAGGGTGACACTTAGTGTAACCAGAACATACAGTCCCTTAAGCTTGACTTTGCTCACATTGCTTGCTTTAGGGAAGCGTCTTCCTGAATGACCATTCTCTGAATTTCTCCTGAATCTTCTTCTATTGTCCATTCTATTATTGCCGGAACGCAATCTGGAATTCTCATGATGCCGACCATTATCAAATCACTCAGTCCCTAAAATTCATGTTTAGTTTATCTTGTTCACCAGTCCATACTGATTTCTATTACTCTGGGGTCTAACTTTTCCTTCTAGTAATCACGTTGGAGTAACGAACTTATTTCTCGAAATGAGGATATGACTTTATGGCCTATATTCTTTTGTTGTCTCAAGGCCTGTAACCTCTTGCATTTTCCTTTGCTTGACTATAGACTCTGTAATACTGTCATCTTTTTTATCTACCATTGTCATTCATGTTTCACATCTTACTCATAATGCTTCATTAACTCTCTTTATTATTTCCCGCTAACATTTATGTTTATCACTTTATTCTGTAAACTCCAACAAGACATTCTTTTGCTTTTAGCTCCCCTTGCTCCATCCATTGGCTCTTCGAATTGCCTAACATTCTTTCTTTACTAGGGACGGGAGCCACACTAAGGTAATATTTATCGTTTCAAGGCATCCAGTGCCTATCTTTGTAGTACTCGTATCTAGTTGTACTATTTTAGAGTGCACCATCTAGGTGTCTCACAAGGAGATCTATTAGCATATTTGCATTATCCTTCAGAATTATCAACTAACGCAAACAATCCATCCACTATTTTGGGTCACTCTAACCCCAACCGGATCCTTATATTTGTCCTTTTCTTATACTACTTTTGTTAGCCCCCATAGGGCATAATGAGATGGGTTTGGCCAATTGTACATACCTCTGTTATTGTTGAAGGTAACTCAAAAGGCTTATATTCCTCTATCTGAATTGTAAATAATGATAATCTTCATTAACTGGGTGCCTCGTACCCTTCTTCATCGTGCTTCTTTTACTTGTTGAAACTTGTATCTATCTTCTAAATCTCTCATTGCCTTTCACCATAAGGGTGGATAGATATTCTTGCCTTAAGTCTCCTTATCAAGAGGTTTACACATCTTAGTACACACATGATCTACTGAAGACCTTACATTACTCATCATAAGCATCATAAAAAATCAAGTTCCGCTGACTCAACTCTTCCATAGCCATATTCAATCTCTTACCAACTGTCTTTCTGGATATAGGTATCATCTTATTACGAATAAAATAGAAGTTAGGAGTTTAAATTCTTATAGGTGAAATCTACCACACGATCTAGAGTAAGAAGAAAGAGTGACAGTCCTAAATGCCTTGTAGTCTCCTGCTTATAAGTGTGGTGCACAACACACCCATAAATAAGACTCTACTAGACACAGCTTATAGACTCCCTAGGACAGAACTGCTCTGATACTACTTTTGTCACGACCCAACCCGGTGGGCCGCGACGGGCACCTGGTACCTTACTCAACTGAGTACCAACGTAACGTATCTTTATTATTACAATATCATGGGTAAGTGGGCCAGAAGGGTGTCATGAGATAACCAGAGTAAACATGAGGGAATACCCGACATAGAACGACCCAACCTGATATAGAAACTCATATCTGTGACATACGGGCCTATAAGGCCAGCGTGATCCTTTACATACTCAAAACATAGGCCGACAAGGCCATACAAGTATCTGTATACATGACATCTATCTACAAGCCTCTAAGAGTACATGATATTATAAAGGTCGGGACAGAGCCCCACCATACCAATCAATGCATGTACTAATCATACTGACCAAATAAGAAACTCCGGAGCAAACAGAGCGCACCAACACCTTCCGCTGAGCTGATATCCTACTTGGAGGACTCTCAACCTATCTATTGGGACCTGCGGGCATGAAACACAGCATCCTCAATCAAAACGGACGTCATTACAAATAATGTACCGAGTATATAAGGAATGAAAATCGGTAAATAATAGACATGAGAGAAACATGGAGTAAAAGACTCAACATGTAGATCTGAATAACTCTCTGAATCATTTAATACTTATAATGTCATGCATATGCGTATAAATGTCATACCATGCACGTGTATATGCGTTCATAACATCATCAAGCATCTGAGGGCATCCCATCATATCATCTCAGCCACTATGGGTAAATCATCAACGTATACCGGCTGATCAGTTGGTGGTGCGTATATAATGCCATAACCTTTTCCCATATCCCATATATATATATATATATATATATATATATATATATATATATATATATATATATATATATATATATATATATATATATATATATATATTTATAGGCATATATAATGCCATCTGGTCATGGGTCAATGTACATGAATGCAATGTATGAGAAGTATGTCAATAAAATCTCTCAAAATTGTCATAAGACCATTATGCCTCTGATTAATATCATGAAGTAAACTTTATCAACTTACGTATTTTCTGAGACTCATGAACAGATGATAGAATAATAGGAAACATGCGGAATCAAGAACATAAGCATCTCTAGCATTTCTATGAATAGAGTCATTTATGGAAGTTGTGCATTTGCTCGTTTCGTTTGTATCGTACGGATCATGCCAAAAGGAAAGAAGGGATAGCCTTAACATACCTGAGCCGATTCTCTTAACAATCACTCGAACACACGTCAATTGTGAAAAATCACATAACGGCAGATCGAAGTAGGGAAAAATCCGTATTGAAGCTTCATTTGTTGCCTTCAATACGTATAGAATTGTTGGAGTCTTTAAGGTCTTCAATCCGTATATAATTGTTGGAGTCATTAAGGTCTCAATTTGTATAGAATTGTTGGAGTCTTTAAGGTCTTCAATCTATTACTTAACGATCTTAGAATCCAACCTTGATAAGGTAAGGAGATCTCTTAAATTTGTAAGCTTGTGGGCCCCACTATGTGGCTAAGTTTTGCCTAAAGGCTTCCTAATTATGCCACCTAACCCAATGAACTAAGAGTCATTTTCTGCCATGTTTAGGTTCTTTAAACTTAGCCATAATCCTAATTACTTAATTAGCTTAGTTACTTAGTTAATCTCCCACTAAATATTCATAGTTACCCAATTATCCACATATTAATAATTATCTCAATTTACTTAAAATACTACTCACTTTTAACACACCTTATACACCTTACTATCATGGTCATGTGGTACCTTGTATGGCACTAGTCCATAAATGTCGGGTATTATAGCTCGGACCGTATTTTATTCCAAATTGTCAAACTTCGACGAAACTCATTTTCTTCGATTAGCTTACCCCCCTCACCTTCACGAATTTACTGATCACTTGTTTGAAATAGCATAATACTTATAATCTCCAAGTAATCTTGTCCTTTGAACTGATGTCAATTATCTTACGACAATTCAACGTACAATACTACAGGGTATAACATCGTCGTAATATTATACTGCGGAGCATAACATCGACATAATACTGTGGGGCATAACAGGATCATCATAAGTTTTGATTCCTCATAGTGTCCCTGCAAATCAAATAGTTCAAACGACCGGTAACGATTCCCCAAGGGAGGGTTTGGTTTTAATGAGGCAGGTGGTGCAGGTAATAAATCTAGGAATGACAATAATGCTAATGATTCTTTAAAAATCTAGCTCATGAGATTAGGAAAATGAATGAACGAATTGACCAAAATGCTTAGGAATTTCATGCTCGAATGGATCAGACCCTGGGGGCAATACTGGTAGTAAAGGGACCAGATTTAAAGAAGTATACACAGTTGCCGTTCAAACCAAGTGCGCCGCCGAAATTAATTCCAAAAGGAAATAAGATGCCTGCCATCCAGAAGTATGATGGGACTTCCAATCCATAGGAGCATATCACAACTTATACTACGGCAGTAAAGGGAAATGACTTGGCCACTCACGAGATTGAATATGTTTGAAAATTTTGGCGAAACCCTAACAAAAGGTGCTTAACTTGGTATTCTCCTTTACCTGAGCATTTAATTGATTCTTTTGAAATGCTTGAAGATTCTTTCATTAAAGCTCATGTTGGGGCAAGAAAAGGTCCAAGCTGGAAAGGCGAATATATATTCGGAATAACCCAAGGAGAATCTAAATTATTGTAAGGGTTCATGATCCGATTTCAGAAGGAAAGGATGTTGTTTCCGGTGGTACCAGACGAGTTGGCAGCTGAAGCGTTTACCAAGGATCTTAATCCATTAAGCTCCGATGCCTCCAGGAAGCTGAAGGAAAGTGTGTTAGAGTTTTAGGCAACCACATGGGTAGATGTCGACAATCTCTATGAATCAAAGATTAAATAGAAGATGATCAATTGAGTTCCTCGGTGTCTTCCAAAGGACGTAATCGTGATTGGAATCAGGGGAAGATCAAAACTGATTTTGATGCAGATCGGAGAACTTCTAGAAGCCATTTTCCACCTTACTAAAGAGTTAATGGGCGTGGGAGTAAAGGATTTCATTCATCGGATAGGTTTGCTACCGATAGAAGAGCGGATCATGGTCGGTATGGCAGAGCTTCACAGGAGAAGGAACCATCGGGGTCCCGAGATTCAGCATACCCCCGGTTATCCGACTACAACTTCAACATCAGTTTAGTTTGGTTTCGGCTATGAGGAGCATTAAGGAGGCAAGGTTTCCGAAACCAATTCAGTCGGACTGTCGGCACCTTTGCGGAGAGGTTGCAGCGTTACTGAAGAATGGCTATCTTGGAGAATTTCTAAGTGATCGGGCCAAGAAAATTTTGGGAAAAATTGAGATGTTGTAGAGCCATCCAAACCGGCTATTGGTTCACTCGCCTAATAATAAATATGATCTTTGGTGGTGACAAAATAAATGGAGTAACATTTCAGCAGCAAAGAAGACAAAGATATTGGTAACTCATGGCAAGAGGATCCATGAGACGATGATGAAATCGTATTTATGGAAGAAGATGTTGGTGGAATCCTTTTACCACACAACGATGCTCTGGTAATATCGCTCAATGTTTTTTATTTTAAAATTAAACATGTGTTGGTTGATTCGGGTAGTTCACATATCATTCAATGGATAGTTTTAGAACAAGCGAAGTTAATCGGAAATATAGTTCCGGCAACAAAGCTCCTGGTCGAGTTCAACCTTACAAGTGTAAAGACTCGAGGAGACATTTTACTACCCACGTATGCAGAAGACGTAACGAAAACCACTCTGTTTGAAGTGGTAGATGGTGATATGGGATACAACGTGATCCTTGGAAGGCCCAGGATACATGAAATGAAGGTTGTGCCGTCAACTTATTCTAAACTGCTAAAGTTTCCCACATCGAAAGGGGTCAAACAGATTAGAGGAGATCAACCAACTGCATGAGAAATGAATACAATTACCTTGTCTAGTAGCAAGGGGAAAGAAACAACCAAATAGCAACTATAGGAGTGGATGCCCTCTTCCATCCCGATTGAAGATAATGGAGAAAAGGAGTTATCGGATTTCTATCAGGTACCGAGGTCTTTTCAGGAACCAGAGGAAACAAACACAACTAAATCGACCGCAAAGGAGCTCAAACAAGTTTCCTTATTCACAGAATTCTTAGAAATGAAATCCACTTATGAACGGGGTTGAGCCCCGAACTCAGATTAAAAATTATTAATTTTCTTAAAGCTAACGTCAGTTGTTTTGCATGGACGCATTCAAATATGACAGGTATTCCATTGGAAGTGGATTTCCACAAGCTAAGTTTGGATCCTAACTTCCCTCTGGTAACGTAGAAGACACGACTGATAACAGAGGTCAAAAACAGGTTTGTCAAAAAAGAGGTAACCGGGTTACTGAATATAGGTTCAATTTGAGACATAAATTATCCCGAATTGTTACCAACATAGTGGTTGTACCTAAAAAGAATAATAAATTTAGAATGTATGTAGATTATAAAGATTTGAACAAGGCATGCCCTAAGGACTCTTTCCCATTGCCAAATATTGATCACATGATTTATGCTATGGTCAGGAATGAGTTAATGAGCTTTCTTGACGCGTATTCTGGGTATAATCAAATTAGGATGCACCTGGAAGATCAATAAAAAGTCTTGTTTATCAAACATTTTGGCACATATTGGTATAATGAAATGCCTTTCGAGCTTAAGAATGCCGGAGCCACTTACTAGAGGCTCGTCAATAAAATGTTTGAACAGCAAATTAGTACGACAATGGAGATTTCTATTGATGATATGTTGGTTAATTCACTTAATTCAGGAGATCATTTCGCTCATGTACAAGAGACATTTGATTCTGAGAAAATACAATATTAAAATACAATCCTGAAAAATGCGCTTTTGGAGTTGGTTCCAGAAAGTTTCTTGGGGTTTTAGTCTCTCAAAGAGGAATTTTTTTGAAGTAAACCCCGATAATATCAAAGCCATCGAGGATATCCCGGATCAATTGACAAGTGTGAAGGAGGTGCAAAGGTTGAACGGAAGGTTGGCGGCCCTAATTAGCAGATTTTATCGAGATCCTCGGAGAAATGTCATCATTTCCTTTTGCTCTTGAAAAAGAAGAATGATTTCGTGTGGACTCTAGAATGTCAACAAGCATTGAAAGACTTGAAAAGGTACAGGTCTAGTCTACACTATTGTCAAAAACGACGGAATGTGAGCAGTTGTTGATTTATTTAGTGATTTCATAAGTAGCAGTAAGTGTTGTTCTTATCCGGGAGGAGGAAGGTACGCAATTTCTTGTTTATTATGTTAGTAAGTTCTATCGAGAGCAGACACGCGTTATCCGCACCTTGAAAAGTTTGCCCTAGATCGTAGTTGCTTCTCGAAAGCTTAGGCCTTATTTTCAATGTCATCCCACAGTCGATGTGACAACTTTTCCCTTGAGGAATGTCCTTCATAAGCTTGAATTATGGGGTTGATTGGCTAGATGGGCAATCGAAGTTAGAGAATTAGACATTGTATATAAACCCAGGACTGCGATTGAGTCACAAGTTTTGGCTGACGTCGTGGCTGACTTTAGTCCGGGAATGATGTCTTTAGCTACTAATGAAGCAGTTTTGGTGTCGGGAACAATCTCCAGTGTTTGGACCTTAGAGCTTCCAACGTAAAAGAGTCTGGTGTTGGGATAGTATTAATCACTCCTTCGAAGACACCCCGAGACATGCCATTAAAACTGTACTACTAACTAACAATGAGGTTGATTATGAGGCTTTGATTGCAGGACTTGAGATAGCTCGGGGACTAGGCTCCGAGGTAATTGATATAAAGTGCGACTCTCAGCTGGTAGTGAACCAGGTATATGGAATTTTCGACACCAAAGAGGAGCGCATGCAACAGTACTTGAATAAGGTTCAAGTGTTGCTTTCCCGATTCAGGGAATGGTCAATCATCCACATTCCAAGAGAAGAAAACGTGGAGGCAGATGCATTGGCCAATTTGTGGTCGCCCACGAAAATGAAAGGAGCCGATATTGTGAAGTTTACTCAACTAACCTAATTTAGATTGGAGAAATGAGTTCATAGAGTATTTAAGTCATGGTAAATTGCCTATAGATCCAAATCATCTCGGGCGCTATGGACTAAAGCTGCTCATTATAGCCTTATTGACGGTAAAAAAATTACATAGAAGGTCTTTTCAAGGACCATTGGCTCAGTGTTTAGGGACATCGAAGGCTAACTACGTGATGAGAGAAGTTCGCAAAAGAGTGTGAAAAAATCACTTCAGTGCAGACACGTTGGTTCTCAAATTGATAAGGGCTATCTAGTATTGGCCCTGTATAGAACAAGACGCGATGGCATTTGTACAAAAATAAAATAAGTGTCAGTGTCATGCATAGTTGGTGCATCAACCGGCAGAATTTTTGCATTCGGTGGTGTCACCGTGACCATTCATAAAATGGGGGATGGACATAGTTGGTCCCTTACCACAAGGTCCTGGTGGTAAAAAAAATTGGTTCTGACAGACTATTTCACTAAATAGGTTGAAGCAGTTGCTTACAAAAAGACCAGAGAGCGGAAAGTGATTGATTTCTTATGAGATCACATCATCTATCGGTTTGGAGTACCAAAAGAAATGTCCTGTGACAATGGGTTGCAATTCATAGGTTCCAAAGTCACAAAATATTTGGAAGGATTAAAGATCATACAGATTACATCTTCTCCATACAATACACGTGCTAACCGACAAGCGGAGTCAACCAACAAGGTATTCAAAATGTCAAAAAGAAGTTAGAATATGATAAAAGTAATTGGTCGGATGAGCTACCAGGTGTTTTATGGGCATAACGAGCAATGGCGAAGTCGAGCAATGGTGAAACTCTATTTTCACTTGTGTAAGGTGAGAAAGCTTTGATCCCGGTGGAGATTGAAGAACCAACCTTAAGGTACTCCCAGGCAAATGAGTCAAATGAAGCACTATTGGTGAGTTAGATTTGCTTGAGAAGCATCAAAACTTAGTATATGTAAGGATTGTAGCACAAAATCAAAGGATGGTAAGATATTATAAGCAGAGAGAAAATCTTCGTTATTTCAAAGTTGGAGATTTGGTTTTGAAAAAAGTTACTCAAAATACCCAAGAAGTTAATACCGGGAAGCCGGGACCAACGTGGGAAGGACCTTACCAGATTTTAGCTATAACTGGTAAATGTTCATATCAATTGGAAAATGAAAATGGAGTTAAATTGCCAAGCAATTGGAACGAGACTCGCCTCAAAATACTACTGAAGATCCTTACTAATACTGAAAGTATGTGTTGCACTCTTTTTCCTTTCATTCAGTTTTTGTCCCAATTGGATTTTTCTGGCAAGGTTTTTAATGAGGCAGCAATGTAAGGCATACTACGAATAAAGGGTCATCGGCGATAGCAATATCTCCAGTTTTCAAAATTCTCATAATTATCATTCGAACACGGGGGCGGGGGGAGAACTATTGCATATTAGAGCACTAAAAGTGTCACGAAGACCGGGGACTGTTAAAATCGGAGGCTATGTCTTATCAGGACCGGAATTGCATGATCAGCCCATAGAAATAAGTTGTACCAGTTAGCCACATATATTGGAAAATTTATTTACTTAAGCAAATGAATGCTTATGTAAATGTACTTTTAAAGATGGAAGGAACAAATCAAAATCCTTTTGTTTCTATCTTATATCTTGTCCAAATGATATGTTAAATTATTTTTTGTTTGAAAGTTAATTAAACTTCAAATACTTGTGCCAGAATGAATAGGAGAGCCTGAAGCAATGGGCTTTCATCCTTATTTTCTTCTTCTTCAGCTTTCTCTTCTATTTTCGAATACTCGAGTTGGTATTCGAAGATCCTGAAGCAATGGGTCGAGTAGGAATGTTGTCGAGAGCAGTTGTCTCCAATCCACGAGTTTTAGCAATGCAATCATCTATGTTTGCAATGCCCTCTTTGGCCTCCTCAAATGTTTTCCTCCCCATCTGGTAAATTGCATATGTTTTCTTGAGGAGGAAGAGTCTTCTTGATCTTGGATTCGAGCTCGGAGCCTCTCAATTTCCTCCTCACTTGGCCTTCAAATCCTTAAGCTCTTCATGTAGTTGAGCGTCTTCTTGACTATGGGCTATCCTTTTTTGCTCAAATTGCTCCACTCGGGCTTCGAGTACGCCCATTTGAGCAACTTTTGCTTCCAAACTGGGAGGCGCTCGTCAAGCTAATTTCGTTCGGCAGCAAGTTAATTTTGTTCCATAGTAAGCTCTTCTTTGTCCAAATCAACTTATGCAGACCTTCGGAAGCAAGGAGGTTAGCCTAAAAAGGTTAAGTGAGGTTATGGAGGAAAATTTTAGCTAGGAAAAAGAAAAGAGAGAAAGATTAAATTGATACCTAGGCTGAACGGTGCATGCTGTTCTTGATCAAACACTCAGCAGAGAGAGTATCCATCTTTCTCCAATCTTTGTTTGTGGCCGGTGGTTTCAAGTAATTGGCAACCTCCACTATCTTAGAAAGTAGGTGGCGCTCATTCAAAATCATGAGAATAACACGGTGTTTTCCACTAGGGTTTTGAATGGGTGCCAAGTAAGTGTTTCCTAAATTTCCATGGTCGGGTGACCGTGGAGAACGAATATCTTTTATATGTTTGGTTGGGTCCAGTGGAGAGGAAGCAGTTGGTGTAGAAGGTGTTAGGGTTGGTGTAGAGGTTGATGGCGGAGGAATATTAGGTGAAGAACTCCTCTAAATTGAAGCATCGACAGGAGCCCGGAAACGAACTTAACATTTTCAGCTAATCCAATTTCCATGAAGAGTCCTTGAAGTTCTCCCCGTTGGGGTGCTTGAAGTTCTCCCGACTGAGCATCCGGTTGAGTTGATGAATACATTTTTCTTCTTTGAAGAGGAACCACTTTATCATCAATCCGTTATTCATCAAGGACCATTATGGCTGGTCCAGTTGGGACTTCTTTTGTTGAAGCTTTCTCCCGAGTCCCAACTGAAGAGGTGATTCTTCTCTTTGGTCTCTTATCTTTGGGCTGGGGACTCCGGGAGAAGGCAACTTCACTGGAAGCAAGAGAGGCTTCACGATCCCTCTTCAGGTTAAAGAGATCTTGTAATTTTTGTTGGGCTTCCTCTGGGTCATTAGAGACGTCAACAACAGGGCAAACAATAGATCCCTTCGAAAGGCCAGTGTATTGCAAAAGGGAGTCAAGGTTGGTTCTAAGTCATGTTGAAAATTGAAAGAAGGAAATAAAAACTTTTACTTACTATGGTTTTTGGCTTTCCACTCAAATATGGGGAGGAAATCTCTTTCCACCTACGAGAGTCCGGTGTGAAAATGTCAAGAATTTTCTGTACCCATTGGGTCAAGTTCTTAATCGATGGTGGTTCCCAAAGAGTAGATGGAATAAGGAAAATAAAAGTTAGCAAAGAAGAAAGTTATTTTTTAAACATGGTAAGGAAAGGATATCTAAATACTCACGAGTGTAATTCCAATATTCAGGAATGGAAGGGGTTGTTGCCGGGAGAATATCCCTGGTGGCAGTGATAACGAACCATTCCATCCAGCCACAGTTGTTATCATCATCAACCTAGTAACAATGGCATAGTGGCCTCGTTTGCTGTGTTTAAGGGAATAAAGATAGATTGATTGTGCGAGAGGGTTTCCCCAGCCTCGAAGCACAGTTCTCGAAGAAAGGCCACCGTACGCCATATTGATGGACTCATCTGAGCCAAGCAGATTTTGTGGCGATGACAATATTTTAAAATTATGGGGTTAGTTTCTTTACATAATTTCAAAGTAAAAGGGTATATATAAACATACATGAACCCTGGCTTGCTAAAGCTGACCCTTTCCACCTCACTAGGGGCAAAAATTTTGATGATATTCCAGTCGCAATCTTCCTTTACGACGGGAATGCTGACAGAGCGGATAGAAGAAGGATACCTGTGGACTGGCCAATTTCTGTAACTGTGGGAGTTGATAGTTTCCTTTTGAACTTGAAGGTTTAATTGGGAGTTAAATTGAAGAGGTATGATAGTGTTAACAGTAAGAGGGTTGGATTCAACATCAACTTCCTTCATTTCATTCTTTTTAGGGGCATCACCGAAGAGAAGTTCACAGTTTCCGGGAACAGCGGTAGTAGAAGACATGGTGATAAGAAATTTGAGTAATGAGATTTTACTGAGAAAAAGAGGTTTTGCAGTAGGGTTCTAAGGAAATTCGAAGAAGAAGAGTTTGTAAAAGTGAAAGGTAAAAGTAATGAGTAGTGAATAAGTTTATAGACGGCAAAATTTATGGTCATGATTACCTTGGAAACTGACGAAAATATTTTGTCGAATCAAGGGATAACACGTGTTTGGCTCATTAAATGCGAGGAGACGTGTGTCTTTTCAAGTGTCAGAAACCGTTCAGGAAGTTTCTTGCCAAGAAAAAGTGTTTTATCTACTTTCCGGTAACACAAGTTTTGTCACCGAAAAGTACGGAGACTGTCTGTATGGTTAAAATTGATTAGCGATAGGTGGATGCAAGACGAGATAACATGTGGAACTAAAGACAGGTAAGAGATAAGTCAGCAAATAGTTGGTACCAGATACAAACATATGATCGGTGCTGAATAAATTTTGAAGGCATGGGAACGGGAACGAAGATTTGAAAGGAAGACATCGGTTGAAAAAGACAGCATTCAATGAGCAACTGTTACAAAGAATCTTTGTATTAATGATCAACCATTATGCAGCCATCAAGAGGATTTTCATTCTCATTAAAGAAGAGCTTGATTTAGAAATCTTGTCTCCCTAAATAGAGCTATAAATAAAATAAAAAATTGTATCCATAGTTGGAGACAAAAAATCATTTGTATTCCAAAGGCTATAATTTGCTCTTACTATATCAAATTACTCTCTTTCTTTTTGTTCTTAAAATTACTCTTATTACTGCTTCCAGAGAAGCTACATCTACAGCCAGGCTTGCATTTTCTTTCAAGTTATTTTAATAATCTTATTTCTGTTCTTGTTATTTTCATATTCCTGGATCAAACTAATTCACGTGTCTATAAACCACATTACAAATTCAACAGTATCGTTTTACGGATAAATAAGTATACACAATAATTACTGAACCGGCTAAGAGCCTTTTTGGCCAAGCTTCTGTGAGGCCAAAAGTACTTTTTTCCAAAAAAGTACTTTTAAAAAAATTAAAGCTGTTTGGCCAAGATAGAGAAGTACTTTTGGCCAGTAGCAGAAGCAGTTTTTTTGCTTTTGGGAAGAAGCAGAAAACTTTAGCTTCTCCCAAGAAGCAGAAGCAGAAGTGAAAAATTAATTTATTCAAGACAAAGCTATCCTCACTATAAATTTATATTTTCCAATTATCCCTTATTGATTTAAGGATTTTTTTTCATTTTTGTTTTTAGGTTTTACCATTCTTTAAATTTAAAGATATCATATACATGAATCATATTGTAACTTTCCAAATTCTTTATTGACTTTTCTTGTTTTTATTTTTCTTTGTATAATGTCTTGTAACTTTCTAATCTTCTTCTTCTTCTTTTTCCACACTTAAGTAAATTTATCTACATCCTTCTTTGGATTATCAATTATCTTCTTACAGGTAATCATTTATAATTTCTTCTCTTATAGGCTATTCATTCCTGAATTTTTAAAACTGTTATCAAATCTAATTTGTGAAAATTACCTACAAATAGGTAATAAATTTATAATTGCATAGCATAATCTATATATTATTAATAGAAGAAGAAAAAGCCTCCACATCAAGCCAAGTGGTAACCTCACAACAAGCCACTTGGCAATTTAGGACAAGTTAGTTAGGTTAGGTAATAATTATTTTTTTTGAATTTAAATTATGCATTATTTGTTGTTAATAATTAGTTACTCTTTTTGAATTTGAATTTAAACATACTTAATTAATTTTTTTTACGAAAATAATAATTTTTTATATATTTAAAATTATTTCTATTTTATTCTCAATGCCATCTTTCAAGTTTGACACTTAGAATCATCTTGTTACAAAATTTCACCCGACGATATTCTTCTACCGATAAGGAATTCAACTGTTATGCTAATAAAGACACTACTGCAGAGATTGAGGAAGGAGATGGATTTTCTGGTATTCCTCTAGAAATGCAAGGCAAGTTTTCTACTAATATGGAGGCGCTGTGTGATAGAGTTAGAGATGAAATTATTGAGAAATGTTATCATGTGTTAGCGACTTTGCTTATTATTTCATGGTGGATTACCAATATATAGTAATTGGTGGAATATACTTCTAATTCATACTGAATGATGTATTTTTATTATTCAAATCATCATGTAAATAATAAGTAATTACACTAGATAGTATTATATGATTGGTATAACTATATATGTTATAATGGAAATGCCGCGAGGTCGGCTTCGGAGACATGAAAAGATTGTGGAATTGAAGGAGTTACCAGCGAAAGGAGTAATCAGGAATCCAATAGAGGAATTAGATGAAGAAATTACAGTAATAGCTGCAGAAAAACCAATGGAATAGTGGCCAGCCCTAACAAAAGGACTTAAGACACCGCCGATAATAGCTGGAAGTTCAAATTCAGTACAACCTGAGCAAAACAAAAGTGCAATTGGTGTAATGGAAGGATCTAAACAGCGAGAAGTTGAAAAGGGAACGGGAGATGCTGGAGCTCTGAGGAAATTGGAGCTATCTGCTCAGACAATTGTAGAGACGAAATGGAAGAATCTATTTGCTGAGAATAAGATGCCTACTAGAGGTATGAATCTACATTACATAGCTCCTACGATTAAGAATGGAGTTAAAGTGGCCAAATTAGACAAAGAGGTGGTTGAGAGAGCTACTGAACGATGGAAAATGGTTGTGATAGTGTATGTGGTGGGTGAAACTCCTACTATAGCTGCTTTTGAAATATTTGTCTCATTTCAATGGAACTTTGTTGCTAAACCCACAATATACCTTCATAATGATGGGTATTTTGTGGTAAAATTTTCTACAATAGAGGATAGAGATGTTGTGCTCTATTCGGGACCTTACATGATGAATAGCAAGCCAGTTGTGGTTAAAATGTGGACTACTACTTTTGATTTTCCAAATGAAGTATTGAAGACCATCCCACTATGGATTCAACTTCCTAAGATACCACTCAACTATTGGGAGGATGACTCACTGAGTAGAATTGGTAGTACATTGGGAGTTCCTATATATGCTGATGCTTGCACTACTAGGGTAGAACGCATATCATATGCTAGAATTTTGGTCGAGATGGATGTTACTAGACCTCTCCCAAAACAGATCATGGTGGAAGATCCAAATGGTAGGGAATTTGAACAGGAAGTCTGGTATGATTGGAAGCCTATGTATTGTAACAAATGCTTGCAATTAGGACATGTGTGTCAGGAACCACAGAAAGAATAAATACCAAAATAAAAGGGAAGAGATCAGAAGTCACAACAATTCTGGAGGAGAAAAGGGCAGGTGGAAGAGGGTACACAAAGGGAGCAGGACATTCAAAAGGAGGTTTGTCCCACAAATTCAAATGCAGGATGAGAAGCAGAAAGGAATTGACAAGGTACAGACAGAGAACTCCTCAAAAAATCCAGAAATGAATATAGATGATGAAGGTTGGAAGACTGTAAAGAATAAATCTATGTCGAAGAGTTCAAGAAATGTGGGAAAGAACTTGGAGGTGAACACATCAAATTGATTCAATACACTTGATCCTTCAAGTTCACAGGTTCCTGCACAAACAAGCTTAGGGTCCAGCAGTATGAATAGGTGGGGATTTATGCAGGAACAGATGATCCTTTCATACCACAATGAATATAGTAGCATGGAATGTAAGAGGCTTGAATAAAGTCTATAAACAAAGAGAAATAAAGCAGTATCTCAAAGACAATAAAGTAGTTTTGATAGCAATAATAGAGCACAAGGTGAAACAACCTATGGCAGAGAAAACTATCCAAAAAATTTCTAGGAATTGGAAATGGACTGATAATTATGTGGCTAGTAACAGAGGGAGAATATGGATATTATGGGATTCTGGAGTACTGGACTTTATACAGCATAGTTGTTCTGAGCAGTTAATCACTAGGAAGGTTATCATACAGCAAAGTAATAAAGAATTCTGGATGACAGCAGTGTATGGTTTGCATACCATTGAACAAAGGAAGACCATGTGGGAAGAGTTGGAACAGTTGCATAATGAGATACAAGGACCTTGGATTGTTGTGGGAGATTATAATGCCATTCAAAGCTTTGAAGATAGGTATAATGGTAACCCTGTTGTGGAGGCAGAAACTAGAGACTTCTCTGAATTTTTAGAGAGTACAGAAATGATAGAACTTAAAACAGTTGGGAGATAATTTACATGGACAAATAATCATGTACATAGCAGAATAGATAGAGCTCTAGTTAATGTTGGATGGATGCTGAATATGACACAGTTAGAGGTGGTGATACAGGATCCTCTCTTTTCTGATCATACCCCTCTGTGTATCTACTTTGAGCAAGATCATCAACCTATGCCTAAGCCATTTAAGTTTTTCAATAACTTATAGAGCACAAGGAGTTTAAAAGGATAGTCAAAGAAACCTGGGAGCTAAATATGCAGATACCTGCTATGCAAAGAATTTGGTTAAAATTAAAGAGGCTGAAAAAAGGACTGAAGCAGTTAAATAGTGAAGAGTATGGCAGAATTCATGAAAAGATTTTAGCCACTCGAGAGAAACTACAACAAGTACAATTAGAAATGAGAGATCCTAATCATTCAGAAGTATTGGAGAGCAGTGAAAAGATCTGAAAGAGAAACTAGAGAAGTGGATTATGGTAGAGGAGAGTATACTTAAGCAGAAGTCCAGAATTCAATGGTTGAAACTTGGAGATTCAAACTCAGCTTTCTTTCATACTAGTATCAAGAATAGGAATGCTCAAAAGAAAATAACCAGGTTGTTCACTCAAACATGGATGCATACACAGAGTCAAGAGGAGGTGCAACAGGAAATCATTCAATTCTACCAACAGCTTCTAAGATCAACAGCAGTGGAAATTCCAGCTATTGAACATGACGTGATGAAGAGAGAGAATGTATTGACAAGAGATCAGCAAGTGAAACTAATAGCTCATGTGACTAAGGAACAGATTTATCAAGCCCTTCAAAGTATAGAGGATTACAAAGCCCCAGGGTGTGATGGATATAATGCCCTATTCTTTAAGAAGACATGGGAAATTATAGGTGATGAATTAGTGGAGGTTGTCCAAGAGTTTTTCAGAGCAGCTAAAGTTTATAGGCCAATCAATTGCACCACTGTGACTTTGATACCTAAAGTGCAGAATCCGTCCAGAATAGCTGAGTTCAGACCAATATCTTGCTGCACTACCATATATAAGATCATTTCCAAAATCATCACCAGCAGACTACAAGAGGTAATGGAGTATCTGGTTGATGATAGTCAATCAGCTTTTGTTCCTGGCAGGGTAATATCAGATAATATTATTCTAAGTCATGAACTAGTTAAAGGGTATAACAGGAAGGCTATTTCTCCAAGATGTTGTATGAAGATTGATATAAGGAAGGCATATGATTCTGTGGAGTGGTGTTTCCTAGAGCAGATTTTAGTTCAACTGAATTTCCCAGCGATCTTCATTAACTGGATCATGCAGTGTGTCACTACAGTTTCCTATTCTATTCTTATAAATGGGAATCCTATGAAGCCATTTCCAGCAAAGAAAGGACTTAGACAGGGTGACCCTATGTCTCCTTTCCTGTTTGTCTTAGATATGGAATACTTCACAAGAATTCTAAAGGGGCTGAAGGAGAATAAGGAGTTCAGATTCCATCCAAAATGTGCAAAGTTAAACATAGTTCAGCTTAGTTTTGCAGATGATCTGCTACTGTTTTGTAGAGGAGATATGGCTTCTGTGAAAGCTTTGTATACCTGTTTTCAGATATTCTCCAAAGTGTCAGGTCTGGAAGCAAATGTGGAAAAAAGTAGTGCTTACTTTGGTGGAGTGAATCAACAACTACAGCTTGATATACTGAATCATCTAGGTTCCGTAAAAGGAGAGCTTCCTATAAGATACTTAGGGGTGCCTCATAGTACAAAAAGATTATCCTTGACTCAATGTAAACCTCTAATTGATAAGATAATTGGCAGGATTACAAGCTGGACATCAAAGCTACTGTCTTATGCAGGGAGACTGCAGCTAATCAAAAGTGTTCTCTTCTCAATCCAAACATTCTGGTCTGAAATATTTGGCTTACCAAAGAAGCTGATTCAAATGGTAGAAAGTGTTTGTAAAAGATTCCTATGGACAGGAGGTGTTGATACTTCAAAAAGGGCACTAATTGCGTGGGACAGAATCTGCATTCCAAAAGTTGCAGGGGGACTAAACATCATGGATATTCAATCTTGGAACAAGGCTGCTATATGCAAACTATTGTGGGATATTAGTAACAAGAAGGATAAGCTGTGGGTGAAGTGGATACATTGCTACTATGGGAGAAAAAGAAATCTGTGGATGAGTCAGCCTAAGCAGGCATCTTGGATTGTACAGAAGATTTTAAAAGCAGCAGAATTCCTGGAAGAAGTGGGGCTACAAGAGAAGGAATTTATGCTGATAAGGAACTTCTCCATACAAAGAATGTACAGAAAGTTTCGAGATGAATTTCCAAAATGTTCATGGAGAAGAATGATATGTAAAAATTATGGGGCTCCTAGATGGGTGTTTATACTATATCTAAACTTACAAGGGAGATTGCAAATAAGAGATAGAATTGCAAAATGGAGTCAGGTTGATGACTTAACATGCCCATTGTGTGCAAGTGGTCCAGAAACAGCTGAGCATCTATTCTTTAAATGTGAAATGACATCGCAAATATGAGAGAAATTATTGGAATGGCAGGGAATCAGAAAGAGAGCACAAGGATGGTATGATGAAGTCCAATGGGCAGAGGTTCATGCAAAGGGACAATCAACTATGGCAAATATGTATAGACTATGTATGGCAGCATGT
Source organism: Nicotiana attenuata (assembly GCF_001879085.1). Lineage (NCBI taxonomy): Eukaryota > Viridiplantae > Streptophyta > Magnoliopsida > Solanales > Solanaceae > Nicotiana > Nicotiana attenuata. The sequence continues at coordinate 46,645,747 of NC_031998.1, forward strand.
GCCTATCACATATGGAAGGAAAGGAATCTGAGGATATTTCAAGGCAAGGCCAGGACAAAGGAGGTCATTCTACGTTTGATAGCACATGAAATCCATAGTCGTGGAAATCAGTATAAGAAGTTAACTAGGAAGTTACAAGAAATGAAGTGATATCCTAGAGAGTGAGGATAGTGTGTTTTGTTTTCATGCTTGTACTCTTAGTAGAATCTGATGAGTATAGGACTTGGGGCATGATGTCCAAGATCCTAGTAAACGAGTGCTGTAATGTTATACTTGAAATGCGAAATAAAAATTTTTACTTACCAAAAAAAAAACTATATATGTTATATTGATTTAAATTTTTAATATGTATGTTTGTTTTATATTTTATTTTTAATTAAATAACATAAAAAATAATAAAAGTCTCTTACGATGAATATTAAAGTTTATTTTTCTCTTTAAAATAACTATAAGACTTTGGTACTATCTTTTTTGGTAATTTGGCACTTAAAAGTACGTTTAGAAAGATCGGCAAAACACAATTTATTTATCAAATATTGCAAAAAAGTATTTCTTAAATGAATTGGTCAAACACAAACTGTTTTTTTTTCAAAAGAATACTTTTCAAAATAAGCAGTTTTTAATAGCTTGGCCAAACGGGCTCTAAGTATGCATGAAAGTGCCCCTCGTTCCTTTCAAATTGTAGATGATTCCTTTCTTACAGGAAAAGTGTTAACTGAAAAACATACATAATACTGGTAGTTATTGTATTAAATCTGATTAGTTAATGAGGTGTTCAAGATATGTCGACATGCACCTGAAGATTTTGAATGCGGTATGTCTAGAAGAGTCCGAATTAATAGACAAATAAGTCTTGATCACCTGCGAGCTCCTGAATTATGAAATCCTTTTTGACAATGGTATTTGAATAATATAGGAAGCCTCACAATTTTGAAACCACTTAGTATAGTATAGCAAGTTGTTGTGTTATGACAGCGCAATATTGAGCTAGTGCATGCACATGCTTCTCAATCACGATATCTCTTTTTAGAAAATGTAAATGTTGATTAGACTTCATTTTTTGTCTGTAAATAATTATCCATTTCAACACATGAATCTGAAGACCACAAAAAAGTCTTTTTAGAACATGTAACTGTAGATAGAATTCCTTTTTTTTTTAGGGGGGTTGGGGTTGGGGGGGGGGGGGGGGTAAATAAGTATTCATTTCAACACATGAATCTGAAGACCACAAAAAGCCCATCCAAACCTATGGGCGTGAAAAGTCCGTCCAACAAAGCAAACAGAATTGAATTACCTCATTATTTTAAAATAGTTTATGTTCTATGGACCAACTTTTTTTCCTTAATTTTAAAATCACTCTATTTGGGGAAGAAAAAGAGAGGAAGCAGAGACTATTATTAATTACGACTAAGTGCCAGGTGAATATTAGTAGTATGGAATTTGGGTTGACATATCTGGGGAATTTGACATTAGTATTAGTAGCAAAGAAAAACTTAAGAAAGTAGAAATCAGCCACCAGGAGCTCTTCACGTGTTGGAACGTTGAAACTTCTTTAGTCCCTTTTGAATATCCTCTCTTTTCTTGATTACCAGCTAGTAGCCATCCCCGACTCTCACCCCAACTGCGTGTAAGCCCGTTCCTCCTCCAATATTCTTTTTCTTTTTTGTGTCCCCTTTTATTAGGGGTGGATGATTTGTCAATCCAATATAAAATTTTGCATAATATAATGTGTCTAGTTGACTGCATAAGAAAAAATACCCGGCCCCATAAGCAATGTATTATTTCGTCGACGGTTTAAATAACACTTACAATAAGTTATGCGGGAATTTATATGCATGGAGTACTCCTATTTCTCTATGCGGAATAAGATTGTGGAGTAAGAATATGTGTATTTGCAATAGAAAAAATATCCTTTAAAGTAAGTAATTCATGTATAATAATTTCCTCATTTTGGTATACCAATTCATTTATTATCAATCCTCGTTGCATAATAATCTTCGTATAACTACCATGTAAACATTCCTTTAGTGTTTTCTTGTCTAAAGGGAACTCTTAATGTTGTGAGCCATATGGGAAAAACCATGTGTTTAATTAGCCTAAATGGATAATATCTATCATGTTAAGAATATCTTTTGGACTGGCTCGGCCTAACAAAATTAATAAGACAAACTAAACAAAGAAGAAAATGAAATACGTCGATTGAAAAATAAATATTTTATTAGTAAAAAGAATTTACTCAAAAAACAAAAAGAGTTCTCACCAGAAGTTCACATGTGTGATAAGAAATACTCATTGATAAATTTTGCCTATTATCCTTCTAAAATTTTGAGTTGAGCATATTCCTTTTTCAATAAAAGAAAAGGCTTACATTATACATCTCACAGTATTAAATTTTCACAAGTCATTCCCCATTAATTTCCAGCGTGTGCGATCGAGTGCGCGTGTTGACCTGAGACAAATTAGTAGTTAAGGAACGGCCCCGGCCCCGGCCCCCTATAAAATAAATACAATACCCCCAACGTAACACCTCCAAAGTTATTAATTAAGAGCTAGCCAAAGATGCCTAGCGCCAATATTGCAGTAGCAAACTCACCAGTGCTATTGTCCCCATCACCAATCTCATTGCCATTCTTCAGTAGTAGTAGTAGTAATAAACATGTTCGGTCGTCGAGCAGCTTCACCAATAATATTGAGGTTAAGAAGCCGGTGTGCTCCGCGTCATTTTCCACGTCCACTACTTCAACGATTTTGAAGAGGAAGAGGCCAGCGAGGATTACGATACCCATTGTTTCTTTAAATTTTGAACCCGTTGCTCCGACGCCAAATAGGGATAGGTTGGAGAATGAAGGAGAAGGCTACTCTCTATATTGCAAGAGTTGAAAAAGGGGTGCTTTGGAGGATCGTTATTCAGCTATCATCCATATTCCTCAAAACCACTCTAAACAGCTGGTAATTGAAATTCTTATAATGCCATCTTATTTGTTGTACCAGGTATCCTCTATTATTTTAAAGATTACACGATGTATATAAATTCAAATTACTGCTATATCTAAAGAAATAAATTGTATGGAAATATTCTTATATATGCTCTATGATTGCAGGCCTTTTTTGGTGTATTTGATGGGCATGGGGGAGTAAAAGCAGCGGATTTTGCAGCAAAGAATATAGGTAAAAACATTATAAGTGAAGTGGCTTTAAGGAGTGAAGAAGGACAAAAAGAGGCAGAGAGGGAGGGTTATCTCACTACAGATGCAAATTTCCTAAAGCTAAATGCAAATGGAGGGAGTAGCTGTGTGACGGCATTGATACAGAATGGGAAGCTCGTTGTGTCAAATGCGGGTGACTGTCGAGCTGTTATGAGCAGAAGTGGATTGGCAGAGGCCCTCACAGTCGATCATCGCCCTTCTGAGCAACATGAGAGGGAAAGAATCGGTAAGCAGTTATCTGTAATTTGGGAATTTTGAATTGCAGAAATGTTATGTACTACTTGAAAGAACTTATGATTGTATTTAACTATGTGTTAAAAATGCTACTTCTTATTTGTAGGGTGGCTATGTAGATTGTTCTCGAGGCGCTTGGAGAATTCAGGGATCTCTTGCTGTTTCAAGAGGAATTGGAGATTCCCATCTTAAGAGATGGGTGATAGCTGAACCAGAGACAAAGATATTGATGATTGAACCAGAATGTGAATTCTTGATATTGGCCTCTGATGGACTTTGGGACAAGGTATACAGTTCAAACTTTGTGATCATGCTGGATATTTGGAATGCTAAATCTTGTTTAATTTGTGTCTCTTGTCAGGTTAGTAATCAGGAGGCAGTGGATGTAGTCCGGCCTTTGTGCATAGGTGTTGGTGACCCAAAACCATCCTCTGCTTGCAGAAAGCTTGTCGATTTGGCGCTAATGAGAGGGTCCTCAGATGATATTAGCGCCATGGTGATTCAATTAGGTCATTTTGTTCAATGCTAGGAGAAGATGCTTAGATGACCAAGATTTGATGGTGTTAAGATGATATTAAGACTCTTTAATTACTTGGTAGAAGTAAAGTTAGGTGATAGTATACATATAATCTTGTACAGTTTCTCATTCAAAAGGAATAGATGACCGTCAACTGTAACCATTCGATTTTGTAAATTTTGAACTCAATAACTTCTTCTCTGTGTTGGTACCATTACTTTCCTCTTCTTGTAGTTACTTGTCATCTTTGCAGCTAGTTGTGTTTAATCTTTCAGGACAACACTGAGGCATCCCTTTTTGACAGGGCAACCATTTTATTATACTTGGATTGGATCTGAGAAAATTACAATGTATATTATTACCTCTAAAATCAACTAGGCCTTTCTTTTATCGCGTTAAGGTGATTGGTGAGTATATTAAAGCTGGTGTTAGTCCAATTGGCGTGGGCGTTTATCTAACATTTACTCCTATTACTAGCAATCCCAACTATCTCAGGCTCTGTCTCAAACCCAGCCAAGAGCACATCTAGTTGAAAGACTCATTCTTATTCACAATCGGAAAATCTTTCAGTTCGTAAAAATATAAGCTTAAAAGTGATGAGCGGAGATGTTAGAAAATCCGCACCGAAAGGTATATGCATCAGTCAATGAAGTTGCAGTCGGTTCTGATGATTATACCATTCCAAGTGAAAGTTCAGATGATTTTTCAAAGGTTTGGGAAGTGAAGCTTTTGCATTCTTTAATTAAGCCACCTGCATTCTTCACATGTTGCCGGTAAGAGCATTGCAATACTTCTATTCCATTCAAATGGCCTTTTAGTAATTGTCATTCGTGAAACCATACACCATTAAAATTGTAGCTGCCTGCTAAGGACTAAAGTCAAACTATTTGGCGAAAAAGAGCACACAAAATAACAATCAATTTTAGGAAAGAAAGTTCTATGTATGAAAATATGAGAATGCATTGCCTGGAGCCGTGGAAATAATAACACATACGCGAATTTATGTATCACTAGCAATTACTTCAAAATGGTTATTGGACTAGGGGTGTGTTTGGTTTCTAATTTTCCCCTGTTTCGTTGCCTTAAATGTTTTGGAAAATATTTTCCTTATCAAGAGGAAAATGTTTTCCTTAGCAAGAGAAGGGAAAACATTTTCCAAAGCTCCTTCTCAACCTTCCCCATCCTCACCAACCCATCCTACCCCCTCTCCAAAAAAAAGATTATTTTTTTTTTTCGAATTTCAGTTTTTCCGTTACCACCTACCCTACTGCCCCCCTCCTCCCCCCGCAAAAAATATTAACTTTTTTTTTTTTGCAATTTCAAATTTCTGTTTTTTCATTTTTCTGCACCACCCACCCCACCCCACCCCCCCTCCCCCGCACAAAAAATTTACTTTTTTTTTGTAATTTAAATTTCTATTTTTTTTCGTTTTACTGCCCCCCAGCCCCGCCCCCACCCCCCCGAAAAAAAATTTTAAATATATTTTTCTATTTTAATTTTATTATTTATCGGTTTAAAGGCTCAAAATTTTACAAGTTCCAAAATTATGAGTTCGGAGGTTTATGTGTTTGAAAGTTTACGGGTTTAGAAATTATAAAGTTTACGGGTTCGAAATTCCGCGGTTTTGAAAGTTTAGCGGTTCGAAAGTTTATGAAATTTGTGGGTCCGGAAGGTTGCTGGTTTGAAAGTTTATGGCTTCATGTATATTATATAAATTATTTATGAATACTCTTGAGAAGTCATTTTCCTTAATTTGTGTACTAAACACCGAAAAATGAATAAGATTACTACTTGTTTTACCAAAAAATATTTCTTAGAAAAATTATTTTACCACGGTAAATTATTTTCGGTTATACGAACACACCTATNATTAAATATTTAATGTGAGGAGTAAGAAAACTTTTTAGGGATATGTACATAGGGGTTATTTTGTAAAAACAAATTGAATTCTTTCTTGATTACATAACTGGACACTTATTTTGAACCAAAATGAAAAAGCAAATTGGACACTTATTGTGAACCGGAGGGAGTATATTTAAATTATTTATGAATACTCTTGAGAAGTCATTTTCCTTAATTTGCGTACCAAACACCGGAAAATGAATAAGATTACTACTTGTTTTCCAAGAAAACATTTTCTTGGAAAACATTTTCCGTTATACCAAACACACCCTAAATCTTATAATTTCAGAATCTGTCAGTCAAACTCATTTTAGACTCCTATTTAACTACATGAAGTAGAGTTGAAGAAGTATGGTTTTTTATTATATGTGTAACCATAGAAGCTCTAAGAATCCATAGAATTTCGTTGCATACAACGCGTAAATTTAAAAAAGGCGTGTTGAAAGTTTTGAGTCTGAATTAGTATGACAATGTTGTAATGTAATAGGTGAATATTTAGCCTAGGTGGCCTTTTCTTCACTTATTTTAATCATCAGGGTGATATTATCATATATTAGGCAGTAGAATACAGGAAATATAAACATTAAATCAGTAAGAAAGTGCATCTAAATCGCATCTAGAAGCTCCATTTTATGGTTGAACCCCTCTTTAGCCCCTTTGATACATGAAATGGTCTAACCAGACTATCCAAAAATCTCATCGTGCACCACTATTTGGCATATTTGTTTTTTTGGGAGTTTTCTATTGGAGTTTCTACAAAAGGGCTCGTACCCATGCTTGCGTTCAAGCTCTAGTGAGGAACTACTCCCATCTAACTCCTACTATCATTGCTATGCTTTTCTACATTTTTGTTATGTAAAGGAGAAGGTCTTCCTTATTTTATTTTTCTAGGATCGAGTGTAAGCAAGGGTTAGGGGAGTCCCTTCATTCTAGATGTTAGATAAGTTAGTCGGTCTAGCTTTCTTCATAGATTCTGGAGTCTAATAATTGCCTTTAGCGCCTGTTTAGTAATTACATAGTTGTGTAATTACGACGACCTGTTTGTTTGTCATAGTGTAATTAAATTGTAATTATAAGTTTATTATTTGGTTGCACAAGTGTAATTAAATGAAGTAATTATCAAAACTTAAAAATTAATATAATAAATATATGCATGTAAATTTTAATAAGTATAAATGATATTATATTTGGTATTTAAGATGTATATTTTTTCGTGAATATACATTAATTAGTAATCATATATTTATAACTAGTATTGTAAAATATATATATATATATATATATATATATATATATATATATATATATTCAAATTAATAATATTTAGTTTAGAAACTTACAAAAACTAAAAATATACGCTTTGTAAGAATATCATGGAATTCATGTTTGATAAAATAAATTGATATTTATAAATATAATGTCATAACATTATTCAAATATTTGATAAAATAAATTAATATTTATAAATATAATGTCATAACATTATTCAAATGTTAAACAAAATTAATGTATCAATTCTAACTAAAAAAATGAACAACATGCAATGTGAGTCAATACTACTAAAACGAGTAAATTTGAACCATGAATATAACACAGTTTCAAAATTCAAAAAAAAAATAGTTTAACATATGTCATATTCCAACTTAATAATAGTAAGTTCCACTACAACTTAAGATTAGGAAACATAATAAGTTTATATTCACATTCAACAACGAAATTTCACTTTAATTGCATCACTTATTATATGCCAAATTTGTTAATGACTCGTTATTTCTAATATTAGGAGGTGTAGTTTCAAAAATAGAATAATAAAATAAATAATAACAAATAAAATATAAACAATTACATGGAATCACAAGAAGTAAAGGTAAAGAAATAAAAGATAAATAATGTACAAAGAAAAATATATTTTAAAATTTACAAAAGAAATTAAAAAGGTAAAATAAATTAAAACAATAGAAATAAAAAGTTATTAAGAAAATAAATTAAAATAACAACAAAAAAGCCTGCCAACATATGTTTGGCCGTTTGGAGGTTAAGGTTTATGTCCCCCTCTATTTTTTTGATTTTGCACCGGGTGTACGAGTCTCTAAGAGCCCCGACTAATCTCGGGGGTGCACAGGCCCTCGGCAAGGAGTTTCCCGCAAGTGCACCACGGTTAATTCAAGTTTTACCCAGTCCGATGGCCCTCAAAAATTGTTTGCACCCAGTGGGTTTCGAACTTGAGACCTTGAAAGGGAGCAAACCCCAAGGCTCAAGTCTGTTGCCACCAGGCCAACCCCTGAGGGTTTATGTCCCCCTCTATTGTTCTGATGTTCTCTTCTTTTGCTATTCAAGCCCCTCCCCACCACGGGAGGTAAAAACGTGGGTGGTTGAATTGAATAATAATTAAAAAATTAAGACAGATAAATGTATCCGAATTTTTCTGCGATATTTCGTGAAAATCTTCGAAAATTCTTTCTTCCATTCTGAACTTAACAATAACCTTTGTAAGTACGTTAATTATTCTTGTAAAGAAACTAGCTCTATTTTGTAGAGCATAATGACAAATCTAAAATCGCAATAGAGGAAATTCAACGCACATCATTCAGTATTGGAATTTTTAACTTTCGGCGGAAGAGTTAGTAGTAGCCAACTCGATAGAGGAAACTGAATTTCGAAAAGAAACAAAAAGAAAAAAGAAAAACAAAGTAAAAGTGAAATTCAGTTAAAAACAAATGGACTTGCTGTAGGAAAACAATAAAATGGAATTGTCAGAAGTGGGATTTGAACCCACGCCCTCTCACGAGGACCAGAACTTGAGTCTGGCGCCTTAGACCACTCGGCCATCCTAACTGAATGTCAACAACTCGAAATATAAATCTATTTGTAATAGCTGTCACAACTAAGAAAAAACAAGAAAAGTGAATGCGTTAGATAGTCACTCTGTAGAATATAGATACCGGCATAAGTCTCATACTTTTGACCCCCTACCATCAATATTTTCTTTCTATTAACTTTGCATAACTTAAAAAGAAAATGCATTTTATTGATAATAGACTATAGAGAAGGAAAAATGACACTGTATAGCCGCTGTAAAATAGTCGAAAAAATGTATAAAATTTGAATATATATATATACATATACATATATATATATATATATATATATATATATATATATATATATATATATATATATATATATATATATATATATTTCGATTACAAGATATAAATAGTTTCTGTCGCAATGTACCTCAATACTTGTGAATTCAATCGATATGTTGCGAGATACGGAGTTTCAAATTTAAATTTTCACAAAAAAATACGACATTAATGTCAGGCTTCAATCTTTTAATAGCCTAAGATTTAACGCATAACTCAACAATATTCGCGAGAAATAATAAAAGAAACAAAAAAACATACATCAAATAATGTTTATAGAATTCGGGACATTATGTTGATAACCGCAAGAATATACCCTTAATGAATGAGTAGGTTTCTTTCTTGGTTATGAGAGATTCAACTTTGTTATGTATCTAATCTACGAGGACTTAAAAGACCATAAAATATAGGAATTTTTACATTCCTATACTACATATGAAACCTTATTACCCTCAATATTTAAGGTTTGATTTAATTACAAACCCGTATACCAAATACCAATCCTATACCATACTTAATTAAGGGTCTAATTAATGGGCAGTTTTTACTCATTAATTAAAGATATCCATATATCCCACGTTTCTCTATCCCCATAATTCCTAAGATATTCTCAACCGCAATTGGTGGGATATACTAACTATCTCCAACTACGCTAATGGTCTGGTAGAAGTTGATACAACGAGGGTTCAGAAGTTTATAGCAAAAAAGAGATGATTTTGGTAGAAAATATCCATATTTTAATTGTTGTGTCGTTGTCATGGTGAATAAATAGAAGCTTAGCAGTAACTTGTGCACAGAAATCCTTTTTCTCTTCTTTCTGTTTCTTCATCTTTCTTGTTTTGTTTCTGCACGTCTTAGTTATTAGTAGCTGTATTATGGATCTTGAAACCCTATTTTTTTTTTTTTTGGGATTTTTACATTCCTATCCACATAGGAAACCTTTTGTAGTCAACATTTTTTTTCAACATAGATCGTAGTTTAATTGTAGTATGAATGTAGTAATTTTGTAGATACCCTTAAAAACAATACAGCTTTATACAATACTTAAACTGATTTGTAGTTTATTTGTAATTTTTTTGAAGAAATTTTGTAGGTCAAGAGAAAATTTTGTAGTCGACATTTTTTTTCAACATAGATCGTAGTTTAATTGTAGTATAAATGTAGTAATTTTGTAGATACCCTTAAAAACAATACAACTTTATACAATACTAAAACTGATTTGTAGTTTATTTTTGATTTTTTATGTAGAAATTTTGTAGATGAATAGAAAATTTTGTAGTCAACATTTTTTTTCAACTTAGATCGTAGTTTAATAGTAGTATAAATGTAATAATTTTGTAGATACCCTTAAAAACAATACAGCTTTATACAATACTAAAACTAATTTGTAGTTTATTTGTAGATAAATATAGGAATTTAGATATTAACATAAAATCAGACTTCCTCTTCTCTATTCCTTCTTCTTCTCAAAAAATACAGAGATGAGACCCGTTTTTTATAATCAAATTTTTCCCATTCAATTGTAGGATGATTGGGATTTTAGACACGATTGAGTGTTGTTGCTGAGGTATTGTTCTATATTTTATTATTTTTTTGATTTGTGTATTGAGAAAAAAAAAGATGAAGAACAGATTTGATTTTAGTTTGTTGAAGCTTTTAGTCTTTTTTTTTTTAATTACGAAAAAAATTCCAATGGCTTTGCCTACCAATCAAATCTGATCTGGAGAAAAATACGCAGATGAGAAATCTCCTTTCCCTTTTTAAAAATTGAATTTAATGTAGAATCAATTAACACCAAGATTCTCTCCTTAATTTTAGCGCGTTTTTTTAGGGAATATTCTGCCCTTTTAATGCCTAATAGTCGAATGGTATATAAATTGTAGTAAAAGTGTGGACTGGACGGGTAATTAACAAACTATGCACATTTAGGTAATAAGATTTCATATGTGGTATAGTTAAGAAAAAATCCCTAAAATATAAACACTTAGTAGGTGTTCTGAAATTTCTTAGAAAATTTACATAGCTAGTATATTTTGATCCCCTTTGTGATCATGTCTTTTTTCTTTTATAACATCAACTATTTACCGATCTAGCAAAATCTCAAAAGAAATTGCTTGGACCCGGTACGTTACCTTCTTTAACGGGGAACATTTATCATTTACAGTAGTAAATATTTTATTGTTACCTATAATTGGATATGCCGACTTATCATGTATAAAACTCATCATTCCTCATATAAAATAAGGAGTAAATTGATATTATCTACATAATCAATGTCATAAGTAAATCTGATATTACAAAACCAACATCTTTTTTCTATCAAAAATATATTTTTTGTGCAATAAGACTTATATGTAGCTCAATATTGCTATGAAGCTTTTCATCAAACCAATTATCTTCTTCCTCATCACCAAAATCCCTTAGAATTGCAAAGTCTTCTAGTCCAAAGTACTATTTCTCTACTAGTATCTTCAACAAAGCCCTAGATCAGCAGCAGTACCTATTTTTCTTTAATTGTCACTCCAACCACGTGGACATATACCTTTTGACAAACATTTTACTTAAGTATGACTTTGAATTAAACTACTCAAACCTTCATAATTGTCAATAAGGTTTTTGACGATAAGATCAAAGGTAATGTATCGCAATACATGACTAATATTTTAATAACTTGAAACAACTCTAATCAATATCAATAAATATTATTAACATATGTTTGTTGTAATGTTAAAGGTTATATCTTGTAAAGTATCACAACTATACACTAGAAATATGAAAATAAAAAATTACATTTACTTTAGGGGGGGGGGGTGGGGGGGAGGGGGG